>NC_083581.1:5817062-6145812 GCF_027579695.1 Neoarius graeffei
GCAGCAGCATCGCCTCTGAAAAGTTGTATGAGATGCAACATAATGATAAAATAAGCGCAGATGCTGTCAGTGCATCTGAGACAAACTCGCCATCTGTGACAATTTAACAGAAGAAGCACTGCGCTTTGAAGCATTATTTTTTTCCCCAATCTATAAACACTCTTTATACTTTGAACTGTGCCAAGCTGTGCTAAATCTTTGAGAAGTTTTACTCAGGATTGTGACTTTGAAGTGAACGTGATTGAAAATTCCATATGCAATCTTTATGCATCTTTAATTTCATGCCGCCGTCGACATTCGTCGCTTCGCAGGTATCCGTGTCTGTGTGTGTGTGTTAATTAGAAGTGCAAGATGTAGATGAAGAGTTGAAGATATCGCCTGTGGCATTATCAGCTCCTGTATGTCTGAAAAGCTGTAATGAAATTCTGTAGTATAGTTCACTTCTAAAGCGGAAGCACTCAACCTAAAAACTATCACGAATCCTTTCATGCAACAGATTATCAAGCGGTTCATTCAAGTGATGCATCAGAATCAGATCAAATCAAGAGGCTGGTGTCGGAACCATGAAAACACCAGCTACGTTTATTAGAGACACCATACTAATACTGGTGAGGACCTATTTGCTCTCAGAACAGCCTTAACATTCTTTTCATGGCCTTGTGGACTCAACAAGATGTTGGGAACTTTATTTGGGATTCTGCTCCATGTTGACATGATTGTATCACATAATTGGTGCAAGTTTGTCAGCTGAACTTTCACCTTTCACCCAGTGGTGCTGATGTGTTGGATTCAGATCTGGTGACTGGTCGAGACAAGTCAGTTTATTTGTATAGCACTTTTAACAAAAGACATTTATTTATCCCTGATGAGCAAGCCTGTGGTGACAGTGGTGAGGAAAAACTCCCTCAGACGACATGGGGAAGAAACCTTGAGAGGAACCAGACTCAAAAGGGAACCCATCCTCATCTGGGTGATAACAGATAGCATGGTTATAAATAACTTGCTTCTATAACAGTGTCCTATAGGATCAAAAAGTACAACTGTCAAAAGTTAAAGTCCCTTATTTGCCAGGACCTGGTCTTCCCAGGCAGTCTCCCATCCCAGTACTAACCAGGCCCTTAAGGCGCATTGAGCGGTGCGGATCTCTGCTTTTATAGCCCTTGACCTCTTGCTTATAGATGACTTGCAAACACGTGATCAAAATGTGCTACGTCATGAGCAACCACCATGATGGTGGATTATACAAAGCAACTCGGATGGCAGCCGCTGAAAGCGTGTCTGTAAACAATGCTGAATTTTTTCAGTATTACCACGATTTGCATGCTTGAGCGAAAATTCGATACAAAGAGAAGATGTGTGGTTTTGACCCATATTATTTAAAAAAGTCAGACTTTTCTGAAGGTAAGACACTTCTACTGACCATCGAGTACCCAGATATCGCATTCTATCTGGTTTGGCTGCCAAAGAATCGAGTCTGACCTTGGACGAAACGTAGCCCATTTTCTGAGTGGGTGCCCAGTCTGGATTGTTTCTATCGTATAATTTTGCTGGCGCTCCTAGAAGCGAAATGGTAATACACGTTAAAATTATACCAACGACGAGTGAACTATGACAAGAGAACGCTCATTTTATAGCAAAATTCTAGCAACACGAAATAAAATTCTTCCGTGATCTTATCGAGAAGGCTTTTGAATCTCACCTGAGATAAAATGATTACTGCAAACATGAGCTGTTTTGGTTTTAGCCTCTGTTAGATCAGCCCTGCCAATGTTGTTCAGCTGTGCTCGTCTCCTATCCGTACTAAGCCTCAGAGTTTTCTCGCTCTCTTTCCGAATCAGGATGGAATTTGAAAAAATTGGAATGTGCCATGGTCACAAGTGCTGTTGTGACCACAACCATATATGGCATAGCTAAAAGAACACTTAAAGCAGTGGAAAAACAAAGAGAGTTGCGCACACGTGACTATATTTTTTATGGAACGTTGCTTGACCCCACATTTGTATATCCACCAACATGCCCAACATCCGGGTTTCTATTTTGCTTTGACGCCACTTGCAAATCAAGGATAAAGTGTCGGACTGGTCCTCTGGTAACCACGAGAGTTTGACTCCCCACTCACATCTGTACTGCAGTGTGCCTTGCCAGACAGCAGTAGGTACCATTTTTATGATGGTCTTTGGTATGACCCGACTGCGAGTAAAACTCACGATCCCCTAGTCAAGAGGGGGACACGTTAACCACTAGAGCAGCTCGCAGGACAACTATGTAACCAGGAAGTTCATTATAGTTTTAACATGAAGTCTATTTTGTTGAAGTTATCAACTGTTCATTGATGGAGACTTGAGTGCAAAACTGTTCATAAAGTTATCACGGTGATTGTAGTCCTCAACCATCAGAGCAAAACTGTAAGTGTCTCGAGCCATCTTCCAAGTGCGACTTTCGACTGTCCATTTGGGGTCGTCCTCCACAGGAGCGATGTGATGAGAATCCAGTCAGAAGTAGGGCATCAGGATGGATCAGACAGGTCCGAAGAGCAGAAGAGGTCAGCACCACTGGTGTCTCAATATCGACATGTAATTCGACAGAGAGAGACAAGCCACTGAAGTGCACTTGGTCTTGTTCTTGGAATCAGTATGAGATGACTTGTGGCATGACGCATTATCATGCTATAAGTTAAATAGCCATTATAAGATGGTACATTGTGAACAGAAACGGATCTACATGGTCAGCAACAATACTCAGATATTTACATGGTGCTCGATTGGTATTGTTCCAAGAAACCATTCCCCACACCATTCCACTACCACCACCAGCTTGAACTATTGAGCAGGTTGGGCCCATGGATTCATGTGGTTGATCCTAAATTCTGACTGATTCATCAGACCAGTCATCAGATGTCCACTTTGGCTCATTCTGCATCCACTTGTTGTTTCAGATTCCTGTTCTTGGCTGACAGGAATGGAACCTAATATGGTCTTTTGCTGCTGTTGTGCATTCTGAGATGCTTTTATGCTCACCACGTGTAACCATTCTCCGTTGACCTCTCTCATAGAAGAACAAAGCACTTCTAACCACAGAACTGGATGTTTTTGGGTTTTCATATTAGATTATAGGCATTTCGCAGATGCTCTTATCCAGAGTGGTGGCACGGTGGTGTAGTGGTTAGCACTGTTGCCTCACAGCAAGAAGGTCCTGAGTTCGAGCCCAGCAGCTGATAAGAGCCTTTCTGTGTGGAGTTTGCATGCTCTCCCTGTGTCTGCATGGGTTTCCTCCAGGTGCTCTGGTTTCCCCCACAGTCCAAAAACATGCAGGTTAGGCTAATTGGTGGCTCTAAATTAACTGTAGTATGAATGGTTGTTTGTCTCTATGTGTCAGCCCTGCGATGATGTGGTGACTTGTCCAGGGTGTACCCTGCCTCTCACCCATAGTCAGCTGGGATAGGCTCCAGCTTGCCTGAGACCCTGCACAGGATAAGTGGTTATGGATGATGGATGGATGGATCTTATTCAGAGTGATGTACAATGTACCTGGGGAGCAGTTGGGAGTTAGGCGCCTTGCTCAAGGGCACTTCAGCCATTCCTGCTGGTCTAGGAAATAGAACCAGCGGCCTTTTGGTCCCAAAGCTGCTCTTGTAACCATTAGCCCATGGCTTCCCATATTATTCTGTATAAACTCTTGAGTCTGTTGTATGCAAAAATCCCAGGACATTTCTAAAATACTTAAACTGGCACCAACAACAATGCCATGGTCCAAGCCACTGAGATGACCCCAACCCCCATTAACTTGAGCCCATGAGCTATACCTACAGTATGCACTCCTTACACATGATTGCCTGTTTGGATCATTGCGTGGCATAGCAGGGGTACAGGTCTTATAAATAAGGTGGATGTTGAATCTCTCTACATATATATATATATATATTCAAGACTCCCATCGTTTCATGTGATCATAATTTAACCACATGCATTTATATTAGTAGTGCCATGCATTCCCGTTTAGACAGAAACATGAGAGTAATATGCATATCAACTTCCTGTATTCCTTGTTTCTAGTTGTTCTGCGTAATATATTATTTGTGTTGTTGTTTTTGCATAAACAATGCGATTTTTGCACTACACGGAGTTTTTAATTAAACACAGCTGCATCTGGAGCAAACACAACTACGCTCCACAGATCAATCTGTTTAAACTGCTAATAAGCAGTCGGTCACTTTTGTACACCAAATACACATTTTCGGCTCATTTCGATCTGATCCTGATACTCAAGACGAACAAAACACTCCATGTTGTGCTTTTAGAGGAAAATAATCAATAACAGAATGGTGTGATGAAGCAAATGTACCGTTATTGTACTGAAATTGATTATTTTCCCATAACAGCATTTAAAAAAAAGTGCTTTATACCTCTTATACCATAACAATTTGCCAAAGATGATCATTTTCATCTGTTAAAGGATGACTTTTTTTTATCCATTTATAGCTACATTTAGGCGGCACGGTGGTGTAGTGGTTAGCGCTGTTGCCTCACAGCAAGAAGGTCCTGGGTTCGAGCCCCGGGGCCGGCGAGGGCCTTTCTGTGTGGAGTTTGCATGTTCTCCCCGTGTCCGCGTGGGTTTCCTCCGGGTGCTCCGGTTTCCCCCACAGTCCAAAGACATGCAGGTTAGGTTAACTGGTGACTCTAAATTGACCGTAGGTGTGAGTGTGAATGGTTGTCTGTGTCTATGTGTCAGCCCTGTGATGACCTGGTGACTTGTCCAGGGTGTACCCCGCCTTTCGCCCGTAGTCAGCTGGGATAGGCTCCAGCTTGCCTGCGACCCTGTAGAACAGGATAAAGCGGCTAGAGATAATGAGATGAGCATTGTGGAATGTCTGAAAAACTAGTTAGTTCCTGTTCTCCTTTATGGTTATAGCAGCTATAAATAGTCATTCCCTCACCAGCATCTGAAATTTTTTTCTCTCTTTCAGTTAATCAGACAAAAACTCAGCCTGTCATGTGACCATGAAAACACAAAGAAGCGGAAACTCCTCTGTCTTGAAGATGCCAGAAAACTTAGTCACAGCTTTATCTCTGTTACAAAGTGCCGAAACTGGAGACTCCTTCCAGAAATGTTAAATAAACTGCTACTTCAGAAAACTTCAGCTCATCAATGATGACGTGTTTTTCTTTTAATCCGTTTTACCGGACAAGTCCCTGTGAATGAGCTGTTACCATAGAAACAATAACGTATCAGGATAAGAGCATTGATATAAACCTGTGATTTCCGGCTGCTGTTGTAGGAAACTAATCAATGCCTTCTGACCAATGACAATCTAGAATTCAACAGCGTTGTGGTATAATATTATGTAAAGCCAAGCACTTAGACAAATTTACTCAATAAAAGTTAGACAGTCAAAGGAATCTGAAAGTGATATGACTATCAGACGTGATTTTATGGCTGAGGTGGCATAATGGTAAGCGCTGTCGCCTCACAGCAAGAAGGTCCGGGTTCGAGCCCCGGGGCCGGCGAGGGCCTTTCTGTGCGGAGTTTGCATGTTCTCCCCGTGTCCGCGTGGGTTTCCTCCGGGTGCTCCGGTTTCCCCCACAGTCCAAAGACATGCAGGTTAGGTTAACTGGTGACTCTAAATTGACCGTAGGTGTGAATGTGAGTGTGAATGGTTGTCTGTGTCTATGTGTCAGCCCTGTGATGACCTGGCGACTTATCCAGGGTGTACCCCGCCTTTCGCCCGTAGTCAGCTGGGATAGGCTCCAGTTTGCCTGCGACCCTGTAGGACAGGATAAGCGGCTACAGATAATGAGATGAGATTTTATGGCTATTTATTTCATCCGAATGGCAAGACACGTTCACTCCTAACACCTGATATTGATTCAATTATGACATGTTTCTATCATTTAGTTTCTGATTTATATCATACTTATTATTAGCAAAGAATTGATGCATATAATTGTAAATTTGAATCTTAAATGAATTATTATGGATTGAAAACCTGAAACTTGGCATGTTCAATCATTTACAGTTTTAATAATGTTATTAAATGTTACATAAGCTCACAGACAATTAAATAATCTGCATTTAGATTAGACTGACACAAGCTGCTTAGTGCTTTTTCTGTTTTTATCTTTTTTTGTGTGTGTGTCTGTGTTAAAAATATATCTGAATATCACAGTATTGGAAAGAGCAATATGTGTTTTGGCCAAAAGGGGGCGCTCATGCACTTTTACAATTTGAAAAATTCCTTCAATTTGATTTTGGCCATAATTTAGGGGGAAAAAAATGACTGAAAGCTGCAGGTTCTTCAACTGAAACTCTCTCTCTCTCTCTCTCTCTCTCTCTCTCTCTCTCTCTCTCTCTCTCTCATATGCACATTTTCTTTTATTTTCAGTAGCATCACTTTTTATTCACTCGAGTCTGAAGGGCATCTTTATAGACACGTCCCGATATAATTATCTTTCCTTCTCTCTCATATCACATATACAGTACACACACACACACACACACACACACACACACACACACACACACACACACAGAGTGTATAAGCATGCTAACCCATAACAGCCCACATATACACTGTGTTCATTCAAATTATAAATGAACTTACGTACACATACACACGCGCACACACACATACATCGTTAAAATGGTCATGAAAAGCACATTTATTAGCATATGTTTTACAGATTGTAGCCAATTACTGTTTGAATACACTGAGCCTCATTAATCAGGATGGATATGATGAGTGTTTACACAAGAAATTTGGCATTCATGAAAATCATGTAAATTCAGAACCCCCCCCCCCCCCCCAAAAAAAAAAAAAAAAAAACGTTCGTATCCTGCTCGTGCTACTGACTGTGTGTAAATTTATGCATAAGAAGACTAACTAATGTAAACCTCGACTTACTCAATTAGCAGATGCTTTTATAGAATATTTAAGTTATTCCACGAAATCGAGTCGTACATAAGCCGACAGCCGGCGAGGCGCGTAGCACCGAGTTGTCTATAAGCCATGTACGATGAGATTGAGTGGAATAACTGTTTTATTCTATCCACATTCACTGGGTTTTGTACGGTGGCCAGGAAGTGCAACACAAAATTACAAAATGTGAAACACTTTTAAATTTTATGAAACAAAATTACATTCGCAAAACACTTTTACCAAGGACAAAACAAATTTACATCTTAGAAAACAAATTGACAAGATGCGAAACACTTTTATGAGCACTGAGACAAATTTACAAGTGGCGGAACACTTTTACCAGTCCCGAAACAAATTTACAAATGAAAATCTTCACAGAAGGGGAATGTACCGTACCAAATGCCGGAAGTGACCTGGAAGTACGGTGGCTGGGAGGTGATAGAGTGAGCGGTCAATTCGTGTTCCCTGTGTCCGAAATGACTCAGTACTCACTATATAGTCCTCTATATAGAATTCCCTATGGAGTGAGTAGGGAGTAGTGAATGAGTGAGTTATTTCGGACACAGCCAATGGAATGCGCTTGGTCCTTCTGTCTGGTCCGTGTCCTTTAAAAATTCTAGAGACCGTCCACACAAACTGCGTTAAGCAGTTCATGCATTTTCTACGAAAGCGGCAGAACATCATTCGGTCACAGTCGACGTTCCGTCACCATAAACTCCATAGAAGACACGAATTGATCGCTCACTCTATCACTTCCGGGTCACTTGCGGCATTTGGTACATTCCCCTTCCATGAAGATTTTCGTTTGTAAATTTGTTTCGGGACTGGTAAAAGTGTTCCGCCACTTGTAAATCTGTCTCAGCGCTCATAAAAGTGTTTCGCGTCTTGTCAGCTTGTTTTCTAAGATGCAAATTTGTTTTGTCCTTGGTAAAAGTGTTTTGCGAATGTAATTTTATTTGTTTTAAAGTATTTCACATTTTGTAATTTTGTTTTCCACTTCCCGTCCACTTTGGGTAATGACCGAAAGAACAAGATCGCGGATACAAGCGGCCGAAATGAGTTTCCTTCGCAGGGTGGCTGGGCACTCCCTTAGAGAGAGGGTGAGAAGCACAGTCACTCGGGAGGAGCTCGGAGTAGAGCCGCTGCTCCTCCATATCGAGAGGAATCAGCTGAGGTGGCTCGGGCATCTCTTTCGGATGCCTTCTGGACGCCTCCCTGGGGAGGTGTTCCAGGCATGTCCCCCCGAGAGGAGGCCCCGGGGAAGACCCAGGACATGCTGGAGGGACTATGTCTCTCGGCTGGCCTGGGAATGCCTCGGTGTTCTTCCCGAGGAGCTGGCCGAGGTGTCTGGGGAAAGGGAAGTTTGGGCTTCCATACTCAGACTGCTGCCTCCGTGACCCAGCCCCGGATAAGCGGATGAAGACGAGACGAGACTACCCGGCCACCATAGTTTGGAGAAATGGAGCATTTTTATTTTTATTTTTTCAAATTCGATAAATAAAAACTTTACACAAAACATCCGACAAAATTTCCACCTAGAATGTAAACTAACCAGCGAAATCACAGGAGCAATTTGTGAAAAATGCGAGAATAATAATAATAATAATAATAATAATAATAATAATAATAATAATTCTTGAAAAAAAAAAGATACGTTCTTGCCATGAAATACTTTCATTCCATATTTTGTTCCTTTTTTTGGGTTTTGTTTTTGAGTAGAGTTTTTATTTCTTCATCCTCGGTTGGTTCAGCAACATGATCCGCCATTTTGTTGTTCTTTACTCACATTATATGAGCTGACGTCCTAGTTGTAGAGTAGCCAATTAGAGCACGCGATTTCTCATATGCAGTGAATGTGGATAAAATAATTTAGATTATATTTTATATTTAACAATTATTCACTGAGGGCGGCACGGTGGTGTAGTGGTTAGCGCTGTCGCCTCACAGCAAGAAGGTCCTGGGTTCGAGCCCCGGGGCTGGCGAGGGCCTTTCTGTGTGGAGTTTGCATGTTCTCCCCGTGTCCGTGTGGGTTTCCTCCGGGTGCTCCGGTTTCCCCCACAGTCCAAAGACATGCAGGTTAGGTTAACTGGTGACTCTAAATTGAGCGTAGGTGTGAATGTGAGTGTGAATGGTTGTCTGTGTCTATGTGTCAGCCCTGTGATGACCTGGCGACTTGTCCAGGGTGTACCCCGCCTTTCGCCCGTAGTCAGCTGGGATAGGCTCCAGCTTGCCTGCGACCCTGTAGAAGGATAAAGCGGCTAGAGATAATGAGATGAGATGAGAATTATTCACTGAAGGTGAAGTGAATATCCATGAATAATAATCGAAACGAGGTCGAGGTTATTATTCACTGATATTCACCGATCCTGAGGCAGATAATTGTTTTAGTATAAATAAATACACAGGTGATTATTTCAAATAAAAAATTGTATTAAAAAATAATTTATTTCAATCTTCAAAAGTGGCATGCAAATGCACTAACGGTGCGGCGCAGACTTGTGTCACTTATCTACGCCGAGTCACATAAAGTACTTTGTTTTGAAATGGATAAAATAAATCACAATCCCACCTTACCTTTGAATGTTTTAGACCAAACTTTGTAGTGCCTTTCATGCTTTTCTCATCTCATCTCATTATCTGTAGCCGCTTTATCCTGTTCTACAGGGTCGCAGGCAAGCTGGAGCCTATCCCAGCTGACTACGGGCGAAAGGCGGGGTACACCCTGGACAAGTCGCCAGGTCATCACAGGGCTGACACATAGACACAGACAACCATTCACACTCACATTCACACCTACGGTCAATTTAGAGCCACCAGTTAACCTAACCTGCATGTCTTTGGACTGTGGGGGAAACCGGAGCACCCGGAGGAAACCCACGCGGACACGGGGAGAACATGCAAACTCCGCACAGAAAGGCCCTCGCCGGCCACAGGGCTCGAACCCAGGACCTTCTTGCTGTGAGGCGACAGCGCTAACCACTACACCACTGTGCCGCCCTCTTTCATGCTTTTATTTTAGGAATAGAATTTTCTTTATCATTTCCAATTCTTCCTCACTTACAGTGACAAAACAATCAGCCGCCATTTTGTCAAGTCACTCGAGGCGATTATCAAGAAATAGCCTAAATTTCTCAACCAATCAGCACGTGGGATTTTCTATATCCTCTTGCGTATTTATACTATTAATAAATATTTTATTAGCATGGAATTGAGTCAAAAATAATTCCACGTCTGTGTTTCAGGCTTTACCCTGAGTGCTCATTTTGTGCTCCTAGCTGTCTGTGTGCTTTACCTTTTATGGAGTTTTGTGGGCGTCACTACATGCAAATGAGCTTTACATGTTATGGGTGATCAACATACGCACTCGAGTGTGAAGCGAATCAGCATTTTCTGAAAATTTTGCAACTTTAACACAAAAATTTGTGCTAACAGGAAGGGTTGACAGTGTACTTTCATGAGATACAGTATGAACCTCTCAAGACAAAGAAAGCCCACGTTTATTAATGTACAGCGTTTATTCATTCATCCTTAGTAAGTGTCTGGTCAGGGGCGCAGTAGTTTAAATTAGGCTACTAGGTTTTTTTTTCACATTTTTGGAACCAGGGGAAAAAAACAAACCCTCAATTCATTAGATATTGTGAATCCTAGTCAAAAATACAGTGGATATAAAAAGTCTACACACCCCATTAAAATGATCGGTTTTTCTGATGTAAAAAAAAATGAGACCACGATAAATAATTTCAAAACTTTTCCCATCTTTAATGTGACCTATAACCTGTACAATTCAATTGAAAATCTGTTAGGGGAAAAACATAAAAAATAAAAAAACGTACACTAAGCTGGTTGCATAAGTGTGCACACCCTTAAACTAATAATCTGTTGAAGCACCTTTTGATTTAATTACAGCATTCAGTCTTTTTGGGTTCACACCTGCCATCAATTAAAATGACTCTGATTAACCACAAATAAAGTTCAGACATTTCCTCAGTTGCATCCTCCAGCAAAAGCCATGAGAGCTTACAAAGCATCAAAGGGATCTCATTGTTGAAAGGTATCAGTCAGGAGAAGGGGACAAAAACATTTCCACAGCATTAGATATACCATGGAGCACAGTGAAGACCGTCATCAAGAAGTGGAGAAAATATCGGACAACAGTGACATTCCCGAGAACTGGACGTCCCTCCAAAATTGATGAAAAGACGAGATGAAAACTGGTCAGGGAGGCTGCCGAGAGGCCTACAGCAACACTGAAGGAGCTGCAGGAATTTCTGGCAAGTACTGGTTGTGTACTACATGTGACTAAAATCTCCCATATTCTCCATGTGTCTGGACTATGAGGTAGGGTCGCAAGATGGATGCCTTTTCTTACAAAGAAAAATATCCTGGCCTGGCTAAATTTTGCACAAGCAAACAAAAACCCCATCAACTCTACCAAAAATGTGGGAAAATGTCTTATGGTCTGATGAAACCAAGGTTGAACTTTTTGGCCACAATTCCAAAAGGTATGTTTGGTGCAAAAACAACACTGCGCATCACCAAAAGAACACCATCCCCACGGTGAAGCATGGTGGTGGCGGGATCATGTTTTGGGGTTGTTTTTCTTCAGCTGGAACAGGGGCTTTAGTCAAGGTGGAGGGAATTATGAACAGTTCTAAATACCAGTCAATTCTGGCCCAAAACCTTCACGTGTCTGCTAGAAAGATGAAGATGAAGATGAATTTAATCTTTCAGCACGACAATGACCCAAGCATACATCGAAATCAACAAAATAATGGCTTCACTAGAAGAAAATTAAAGTTTTGGAACGGCCCAGCCAGAGCCCAGACCTAAATCCAATTGAAAATCTGTGGGGTGACCTGAAGAGGGCTGTGCACAAGACACGCCCTCGCAATCTGACAGATTTGGAGCGCTTTTGCAAGGAAGAGTGGGCAAATATTGCCAAGTCTAGATGTGGCAGGCTGATAGACTCCGACCCAGAAAGACTGAATGCTGTAATTTAATCAAAAGGTGCTTCAAGAAAGTATTAGTTTAAGGGTGTGCACACTTACGCAACCAGCTTATTGTACGTTTTTTTTTAATGTTTTCCCCCTAACAGATTTGTTTGTTTTTCAATTGAATTGTACAGGTTATAGGTCATTTTAAAGGTGGGAAAAGTTTTGAAATTATTTATCATGGTCTCATTTTTTTTTTTAACATCAGAAAAACCGATCATTTTAACAGGGTGTGTAGACTTTTTATATCCACTGTAGTTATGACCTGGAGTGATGTAGTAGAGGTTGAGGAACTGTTGAGGCAGAATTCACATCCTGACATTTCTCCATCCACACCCAGTTTAGGATCAAATCCGAACACAGACAGAGATACAGATATTCGTCGTAGAAAATGGAATCCAATGCCAATGTGTTGCAGCTGTAATCTACAGGAATTAGGGGTCATGTTGGTGACCCGGAGTTGTGTATCGCTCTCTGATGCCTGATTGAAGACAGAGCAGCTCAGTAAGAAATACTTGAGAACAGCAGGAACCTCTGAGCCTGAGGCAGAGACAGTGTGTGTGTGTGTGTGTGTGTGTGTATAGATATACACACACAAATGTCAAAGTTTGCAACTGAGAACTGTTGCCTTGTTGTTTTTCCAGCACTAATACATTTTGGCTCAAATTACATCGAGCCACGAAAACTGAAATTGTTCTACCCACGCAGAGTAAAATGACTTCCTTCCACCCGGACAGCTTCCTGTTTACTACAGAAACACCAGCATTATCATCACCTTCGCTCATCATGGAAAGATTTCTTTCATCTCGTCTTATCAGCGCTGCTGAGAGTTCACCTCGAAGATGTGTCCGGAATTATAGGAGAACTGAGCAATGAACATTAGTACTGACGAAGTACAGTAAATCAGTAGCTCTGTTGTTTTTATTGATATTCTGATGCATTTTTTTTCACGCTGAGTGCATTTCAGTTATTAATCAATTTACAGCATGATCAAGTTGTTTATAGGTGAAAAATGGAGAACTGCTGATAACTAAGGTTAATGTTAGCGAGCCGTATTTTTAGTTAATGTGGAATTGTGGCACAAACGGATACCGCAGGTGCTCTTATTCGGCCATGTTGTTGTTGTTGTTGTTGTTGATGTGGCAGAAGTAAAGTTAAGCAGTGAAGAAAGAGTTGTTTATTCCTATTGGTTAAAGGCAGCTAGGACGATCAATCATAACACGAAATCGTAACACAGTAATGATGGTGCGGTTCATTGTGAAGTAATGAACTCATTCATTCAATCATTCTTTCTTTCTTTTATCTCTGCATTCATTCAGTAATTAATTTTATTTTTCTTTAATTAATCTATCAGCTTTTCAATAACTTTTAAACTTACTTTCTTCCTTTTTCTTTCTTCCTCCTTCTTTGCAGACATTCATTCATTGTCTCTTTTTTCTTTCTTTCTTGTATCAGCATATCTTTCTTTTTTTCATTCATTCTTCCAGTTTCTTTCTTCTTATTTCTTTGCATTCATTCATTGTCTCTTTTCTTTATTTCTTTTATCTGTACATTTTTGTCTTTTCATTCATTCACTCATTCTTCCTTTTTGTTTCTTTCTTACTCCTTATTTCTTTTCAGAAATTAATTAATTAATTCTTTCCCCCTTTATTTCTTGCATGAGCATATCTTTGTATTTCATTCATTCATTCATTCATTCATTCATTCATCCATCCATTCATTCATTCCTCCTTTAGTTTCTTTCTTACTCCTTATTTCTTTGCATTCATTCATTCATTGTCTCTTTTTTTCTTTATTTATTGTCAGCATCTTTGTCCATTCATTCATTCATTCATTCATTCATTCATTCATCCATCCTGTTTCTTTCTTTCTCCTTATTTCTTTGCAGATATTTATTCATTCATTCATCTTGTTTTTCTTCATCCTTATTTCATTCATTCATTGTCTCTTTTTCATTTCTTGTATCAGCATATCTGTCTTTTTCATTTTTTATATTTTCACATTCATTCATTCATTCATTCATTCATTCATTCATTCATTCATTCATTGTCTTTTTTCTTTATTTCTTGTGTCAGCATATCTTTGTCTTTTCTTTCTTTCTTTCTTTCTTTCTTTCTTTCTTTCTTTCTTTGCAGACATTCATTCATTCATCATCCATCCTGTCTCTTCCTCCTTTACAGAAAGTAATTAATTGTTTTTTTCTTTATTTCGTGTCAGCATATCTTTGTCTTTTCATTCATTCATTCATTCATTCTTTGATAAAGAATCATTTAGTCCTTTTTTTGTTGTATTTTTCCTTTTCATTCATTCATTCATTCATTCATTCATTCATTCATTCATTTCTCTGTTCATTCTGTCATTCATTTATTAACTTAATTCAAGTATTCTTACTTCTTCACAGACATTCATTCATTTCATTCATTCACTTCATCTGTCTGTCTGCTTGTCTCTATTTTCGATTTATCAGCCTTTTCTTTCCTTTTTTCTCTTTTTTTCAGGAGAGACGAAGGTTCTTCACCAAAAAGTGGATTTTTTTTCTAACCCTTTTTACTAATCTTTTTAAGGGATGCCAATAATTATGGAGGACCCTGTGTATGTCAGGTGTGAAATGTAGCGATTAGGACGTGAGCTGTGATTGGTGCTGCTGGTTCTTGTGAAGGTCACAGAAAAATCCTTCTGATGAAAATGTTTTCAGTTAAAAATGTAAAATGGTGTTGTTTAGCACTGAGATGTTGATGGTGCTCTGTGAGTGACAGTCACGGTCACGCGCCGGAACGTCTTCCCACAGTAATTAACAGCAATCACAGAGAGCGGAACATTTTACACACACACACACACACACACACACACACTATCCTCTTCTGTCAGGAAATTCATTAACTACTTCAAGTGTTCCACATTTGTTTCTCATACAATCTGTCTCTTATTCACCAATTCTATCTATCTATCTATCTATCTATCTATCTATCTATCTATCTATCTATCTATCTATCTATCTATCTATCTATCTATCTATCTATCTATCTATCTCAATTTAAAGATTAATGAATTAATTCCATCATCCATTCAGTAGAAATCTTTCTTACTTTTCTATTTGTATTTTCATTTATTCATTCATTCAGTAGTTTTTCTTTCTTTTTTCCTTCATTCTTTCATTTTTAGTTTAACCATTTTAAACTTCAATTAAAAAAATTCAGTGTTCTCATTCATTCATTCATTCATTCATTCTCAACACAACCTTTCTTTCTTTCTTTCTTTCTTTCTTTCTTTCTTTCTTTCTTTCTTTCTTTCTTTAATTAAGGATACATAATTTGTATTCATTCATTCACTGGCAAGCTTTGTTTCCCCTTTTCATTCATTCATTCATTCATTCATTCATTTATTCATTTTTATTCTTTCTCTGTTTCTTCAATTCAACCATATACACATTCATTTCATAAAATTTCATGCTCCTATTCATTCATTCATTCATTCATTCATTCACTTTTCTTTTCAACATGCACAAAATTCATGTTCTCTTTCTTTCTTTCTTTCTTTCTTTCTTTCTTTCTTTCTTTCTTTCTTTCTTTCTTTCATCAATAGAGGATACACAGAATTGTATTCATTCATTGACCATTTTTACCTTTTTACTCATTAATCAATTCTGCCACTTTTATTCTATCTCTCTTTCTTCAATTCACACACAAGCATTCATTTAATAAAATTTCATTCATTCATTCATTCATTCATTCATTCATTCTTTTTCTATTAAACATGCACAGAATCAATCTTTCTTTCTTTCTTTCTTTCTTTCTTTCTTTCTTTCTTTCTTTCTTTCTTTCCACTTTAGAGAGACTTGATTGTCTCAGTTTTGCATCTGTTCAGTCTCATTAGGAATTCACTGTAACTGCTCTTCATTAACCTGTTCTTTATTATCGTATGTGAGATATCAGTGAGTGTGTGTGTGTGTGTGTGTGTGTGTGTGTGTGTGTGTGTGTGTGTTAGAGAGACGCTCTGACCTGCAGGATGTGTAATAAAAGCAGCTGAACGGACGGAGTAGACTGGAAGTGTGTGTAATGCCAGGCTGTTTCTAATTCACTCTGTACTCGAGTCGTGCTACTTCACTGTCCACTTTATGAGTCTTTAAAGAAGGAAATGAGCTGAAAAAAAATCCCCGGTAACCACACACACACACACACACACACACACACGCACATCACTGCACCCATGTTCTCTTTCTTTCTTTGCTGTGGTGACATTTTCTGTAAGGAGTTTATGCCACATTTATGGAAGGAGTCTCCAGTGTCAGCGCTTTGTAACAGTCAGAGTTAAACTTACAATTTTATGTTTTCAGGCATCTTCAGGACACTGGAGTTTACGCTTTGTGTTTATGGTTTTTTGGTAACCGGAGAGGGAAAAAAAGAGACACTGCTGAAGGAAAGACTGTTTATAGCTGCTATAATGTAAGTGAGAACAGGAACGAACATGTTTCATGGATATTCCTCGTCATGAAATGAAATGAAAACGAGACCGTCAATAACCGCGTAACTCACTCTGGCCCCGTCTAGTCCAGAAGGAACGATCTAAAGTGGGCCACCTTGCGCAATAAACGTTGCAAGCTATATACACTGTATACAAGCTTGATGTAGAAGCGATATCCACCCTAAGAATACCGACCTATTTGCCAGAAAGAATCTAAAATGGCGAGGAATTGACCGAGAAGAAGCGATTTTTGCTGAACTGCTCATTAAGGTTTGATTAGTCCATAACTTCATTAATAATTGCAATTAAGCCAATCTGGGTGGAAGTTATATGCAGCCTAGGTACCCCTACCTTCATGCCAGAAAGAATCAAAATTGATGAAGAATTGAGGAGAAGCGATTTGTGTGATGACCTTGATTTTGCAGACGACCTGGCACTACTATCTCACAGTTACTATCAGATGCAAGATAAGACAACAACATTGGCAACCACCTCTTCACAAGTAGAACTTAATATCCATAAGGGAAAGACAAAGATTATGAGGATAAATACAACTAATGATGAACCAGTTAAACTAGATGGGAACAGATTTGAGGAAGTGGAATCCTTTACTTATTTGGGAAGTAACATCGACAAACAGGGTGGTACAGATGCAGAGGTCAAAGCAAGAATAAGGAAGGCGAAGATTGTGTTTTTAAAGCTCGAAAACATCTGGAGCTCTCGTGTATTACAACAACAAACAAAAATAAGGATATTTAATTCAAATGTAAAATCAGTATTGCTTTATGGTTCCGAGACTTGGAGAAGGACAAAGAACATAATCAGTAAAGTACAGACCTTCATCAACAACTGCCTAAAAAAGATCCTGAAGACACATTGGCCAGAAAGGATCAGTAACAACAATCTTTGGTTGAAAACACAGCAAATATCAGTGTGAGAAGAAACTGGAAGAAGAAGATGATGATGGATTGGGCATACATTACAAAAACCAGTGACAAACATCACCAGACAAGCCTTGACTTGGAACCCTCAAGGGAAGAGGAGAAGAGGTCGGCCAAAGAACACCTGGTGAAGAGATCTCCAGACAGACATCAGGAGACCGGGGTACACCTGGACTCAGATAGAAGGAAAAGCACAGGACTGGGTCCTCTGGAGATCCCTTGTCAATGGCCTATACCAGTGGCGGCTGGTAGTCTTTCAAACAGGGGAGGCTGGTCGGTTACGATATTTCCAGATTTTTAAAAGAAAAAACACATCAATTTTGCCCATACTCTTGCCTCTGATCTGGCTGATTGTTGGCAGCGTCACAAACTGTGAAATAACAGGTTCTTTTGGCCCATTAGCCTACTGTCCAGTATACATGATGGTGGTGTTGGGGGGGTATATTTTAACATTTTATATTTTAAAATTGTGGCATGTTGTTTAAAAATTGATCATTATTGAAAGCAGCTCTTTGTCAGGAACCTCAGCAGTAACAGCAGAGTGTTCTGGAATAGGCACAAGCACTGACCTTGGGGAGCCAAACATAGAGCTGGGTGCCACACATTTCATTCAGTGACACTTTCCCTATATTTTACTTATTTTGACTGAGAAATGTTTTATTGACAATTTTGATAACCCTTCACTTTTAATCCAGGTCTGTAGTGTGAAATGTTCTCGGCTGTGTTTTTGTTTAAAAATGTTTTCCAAATTGTAGCTGTGTTTAATTCATATCCAGAAAAATATATATTCCAATATAATATACTCAGCATAAACATTTTAAATAGATTCTATATTTTTGGTCCATCCATGACATATTACTAAAGTAGCCTATTTACTGTTGTTGATGTGGGTCACTTGCTGTTAGCCAATTCACTTTCTCGTCCCAGGAGAGCTGAAAGGAACGAGTATTATTCCCTACCTTTTTCACCAAGTCAATTTGAGGCGTTGGTCTACCCTGCTCTTTAATTTTAATTTTTTCCTCGAAAGGAAGACTGGCAAATGGCTTCGCCAAAATTAAATCAGCAATGCTTGGCATCCGTGCGCAGCTTTCTTGCTAGCTGACTAGCCCCCTCAAGTTCAAGTTCAGTCACTCAAATAAACGAAATTTCTGGAACTAAGATAGCAAACTTGACAACACTATATTTACACTTTATTTACAATGAAAATATATACAAACTAAAAAAAGCTGTTAGAAACCGTATGTAATGAATGAAATCGAAATGTAAGCTGATCTCTTACAATACACCACAGCACTTGCGAATCCGCATGGGACTGAACTGAAATTCACCGCTGCCTGTCTATATTTGAAACGAGCTGTCAATCAAAGAAAATATCGGGCCACTTTCACCAATCACCAGTCTCCTCGCGGAAACTGCCATGTCCCTCCCACTGTGAGGCTGGGAGTCCGTGGGCGGGCATTTTCGCAGTATTTGTCCAATAATCGTCTTGCATTTTGAGATTGAAAAGTGCAGAGCTCCCAAATGCCATTGAAGTCCACTGAGGCTGGGCTGCATCGCGCTGTCACGAGGGGGAAAAACTCACGCACACATTAGGCGAACTGGGGAAAGTTATAACGGAATGATTTCGCACTGTAGTTGGGTTGAGCACATATATTTCTATGATTCTGGATCTGAAATACCAATGTTATAACTTATAACATTGCTATTTCAGATCCAGAATTTTTAGAGGAGGCTGAACTTATAACATTGCTATTTCAGATCCAGAATTTTTAGAGGAGGCAATCGCCCATGGCCTATACCCCAGGATGGGTGTCAGAGCATTGAAGGAGCAATTTGTGTGGAAACTGGTCGTTAGGGATCGATTAATTACTCCATATCTTCATTATTAATTGCAACTACTGTATGCACATTTGGGTAGAAGCTATATGCACCTCAGCCAGACCTACCTTCCTGCCAAAAAGAATAAAAATCAGTGAAGAATTGAGAGAGAAGAAGCGATTTTCGTGAAACGTAGATGATGCCGGACAGAGGATGGACAGATAATGGACAACACATGATGACAAACTCATCACCTGTCGGCCAGATGAGCTAATAAAACATGTCAGGATGTGCTGTTATAGGAAAAGAAATCAACTTACATGTGGTAACAGTAACTCTGTTTTATAACACCAGCAAGGTGTTGATTATTTTCCTACAACAACATGATACAGAGTGATTTATTCCTTATTTATAGCTCGACATCATCGGTTTTATTTCGGTGTCCATCATTCCACAGATGAATTGTAACAGCCTGTCCGAAACTCCTTTGTTTTGATTGATCCTGATGCGTGTGTTTTTTTCCCATTTTGCAGATAAAAAAGCTTCAACCTGAAATGATTACAGATTTCTTAATCCTTCCGCTGTTTCCAGCAGCTGTAGAAGGGCGAAAGCTTTTCCGTGGATTAATAGGCTTTACTTTGGCTCGTGGTTTTGTTTTTTCTGTCACTTTAACGTCACATTATTGCAACACTTTGAAATGATATGAAGCAAATGAGGCAGCTGTGTTGCATTCTTCAAGCACAGATGGGTTTATGAATGGCACAGTAACATTATGAATACACGGTAACCATACTGCGAGTGTGTATTTCTGTAAATGTGGAAGCTGTTGTGCATTAGCATTCAGCTGATGGAAGCACCAGTGTACAAACTGATGACAGTGTATGAATTATGCGTATTTAGTGCAGAAATGGCAATGCACGTGTGCGCTAAAGTGACTGATAGCACTGTAGGTCTAATATAGCGTGATGTTTACAGCATGTGTATTTATTTATTTGTCAGATGATTGTAGAGGAACCATTTTTCATTGCTCGCCATCCTGAGAACAGCGCTCTCATAGTGAAGCATGGTGGTGGAAGCATCATGTTGAGCGGTACATTTGGTCTCTTGGTTGCTTCTTTGACTAAATCCCTAATTATCTGGTCACTGACTTTCATTTTGTGATACTTTGTTTTGGGACTTATTTAGATATCATCATCATCATCATCATGGTATGGTTTTGTTGAACTGTGTTCTCTAACAAATTCCGGGATCTTCAAGGAACAGGTCTTTACACACACATTGACTCCATTTAACTAATTATGTCACTTGATGGAAACTAATTCACACAGGGTTCCATAGTCATGCATGAATACATCCTTAATCACAATGTTGACATTTTTTAATTGTTAATAATTTTACACTAGATAAACTACATTGATCCTGCCCAAACTTGGCCTATTTTGTGTCAATTCATGCCATAAACTTGACAAATGGTGAAAAAAGTTCAAGTGTGTGTGTGGGGGATACTGTGAAGCAAGGCACTGTGAAGCATGGTGGTGGTAGCATCACATTAAAGCATTATGTTGAGAGTTACATTTGGCTCTGTTTACATCAATCATATCTCGGTGTGTCTAGAGTCATCATTCAGTTGACAAAAACTTCATGTAAACTACACATGGGACTCTTGGGACACTTCGCATGAAGGGCAAATTGCGGTTTAAAATCCTACATGAAGTAGAAATGGTCAAAAATGCTAATTAAAGAAAAAACATGCAGGTTCAGTCACAAAGTTAATGTGCTAAAGTTCATAATAAATGAAGACTGTAATGAGGGAACAAGTAAACTGTGTGGAGGACATTAATATAGCTGGTAGAGTGCATACCTCCGCCAAGCCACATATCTGGATTTGCATCAAAATCTAATCAATTGTTTCTTGGCCCATGGCCCACCTTTCCTCCAAATTCCATTCAAATCTATTCACTACTTTTTGAGTTATATTGGGGAACAGACAGAAAGACCCTGGATCTGCATGCATATCTGGATCCTGGATCCTCATACGTGAATGGATTTGCATCAAAATCTAATCAATTGTTCTTTGGTCAA
Organism: Neoarius graeffei; assembly: GCF_027579695.1. Classification (NCBI taxonomy): domain Eukaryota; kingdom Metazoa; phylum Chordata; class Actinopteri; order Siluriformes; family Ariidae; genus Neoarius; species Neoarius graeffei. The sequence continues at coordinate 5,838,269 of NC_083581.1, forward strand.
TGATCCACCCTTCCACCAAATTTAATCAAAATCTGTTCACTACTTTTTGAGTTATGTTGGGAACAGACAAAAAGACCCTGGAGCCACATACATACCTGGATCCTGGATCCTCATACATATCCAGATTTGCCTCAAAATTCAATCAATTGTTTCTTGGCCCATGGCTCACCTTTTCACCAAATTTCACCCAAATCTGTTGACTACTTTTTGAGTTACATTGGGAACAGACAAAAAGACCCTGGATCTGCATACATACATATCTGGATCCTGGATCCTCATACATATTCAGATTTGCCTCAAAATCTAATCTGTTATTCCTTGGCCCACAGCCCACCTGTCCTCCAAATTTCATCCAAATCTATTCACTACTTTGTGAGTTACGATGGGGAAAGACAAACAAACACAAAAACATAACCTCCTCCAACAAAGTTGGTGTTGGTAAATATCATTCTCTGTAACCGTACATGAAATTACACATTAGTCTCGACTTTGCACCAACAAAATTAAAGGTATTAAATACTTCAGGGTAGCAGAGGAAACGTCAAGCCTCAGTGATGTACACTTGATTGGATTTATTGCATTAGAGCTCGCTGTAGCCGGGAGGTTTCATATATTTAAAGAAGCAATTTAAAATAGCGGACTGTATATATGTCAGGGACATCACAATGATTTATTGATTTCCAGCACTGATTTTCTTTACCTCTGTGAAATGTAAATTTATGAGAGGAAATGTAACTTCAGTGAAGTGGGTGGAAAGGAATGTGTTTCAAATGAAAAGAGAGGAACTCTGTATTCAGAGGATTCATGGTGTATGTGGGTTTGCATTTTAATCAACAAGGTGAATTAAATTTCAGCAATAACAACGAGTCTGGAATTAGATTATATTTGGACAGTCCAAAAAACATCTACCATACAGACCATCAACGGACTGTTGTCTGACTCACCAACCAACGTATCTTCATAATATGGATACTAGTTGTTATAAAATACTGCTTAGCCCACACTGGCTTCCTCTTAATCTGGAATCTGGAGAGGCTACAGGGGTTTAAAAAACATGCTTCACATGTTTTTCACAAGCTAATACACTGCTCTAATAGCATACTAGCAAATCGTTACACTGCGCCGAAGATGCATTATAACTTACCGTTAAACACAGTGAAGTACAACCCCGATTCCAAAAAAGTTGGGACAAAGTACAAATTGTAAATAAAATCAGAATGCAATCATTTACAAATCTCAAAAACTGATATTGTATTCACAATAGAACATAGACAGCATATCAAATGTTGAAAATGAGACATTTTGAAATTTCATGCCAAATATTGGCTCATTTGAAATTTCATGACAGCAACACATCTCAAAAAAGTTGGGACGGGCAATAAGAGGCTGGAAAAGTTAAAGGTACAAAAAAGGAACAGCTGGAGGACCAAATTGCAACTCATTAGGTCAATTGGCAATAGGTCATTAACATGACTGGGTATAAAAAGAGCATCTTGGAGTGGCAGCGGCTCTCAGAAGTAAAGATGGGAAGAGGATCACCAATCCCCCTAATTCTGCGCCGACAAATAGTGGAGCAATATCAGAAAGGAGTTCGACGGTGTAAAATTGCAAAGAGTTTGAACATATCATCATCTACAGTGCATAATATCATCAAAAGATTCAGAGAATCTGGAAGAATCTCTGTGCGTAAGGGTCAAAGCCGGAAAACCATACTGGGTGCCCGTGATCTTCGGGCCCTTAGACGGCACTGCATCACATACAGGCATGCTTCTGTATTGGAAATCACAAAATGGGCTCAGGAATATTTCCAGAGAACATTATCTGTGAACACAATTCACCGTGCCATCCGCAGTTGCCAGCTAAAACTCTATAGTTCAAAGAAGGAGCCGTATCTAAACATGATCCAGAAGCGGACGTCTTCTCTGGGCCAAGGCTCATTTAAAATGGACTGTGGCAAAGTGGAAAACTGTTCTGTGGTCAGACGAATCAAAATTTGAAGTTCTTTATGGAAATCAGGGACGCCGTGTCATTCGGACTAAAGAGGAGAAGGACGACCCAAGATGTTATCAGCGCTCAGTTCAGAAGCCTGCATCTCTGATGGTATGGGGTTGCATTAGTGCGTGTGGCATGGGCAGCTTACACATCTGGAAAGACACCATCAATGCTGAAAGGTATATCCAGGTTCTAGAGCAACATATGCTCCCATCCAGATGACGTCTCTTTCAGGGAAGACCTTGCATTTTCCAACATGACAATGCCAAACCGCATACTGCATCAATTACAGCATCATGGCTGCGTAGAAGAAGGGTCCGGGTACTGAACTGGCCAGCCTGCAGTCCAGATCTTTCACCCATAGAAAACATTTGGCGCATCATAAAACGGAAGATACGACAAAAAAGACCTAAGACAGTTGAGCAACTAGAATCTCATTAGACAAGAATGGGCTAACATTCCTATCCCTAAACTTGAGCAACTTGTCTCCTCAGTCCCCAGACGTTTACAGACTGTTGTAAAGAGAAAAGGGGATGTCTCACAGTGGTAAACATGGCCTTGTCCCAACTTTTTTGAGATGTGTTGTTGTCATGAAATTTAAAATCACCTAATTTTTCTCTTTAAATGATACATTTTCTCAGTTTAAACATTTGATATGTCATCTATGTTCTATTCTGAATAAAATATGGAATTTTGAAACTTCCATGTCATTGCATTCCGTTTTTATTTACAATTTGTACTTTGTCCCAACTTTTTTGGAATCGTGGTTGTAAATTTGAGCCCAAATTTCAGCACCATTGCTAAATTAGTCGATGAGACCATTTCTGAAAAGTGGAAGGAAACCGGAGAATCTGGAAGAAACCCTCACAGACACGTATTCGAACTGTGAGGCGATAACACTACCCGCTTTTCTACCGAGCCACCCAGTTTTAAGACAGTTTTAAAAGTTTGTGTATTACACTCATTACCTGAAGAGTTCAATAAGACCTTCAAAGGCTTATTTTAAATCCTCTTACCGTATGTTCAGACATCTTAGCATTTTTCAGTACATGTCTGATATTACCTTGAGGTACCTTCAGGTACTTCAACAGGATTACAGAGTGATACTTGAACATTTAACAGTGGTGACAAAAATCTGTAAGGCCACATAAAATTGAAAGCATGACTTTTCAAGCCACTAGACAAGCTATGATAAAGGCTGTCGTTAATTTAATAAATCTGGTGCCTCGATATAGAATGAGACCCTTGTCCTTCAAATGTAATGGAAGTTTTCATGTGTTTTTTATTTGTCTAGAATCATCTATCTGTCTTGAAAGCTGAAGTTCGAAGACCTGTTAAAAGACCTTCTCCTGTAGCTGAATTAAATCAGTTTTACCATAGTTATAGTTAATTATTTAAATCAGTTAAACCATGTCATTTGTTACCTAAAAGTGTTTTCAGGGGCGGCATGTTGGTGTAGTGGTTAGCGCTGTCGCCCCACAGCAAAAAGGTCCTGGGATTGAGCCCAGCAGCCGACGAGAGCCTTTCTGTGTGGAGTTTGCATGTTCTCCTCGTGTCTGCATGGGTTTCCTCCGGGTGCTCCGGTTTCCCCCACAGTCCAAAAACATGCAGGTTAGGTTAATTGGTGGCTCTAAATTGGCCGTAGGTGTGAATGTGAGTGTGAATGGTTGTTTGTCTTGATGTGTCAGCCCTGTGATGATCTGGCGACTTGTCCAGGGTGTACCCCACGTCTCGCCCATAGTCAGCTGGTATAGGCTCCAGCTTGCCTGTGATCCTACACAGGATAAGTGGCTACAGGATGTTTTCAGGGATGACTTTGGGTGGCCAGATGTTATAGTGATCCAGAACAGCATTCCAGCACTGTCAGGAGCTTGGAGGGGGTATAAAGTGAGTTTTCTGCTTGGACCTATTGCATAGTAGTACTCCTTTTCTTACAAAGCCCCACAGTTATGGAACAGCCTTCCAAGTAGTGTTTGGGACTCAGATACAGTCTCAGTGTTTAAATCTCGGCTGAAAACATATCTGTTTAGTCAAGCTTTTTCTTAATAGTTGTTATTAAGTAAAGGAGTAGATCTGGAGGATCCTCAAGCATAGAGTGTTTTGGTAAACTGGGATGTATGGATGCTGTCAGCCCCCCACTCTTACTCATTCACTCAGGTTTGTTGATGGTGTAGTGGCTGACTGCTTTACGTCCCGAGGCTCCCTCATACCTGTGTTACCTTCTGGCTCTCCCCTTTTAGTTATGCTGTTATAGTTAGTTTTACCGGAGTCCCTGCTTGCACTCAGTGCAAAATGTATACTGTTCCTACTCATCAGGTGACATTGGGCATACCTAACAACCTGTGTCCCCCCCGTCTCTTCCCTCTGTCTGTCCCTCTATGAGTTATATGTCGATCCTGAGACACCAGTAAGATGCTGACCTCTTTTGCTTACTCCTCGGACCTGCCTGATCCATCCTGATGCCCTACGTCTGGTTGGATAACTCAATTTTAATGTTTTCAGCACAGTCATTTCTGTCCTTTCATTTCTGAAGCAAATTTGATAGAAAATGAGGCCAAATTTGAATTCAAAGAGAATAATTATCATGAACTTATGAAAAAAATTAAACATAACATTTGAAATGCTATGTTTGGGCCTTCTCTGAAGGTCTAGAAGGCCCTGACAGTTCCCCTCTGCTCAGGTGATGGTCGTATGAACGTTTAACGTGACCTATCTCAAATTTGATGTTTTTCCAAAACTGAATGCTCACTCAAAAAAATAAAAATAAAATAAATAAAAAATAGGTACCCTATGGGTACATGTGGCTACTGCTTATAAATAAAATTGTTTTCTGATCCCATGTCCATACAGTAAATATCGCATATATACATGTTATCAGTGATACTCGCCTCATCTCTTGCAAGCATCACCAAGCTGTGAGCAGCATCAGGGCTTGGAGTGTTTTGGTTACCAATTTTGTTTAATGTCTTTTGTTCAAAATCCAGTGCTGTGAACTAGATCTATTTTCAAAATAGTAAGAAAGCACTTGTTCATGAATTGTCTTAGAAGCATTATTTAGTACTAAACGCCACTTACTTGATATCGAATCAGTAGCCTTGGCGAACCACAAGGTGAATTTTGTTTATCTTTTAATCTGCTGATTATCTTCCGATACTATGAAGTCACAACGAGGTTTCTCTTATTTTGTTTCTGGTTCTGACTGGTTCCGAAGTTTATCAAGAAGTAGAACGGGTAATCGAACTTGATCAGGATAAGTGCTGACTGGTTATGAAGTTTCACTATTGTTACACTCATTCTTACAACACGATGACATAGTGGCTTCGCCACTCGTTCTTGTGTAACTTTGATAATGCAAGATCAGCTGTTCGTATCGCGAGATCATGATTCGCCGTTCTGGTGATTGTATTGCTTACCGTATGTGCAGTGCACTATAGAGATCTTGCAGTCACGTGACTGGAAAGTACACAGCCGCCATCTTGTCGGTAAAAAACACAGCTGAATACTGCTGCACTCGTGTACAGAATGGATAAATTTCAACCGACGGACTACACGGCTCATTTTCCTAATAAACAGATAACTAGATATATGTCTAAAATAAACGACCTACAGATTAGTGACCCTTATGGCTTACCGGACGTAGTTTTCACGACCATGTCAGTGGATATGGAACTGCCAGAGGTGGAATACCCAGATGTGTATAATTACCTTATTAACTTTCCCTCGCTGTTCAGTGGTGAAGCACTGCGTGCTTATAAATCTCTGGACAGCTATCTTTACAGAAATTCAGGATTTGTCAGCCACCCTCAGATGTGGCATCTTGTAAACAAGAAAATAACAATCCTCATTGGATGGGTAAGTCACTTAAGCATTGAGTATAGCACTGACCAGCCGATTATAGAATAGAATAAGGTAATTCCAGCTGTAATTCCAAATCGTCCGTCTTGTTTACCATGGATCTGGCGTTGGAGAGATAGAGGCTTGGCAGTGGAGATTTGAGTGGCTGTTTTCTGAGCTTAGTCAACAGGCCGGCTCTGCAGCCTCACTTTTGCTTCCTCTCCTGACGCCGCCTCCTTCGCCTGCCAGACCCGATAACAATCCACGGAGACCCCGCTGGTCTCGCTATCTTGTCCGGAATGTTGTGCATGCGATGGAAATCGCTACAAACCGTCATTTTCTGCTGGAAACCAATGTCCAGTAAGTCCATACGGTTGTAGTGGATATTGAAGTCCGGTACAGATGAACAACATGCAAAAATACACACAAAAAACATAAAAAACGTGCACAGGTAGGGAGAGCTTGTAGCCACAGCTGTTGTAGTAGAATTGTATATAGTAGGGTTTTCCAGAAGAAAAGGTAGAAGCAGAAGTAGAACCGGAAGTAGAAGGCAGAAAGCGTTTGACCGACAAGATGGCGTCTGTTACAGTCTGGATCGGCTGTGACATCACATGCAAGATCTCTATTGTTACACTATTCTTACATTCTTACAACACAATGACATCATGGCTACTGCCTTGGTTCGCCTCTATGAGGCAGTAGCCACAAAAATAATAATAAAGAAGAGTCCTGAAAAATGACAAATTTTAAAAACTAAATTTGCTCAATTTGGTTTTCAAACCAAACTGCCACGATTTATTGTTTGAAGATGGATATAAGCAAAGTGTGGGGAAAAAAAATTAACAACAGACGTCAGGTTTGTGAGTTCTATATCCACACTTGTTTCTTTTCTAAACGTATGTGGTGTCTTGACGGTTAAAGTTCTATGTGCTTTTTTTCTCTGCACATCATCCATTTCCCCTTCAAACCAACTGCAGAATAGAGTGAATTTAATGAATTTTTATCTCCGCCTACATACTTTTATCTTCATTTTTCACCCCATTCAAATTCTGGCACAGCTACACTTTCTTAAAATGGCCTTTCTTAATGCATGATATTTTCCACCGTGCAACAAAGGGACTCTTTATTTCCTCCTGTTTCCAGGAGAAGGGAAAAAGTTGTACTCGCTGAGAAGGAACAAAAGGGTTTGGGAGGACGGAAGGAGCAATGAAGAAAGAGCGAGAGCGAGAATAATAAAGCCGATCTGTCTATCTCCTCAGCAAAAAAAAGAAGAAAAAAAAGCAAGACTAGCTTGCCTTTTTATGAGTTTCATTAAAATTATGAGCATTCAAATTCTGTCCTTTTACGTGTAACTCTCAGGGGCAAAAATGGCAGAATGTGAAATGACAGAATATAAAAATAGGTCGTGGAGGTCAGAAAGATCCAGAAAGATTCTGGTTGTACTGAACGTACAGCATATTGGTGGTTATTGGTTTTATTATATTGTCATATATGTGCTGGGTGACAGTTTGGCTGCAGGGAAAAGCACACAAAAGAAAGAAAAATGAATTAAGAAAAAGAAAAATCATACTTTGTGTCAGTTTTTGCACAGAGCCATAGGCGATGAACTGAACGAGAATGCCATTTCTGTCTTTGAACCATATTTTTCATCTGCAATATTACTTTCCATGGTATTGTGAAACTTGAAAAGGGAAGTAACACGGACAGGCTGGTTTAATAGTGCAGCCCACACCATAAAAGTAAACTCCAGACTGCCAGGACCAAGGGTGTGTTACTGGGACTGCAGAGCTTTCACACTTACCAAACTCTTGTTATTAACAAACTCAACATGCAGGGATACAAACACCCATTCCACATTAATCCCAATACTAATGCTAATACTAGCTAATAAGAGCTAGTACGTAGCAGGAAACGGAAGTGTATCTCCTAGTTCTGAGTTCCCTCAGTATGATTGTGGATCATTCTAGAATCCGGGGTACATTTTGCATCTCCGAGATAAGCCTTTTGTTATTTTCCACAAAAGAAGTCTTTATTGAATCAATTTTCAACAATAATGCAAATTATTATACATACGGGCCACTTTTTCTGTGGAATAAAAACATGTATTCTGTTCCCTTCTAGCGGGTTTATTGATGGCATGCAATATTGCTATCATATCGCTTATCCTCCATGTATTACGCCACTCTCCCCAGTGAAGAATGAGCATGCAATATTGTTATAATATTGCACATTGTCAAGAGAACATGACGTCACATGTCGGAACTCATGCGAAGATCCAATGACAAAACTTTGCTGCTGCGCATGCGCAGAATCATTTCTTTGTCGGCCAGGAAAGAGAGAAGATGGAGGTAATTCAGTGCTCGGTTTAAGCATGAAATAAATAAACTGAAAACTGAAACTAAAGATGCACTGAATGCCCGAAAGGCTACCAAAACTTCATTATATATTCTTCATGCACATTTACAAGAGAAAAACATACCAACGGACATTGAAAAACTGGAAAAGAGACACGTTGGAGATGTAAAACTTTCACGCTTGTGAGTGACTGACAGTTTGTTCGCAAACATGGCCGTAAGGTTTGCTTCATTAAAAGCGGAAGATTTAAAGAGAAAGATGCGCTGAACACTCAAAAGTCTACCAAAAATTCACTGGATATTCTTGATGCTTATTTACAAGAGAAAAACATACCAACAGACATCGAAAAACTGGAAAAGAGAGCAATAGCGGAAATATTATTAAAGTTCTACTTGGAGGTGAGGAAAAGTGACGGAGACTTTTACAAGAGGACTTCACTCATGAACTTCATTCAGCAAAGCCCTACTGTTTTGAACAACTGCAATATAACAATTAACTACGGCCAAAAGTAACTTTGAACTTGAACTGTCTACCTGGATAGAGCTTGTATATACACTACCGTTCAAAAGTTTGGGGTCACTTTGAAATTTCCTTATTTTTGAAAGAAAAGCACTGTTCTTTTCAATGAAGATCACTTTAAACTAATCAGAAATACACTCTATACATTGCTAATGCGGTAAATGACTATTCTAGCTGCAAATGTCTGGTTTTTGGTGCAATATCTCCATAGGTGTATAGAGGCCCATTTCCAGCAACTATCACTCCAGTGTTCTAATGGTACAATGTGTTTGCTCATTGCCTCAGAAGGCTAATGGATGATTAGAAAACCCTTGTACAATCATGTTAGCACAGCTGAAAACAGTTGAGCTCTTTCGAGAAGCTATAAAACTGACCTTCCTTTGAGCAGATTGAGTTTCTGGAGCATCACATTTGTGGGGTCGATTAAATGCTCAAAATGGCCAGAAAAATGTCTTGACTATATTTTCTATTCATTTTACAACTTATGGTGGTAAATAAAAGTGTGACTTTTCATGGAAAACACAAAATTGTCTGGGTGACCCCAAACTTTTGAACGGTAGTGTAAGTTGGGTTGTTGTTCAGGCTTTTTGGACTTGAACCATTTGTATTGTTAGAACTTTGACTTTGTACAGTACGTTGGATTGACAAAACATTGAATTACATTCGATCAGAATTGGCTTTCAGCTTTCAATATTGGTAAGTTACCCCCTTGTTCTTAATCTTTTGTAAAATCTATAATTTTTCCATCAAATGTGCATGTATAATAATAATAATAATAATAATAATAATAATAATAATAATAATGGCTGTTTTTTATGGCCTATCAGATATATTCCATTGAGCTACTCATCTTTGACTCATTCAATATCATGTTAGCTGAATGGAATATATCTGATATACCACTCAACACCAGCCAATATTATTTAACTATGACGCACTTTCACCAATAGCGATGCTTGATGTCCATTTTAGACCCAATTTATCCATAAAACATTAACTAAATGACTCCCCCCCCTCCCCCCACATTATTGGCTGTCTTTGACTCCTGATTCATCCATTCAACTCGAATAAACATGAAGTGATTCAGTCTAACAATCTGTTTTTGGGGGCTTATTCTATTAACTCTTATAAAATCAATTGCATAGAAAGTCTATTTTCTGTATTATGTGAAATTTCAGTAATAAAAAAAAATATATATATATTTTTAAATCCGTCCCAGTGTTCTTGTCAAATCTGTTAACTCTGTTATAAAACCGCATAAAATCCACAAAGACTTTTAATAATATGCATGACACCTGCACTGAGAAATGTCACTTCCTCTGGCGGGAAACTTCAGAAAGACACTGAGGCATGTTCTTCTCTCATTAAGTTGAACAAAATGTTGAGGATTTCACATCAACAGTAGATTAATTATTCATCAAATCTGTTATTGTGATATCGGAGTGAATCTCTCACTCATAAAAAAAAACAGTAATATGATTAAAATCCATCAAATTCTGTTTTTATACATGCCATGTGGTAGCTAGTTTGAAGTTAGCATGTGGAGTTAAGACACGAAATGGTAGGAAATGTCAACTCTGTTATCGTCAAGCCTGTTAAAGGGAATATCATGGGTAAATTCAGGAGCAAGACCAATGTAATTCTCCTATTTTATATTAAACTTTGGTCAAATACCTGTAACATTCTGCATTCTCTGCAATTTTTTTTACCTTGCGCAATACCAGAAAAATTCAGTTGAAATCAAGCCATTTGAGGCGAATTGGTCCGCCTCTGAAAAAACTTGGCATTTGGATTTCCCGGGAAACATTGATTTTCGTGACGTCGCGTGCGGGACGCCTCCTTCTGAATCCTACGTCAGCACTGGTTTGTTTATGAGAAAACGACCTGGTGGTTTTCTGCAAATTTCTTCAACGTTATCACGTAATTATTAAAATGGTTAACAGATGTATCATAGGAGGGTGTAGCAACACCAATCTTGATGGGATTAGTACTCATTATTTTCCAAAAGACCGGACAATGAGAGAGAAATGGGAGCGCTTGGTCTACACAGGCTGTGCACTGAAACTGCGCAAGCTCTCGCAGCCTGCTGGCGCTTCTGCAGATAACGTCACGATTCTGGCTCCAGACTCCCTTGTGGTTTTTCCAGACACTTTTTGTTATTTTATTTTTTTCTGCTGTAGACAGATGGCCTTGTGCAAAATTACCCTTCTGGATGAGTGTGTAAAGGGACATACTTTCATATAAAAAAAAAAGAAATTGGTCCAGAATATGCCCTTTAATGGATTGTCCAGTTTAATGACAACAGAGTTGATGATGATTAACAGAGTCAACACTTGAAATGTGCCCGCAATTATAGGCTACGTTTACACTAGACCGTATCTGTCTCGTTTTCTTCGCGGATGCACTGTCCGTTTACATTAACCCCCCTGAAAAAGCGGGGAAACAGGAATCCGCCAGCGTCCACGTATTCAATCTAGATCGTATCAGCTCCGGTGCTGTGTAAACATTGAGAATACGCGAATACGCTGTGCTGAGCTCTAGCTGGCGTCTCATTGGACAACGTCACTGTGACATCCACCTTCCTGATTCGCTGGCGTTGGTCATGTGACGCGACTGCTGAAAAACGGCGCAGACTTCCGCCTTGTATCACCTTTCATTAAAGAGTATAAAAGTATGAAAATACTGCAAATACTGATGCAAATACTGCCCATTGTGTAGTTATGATTGTCTTTAGGCTTGCCATCCTTCCACTTGCAAGTAATAAGTGATATGCGCTGGGATCTCACACACAGCGGCTCAGTCCCGAATCGTGGCTTGTTCACTTCACTCGCGCGCTCTGTGAGCTGCGCAGGGCCGGAGTGCGCACCCTCCAGAGGGCACTCGCTGTTCAGGGCGGAGTGATTTGGAGCGCAGGATGCCTGCGGAGCCGAGCGTATCCGCGTATTGGTGTTGCTGTGTGCACGGCTAACGGTTTTAGTGTAAACGCAAATCGTTTTAAGAACGTTAATCTGATGATCCGCTGATTCGACGTAATGTAAACGTAGCCATAGAATGGGCCTTGTAAAAGTGTTCCTAATGGATGGCTTGTGATTAGGGTTTGGATTGCAGGCACCAGGATGTGGAAGATGATGGAACTCTGGTAATGACTGAGAAGAATGTTGCAGTTTCAATTAGATCCCACATCAACTCAACTGAGAACTAGAAGGGTGCTCGGACAGCACTGACCTCCATTAACATATTAAGACATTTACATTACATTACATTAATGGCATTTCACAGTTGCTTTTATCCAGCGTGAGGTACAACATACCCAGAGCAGCCTGGGAGAAGTTGGGAGTTAGGTGCCTTGCTCAAGGGCACTAAAGCCATTCCTGCTGCTCTAGAGAATCAAACCGGCAACTTTTTGGTCCCAAAGCTGCTTCTCTAAGCATTAGGCCATGGCTTCTGCATTTAGACATCTCATCTCATCTCATCTCATTATCTCTAGCCGCTTTATCCTGTTCTACAGGGTCGCAGACGAGCTGGAGCCTATCCCAGCTGACTACGGGCGAAAGGCGGGGTACACCCTGGACAAGTCGCCAGGTCATCACAGGGCTGACACATAGACACAGACAACTATTCACACTCACATTCACACCTACGGTCAATTTAGAGTCACCAGTTAACCTAACCTGTATGTCTTTGGACTGTGGGGGAAACCAGAGCACCCGGAGGAAACCCACACGGACACGGGGAGAACATGCAAACTCCGCACAGAAAGGCCCTCGCCGGCCACGGGGCTCGAACCCGGACCTTCTTGCTGTGAGGCGACAGCGCTAACCACTACACCGTGCCGCCCTCTGGGAAATATCCCTTTTTTTCAAACCTCAAAGTTGACAGGTATGGCTCCACCCACATCAGGAATTGCTACATACTCCAAGCCTGATAAACACTAGTTTCTCGTTAGTCTTTGCGAAGTCTTTCCTTCTTCATCATTTGCAATTCTGAGTCATTTGCAATTTCAGCTTGTGAATTATGGTACTGTATTTTGGTTTGTTTGCGTTTTTTCTTTCTATAGATTTCCTCACGGTTTGTTTGGTGCTTTGACCTGGTGTGTTTATGTCTACTGTTTGGCGTAACATTCTGCTCAATAAACTCCACACTTGGACCATACATTTCAGTTCATACATGTTTGTTTTTTAGAGCAGAAGAGCCTCTTAAAGTAGATTGATCAGGATTATAATATAAACAAATGTTTTTTAGGTCCAGAAAAACAGTTCTGAGTTCATAGGATGTACATGTCCAAGAAATATTTTGAAGGAACCAAAATCCTATTCATTTAAAAACCCCAAAATAGACCAACAGGTCAGAAGCAGAAGATGTAATGCTACATGTTCTAACTTGCAATACTTTCTCTCCCTCCCTTTCTTTTCTCATCCTCTTGTCCCTTTTTGTCTTTGTCTTATTCAGAATGTGTTCAGAACCCTTCACACATCTCCCGGCAGCAGCCTTGTGATTTATGACAGGCTCTGTATGATATGTCGTGAGAGATCATATCTCAGCAGAGACGACTGGGCATGGTCTGTCACGTTGACAGTGCATTTTCACTCTCACTCTGTCCGTCGTCCAGCTGGTCGCTCTTCTTTCAACGCTGAGTTCATCCTGAAGAAAGACATTTCAAATATTGCCATTTTATAGACGATCATTAAATTGAAAGTCCCTTCACAGTACATCTCCCACTGAGCTGCGACTCAGGCATGACTGCGCAGGGTGTTTCATCAGTTAAGGCTCTGGACTACTGATCGGTAGGTTGTGTGTTTAAATCCCTGTACTGCAGGGTTGACACTGTAGGGCAAATGAGTCAGGGCCTTAACCCTCAGCTGCTCAGTTCAATTTGAAGTGATTTTGGATAAAAGTGGGTGCCAAATGAGTGGTCAAACCATGTGTTTCTCCTTTCAAGAAGATACAATGTCAGTAAAAAACAAACAAACCAATATGTCTTTACAGAACACTTTAGATCTAATCATGAAACAGCGCTAACTGTGAAAAAAAGTAGGCAAAACAACAGGTTCAGAGGTCACGCCTCCTTCACTGAAACTGATGGAGGCCATGCCTCCTTCATCAAGTCTAACACACACAGATGCCACACCTCCTTAACTGTAACTGCATTTCCTTCTCTGATACCCCTTTTCCACCAAATCAGTTCCAGGGCTGGTTCGGGGCCAGTGCTGGTGCTGGTTCATAACTCGTTCAACTTGCGAGCCAGCTGAGAACCAGTTTGCTTTTCTATAGCTCACGGTGCTAAGGGAAGCCACGTCATTACGTTGCTGCATGTGTCAGTTACGTCGCTGTATACATCAGTTACGTCACTACGTTTGCATAAACCTTGGCGCGAATATTGAAGCAAAAACAACACGGAAGAAGCAACAACAACAATAATAATAATGGATGACTTCGCGTTTGTACAGCTGCTGCTTCTTGTCGCTTAAAAATGGCGATCTTTCATGGTCTTGTTATTGTTGTTGGTCTTAACAACTCCGCCCCCCTGCTGACATTAGCGGTTCTTTCCTCTGGCCCAGCAGAGAGCTGGTGCTAGCCTGGAACCGGTTTTTCTGGCCCCAGAGCCAGTTCTTTGTCAGTGGAAGCAGAAAACCCGGTTCCAAACTAAACACTGGCCCCGAACCAGCCCTGGAACTGCTTTGGTGGAAAAGGGGCATGAGACAATAGACACAAAGGCTACAATGAGACTGAAAGGTACAGAGGCCACACCTCCTTCACTGAGACTGAACAACAGAGGCCACACCTCCTTCACTGAGACTGAAGAACAGAGGCCACACCTCCTTCACTCAGACTGAAGAACAGAGGCCACACCTCCTTCACTCAGACTGAAGAATAGAATCTCTGCATCAATGTGGGGAAAACAAAGGAGATGGTTGTGGACTTCAGGAGAGGTGACCACGCCCCCTCCCCCCTCTACATCAGTGGAGAAGCTGTAGAGATGGTCCACAGTATCAAGTACCTGGGGGTCTACATCTCTAGCGACTTGAAGTGGACCACGAACACAGCCAGCGTGGTCAAGAAGGCCCACCAACGTCTCTACTTTTTGAGGAGGCTAAGGCAGGCCGGACTGAGCCCTGCGGTCCTGGGAGCCTTCTACAGGTGTGTGTTGGAGAGCACACTGACCTCCTCCATCACCTCCTGGTATGGAAACTGCTCAGCTGTGGACAGGAAGGCTCTGCAGAGGGTGATGCGCACAGCACAGATCACCCGTTGCAGCCTGCCATCCATAGAAGGCATCTACAACAGCCGATGCAGAAGCAGAGCGGCCCGCATCATGGGTGACTCCACCCACCCAGCACACAGACTATTCAGCCTCCTTCCCTCAGGAAAAAGACTCTGCAGCATCAGGGCCAAAACATCAAGGCTCCAGCGCAGCTTCTTCCCAGAAGCTGTGAAACTAATGAACACTAAGCCTAAGCTCTGATGCTGCCCCCCCCACTCCCCTCATTTTGCATTTTTGCACAGTATTGAAGTTTTTACTGTTCACTTGAACACTTTTTAATCACGGTTACACTATTTATTTTTTATTTTCCCGATTCTAGTTTTATATTTATTTTTAATTTTAATTCTTCTACTTATATACACTGCTGGCCCTGAGGCACAAATTTCGTTTACATGTGAAACATGCAAATGACAATAAAGAACCTTGACCTTGAGAAGCCACACCTCCTTCACTGAGACTGAGGAACAAAGGCCACATCTCTTTCACTCAGACTGAAGAACAAAAGCCACACCTCCTTCACTGAAACTGAGGAACAGAGGCCACACCTCCTTCACTGAGAGTGAAGAACAAGGGCCACATCTCCTTCACTGAGACTGAAGAAGAGAGGCCACACCTCTTTCACTGAGACTGAAGATAGGAGCCACACCTCCTTCACTGAGACTGAAAAACAGAGGCCACACCTCCTTCACTGAGATTGAGGAACAGATGCCACACCTCCTTCGCTGAGACTAAGGAATAAAGGCCACACCTCCTTCACTGAGACTGAAAAACAAAGGCCACACCTTCACTGAGAGTGAAGGAGAGGCCACACCTCCTTCACTGAGACTGAGGAACAAAGGCCACACCTCCTTCACTGAAACTGAAGAATAGATAGTTTTCACTGACGTCACGGCATTCCGGGGAATGCCCTCCAGCCGCCATATTGTGGGGCAAACAAAGGACCATCGCCATTACCGGCTACGTTATTTCGGACGAATTTATAAAGTTATATAGTCAGTTTTCTAAAATAAAGATCAATGTCAGCAAAATCAAGCAAACGGAAGTATATACATTGGACGACATCTCACGACAACGGTATGCAGCCAAACTGTCCTTGATTGGGGGAATTGACCCCTACGAAGTGGACAAAGATGCATTTTCAAGTGACTATGCAGGGCTGCCATCCATATCGTACCCTGATATTGTGAACTATTTCGTGAATAGTAAAAGTGCCTACACACTTGACGACCTCAAAGCATACAAGTCGCTGGAGTCATACAATTATTTTGTCTGTGGCTGGGTCCGTGAAGTCCACCATATAAAACCAAGTGACAGTCATGTCCTAATTACAGCCAAGGTATGTAAACATTGGAATTTTAGAGCTCTCAACACTGCATATAAATATATGTGTGTGTATAATATCGAGTTGATTTAAGACTATTATGAATACTGTGCAATATTACTTTGCATCGGAAAGCTGCGCACATTTGCGCGAAGCTGCGCAAATGTGCGCAGCTTTCCGATTCACTGTTTTTTTCTCATCCTTATACTTACTATGTTTCATGGACTGTAACGGATTTGCTTATTTAGTAATTTTAATACAGAATTTACTTTGAAATTATAATCAGACACTCCAACGCCCCCCCTAAAAAAAAAAAACGGATCTGCGCGATTCAGCCGTGAAAAAGGCGGCATCCTCCAAAAGGTGTGCTGTTTGCATCCCTGCATACAGAATAGACCTAAAATGTTTTTAAAAAATGACTCTTGCGTGAGTGAAGTGACAAGTGTCAAATGGAAACGTGACAAACGAGCGATGTTAAGTGTACATTACAATGTAAACATGCACTCAGCGGTTCCAGTTAGGCATTCTCCAGAGATTGTTTACATGATGTTTTGGTTTCCAAAAACAAACTTAAACACAATTGATTGTTTATTTAAACAACTTACCACTTATAAAATGATCGGAGCAGACTTTGCTGTGTTTGGAAGGCTGATAATCCTTGCGGTTGATTCTCGCAAGCCATAGATTTCTCCTTTGTATGCTGAGTTTCTTTGTTTGCTCGCCTTCGTGCTCCCGTACAGTGGGAATTCCATAAAAGCTCCGCTTGACGTCATCATCTGACCTATTACGACAGCCGTGAATACAACAGGTGTGCACCATTGCTAGCTTTAAATAGCCTGCTTGGGTTCTTTTGAAGACTTTGTACTCGCGCGTTACAATGTGTGCTCAGTGACCCGTACGGTAAGCTTGACCCACGAGATGGCCGCCACTAGGGAATCCCCGACTCTGTGACGTCACCTCCTTCACTGAGACTGAGGAACAGAGGCCACACCTCCTTCACTGAGACTGAGGAACAGAGACCACACCTTCTCCACTGAGACTGAGGAACAGAGGCCACACCTCCTTCACTGAGACTGAAGAACAGAGGCCACACCTCCTTCGCTGAGACTGAGGAACAGAAGCCACACCTCCTTCACTGAGAGTGCCAGGCACAGAAGAAACACCTCCTTTACTGTATCTGACATACCCAGACACCACACCTCCTTCACTGAGACTGAAATTCAATGAATATGGAAATTAGAAACACCAGCTCTTCTACAGCGTGTGGTGAATTTTGTATCCTGCAACCTGATTGGCTGTTATCATTTATTATGTAATAACACTTGTTCCCCATTTATTCAACCCGAAGTCATTTATTCCAGGTCGATATTCAGCCATGCCTTTTTTCTTTTTTCACACACAGATCAGTTTTACGGGGCGGCACGGTGGTGTAGTGGTTAGCGCTGTCGCCTCACAGCAAGAAGGTCCAGGTTCGAGCCCCGTGGCCGGCGAGGGCCTTTCTGTGCGGAGTTTGCATGTTCTCCCCGTGTCCACGTGGGTTTCCTCCGGGTGCTCCGGTTTCCCCCACAGTCCAAAGACATGCAGGTTAGGTTAACTGGTGACTCTAAATTGAGCGTAGGTGTGAATGTGAGTGTGAATGGTTGTCTGTGTCTATGTGTCAGCCCTGTGATGACCTGGCGACTTGTCCAGGGTGTACCCCGCCTTTCGCCCGTAGTCAGCTGGGATAGGCTCCAGCTTGCCTGCGACCCTGTAGAACAGGATAAAGTGGCTAGAGATGATGAGATGAGATGACATCAGTTTTACACCCAGATTTATTCCCAACAGGATTTATTCATTATTAATAATACATTTTCATCAATTTCACCATTATTCACAAACTGAATTTGTGACAGAGAAATGAAAACAAATTCTTGCTTGAGTCCTGCTGTAATAATTACACAAAGAGTTTACAAAATGTTGTTATTACTGATTTTCAAATTTTTTTTTTTTACTTAATCTTATGCCTGAGTTTATGAAACACTTCTGAAGGGAGCTGAACTCCTGAAAATCACGACTACGTTTAAAAAAACAAAACAAAAAATCCCTCTCTGTGTGTTTCTAACTTACACTAAATTTTAAGATCGCCCACCAGTTATTAATATTCATAAACTGACCTCTGGATGCTCACTGATAATAATTATATGGCTTATTTAAATTCCAGGAAAACAGGAGAACAAAATATAAAATGTTCTGTTATGAAAAGGTGGAAAACTTTATCCTGACGAGTTTATAGTAAGGTTTTTTTTTTTTTTATCACCGATGGCCAACTTTATTGTCGGAGCTGGCAGTCGGCGAGATAATGTTATTTTACTCTGGTCAATTAGCTCGCTAACAGCTTGCTCAGTGTTTCCAGGACTTCCAAAATACAGAAAAAAGCCAATTAATTTTTTTGTAGCTCAGTATTGAAAAGTCATGTACAGCTCATGAAGTCTAATGTGTTTCCAAAAAATCATAATAATACAGAAAGAGTCAAAAATAAAATACAAACATATTGTCCGCTTCAGACTGTGTATCATGCTCACGGAAAGTCACTAATGATGCTGTGAATTTCAGCGTGTTCATGTGGAAATTCGATTTCTAAAGTAAATGCGTTGCTCATGTGCGTCTAATGAATGACTAATGGGCAGCTAATGTACGTCTCTGGATGAGTCTATAAAGGACTTCAGTATCCTGTTTTCTGTCCAAGTCAGTTGTGTTTCTGAGAGCCGCTGCATCACAACACAACGCGTCGCGTCGCATCATGCTTTTTTTTTTGAAGCCATGGAGTGAATCACGGCTAATGACAGCTAATGGCATCTCGAAATGTTGACACAGAACATTTTAGCCAAGCACTCTTGTACCAAGTGCATATAATAGTCCCGCATATTGCAAATTAGCATAACATCTGGGTCCGTAATGGCTTCCTAAGTGCTGTTGTGCCCGTATCAGGTTACTGGCTTTGTTAAGGCTTTTCATTTCGCTTTTGCTTTTTTTCCTTGAAAAAAAAAGAAAGAAAAAACAGTGCAGACATTTGGGGAGATTAGTTAGCTGTGCTGAAAACTGTTTAATTGCCAAAGCGCTTCGTTTGGAGAGGCGTAATTTAACGGGTCGTGGAGTCCACTTTATGAAATGCTGCTGATCGAGAAAATCATCAACAAACAACAACAACAACATCTTTGATTAAGAAGTGCTGCAGTTTTCTCCCTGAACACAGCAAAAGTCCAGCGATATTTCTGACGTTTTAATTAACGCTAGCATTTGGGCATCACAGGGTCATGATTTTCTATCATATTCCTTACAAAATTTAACTTTCTCTCAATTAGTTTTTCATTTCCACTACGCAGTGATTCATTGGTATTAATGTATAATGTGACATGAATATCTGAAATCACTACACCATTAATGTTACGCTACAGTGGCTGAGATAATGACGCCACAAAATAATCCCAGCTCTGGCAACATGGGGCTGTGTTCAGAGGAGAGTTAAGTGCACATAATGAGGCAGATCACATTAACACACATCAGTATTCATACCTAACTATAGCACTGTTCAGGATGGGCGTCAGTTCTGCAAACAGTGTCTTGCAAAAGTATTCATCCCCCTTGGTGTTTGTCCTGTTTTGTTGCATAACAAGCTGGAATTCAAATGGATTTCTTGGGGGGGTTAGCACCATTTAATTTACACAACATGCCTACCACTTTAAAGGTGCAAATTGTTGTTTTATTGCAACACAAACAATAATTAAGATGAAAAAACAGAAGTCTAGCGTGTGTATAGGTATTCACCCCCCCAAAAAAAGTCAATACTTTCTAGAGCCACCTTTTGCTGCAATTACAGCTGCAAGTCTCTTGGGGTATGTCTCTATTAGCTGAGCACATTTAGCCACTGGGATTTTTGCCCAGTCCTCAAAGCAAAACTGCTCCAACTCCTTCAAGTTAGATGGGTTGCGTTGGTGTACAGCAATCTTCAAGTTATGCCACAGATTCTCAATTGGATTGAGGTCTGGGCTTTGATTAGGCCATTCCAAGACATTTAAATGTTTCCCTTTAAACCACTCCAGTGTAGCTTTAGCAGTATGTCTAGGGTCATTGTCCTGCTGGAACGTGAACCTTCGTCCCAGTCTCAAACCTCTGGCCGACTCAAACAGGTTTTCCTCCAGAATTGCTCTGTATTTAGTGCCATCCATCTTTCCTTCAGTCCTGACCAGCTTTCCTGTCCCTGCAGATGAAAAATATCCCCACAGCATAATGCTGCCACCACCATGCTTCACTGTAGGAATGGTGTTCTCAGGGTGTTGGGTTTGTGCCACACATGGCATTTCCCATGATGGCCAAAAAGTTCAATTTTAGTCTCATCTGACCAGAGAATCTTCTTCCATGTGTTTGTGGAGTCTGCCACATGCTGTTGGGCAAACTCCAAACATGTTTTCTATTTTTTTTCTTAAGCAATTACTTTTTTCTGGCCACTCTTCCATAAAGCCCCGCTCTGTGGAGTGTACGGCATAAAGTGGTCCTATGGACAGATACTCCCATCTCTGCTGTGGATCTTTGCAGCTCCTTCAGTGTTCTCTTTGGTGTCTTTGTTGCATCTCTGATTAATGCCCTCCTTGCCCGGTCTGTGAGCTTTGGTGGGCGGGGCCTTCTCTTGTCAAGTTTGTAGTGCTGACATATTCTTTCCATTTTGCTCTAATGGATTTAATGGTGCTCTGTGGGATATTCAAAGTTTGGGATATTGTTTATAACCCGACCCTGATCTATACTTCTCCACAACTTTGTCTCTGACCTGTTTGGAGGCTCCTTGGTTTTCATGTTGCTTGCTTAGTAGCGTTGCAGAGTCAGGGTCCTTCCAGAACAGGTTGATTTATACAGACATCATGTGACAGATCATGTGACACCGATTGCACACAGGTGGCTCTTAATCAACTAATTATGTGACTTACGAAGTGAACTGGTTGGACCAGGTCTTATTTAGGGGTTTCATATGAAAGGGGGTGAATACCTATGCACACTCCAGATTTCTGTTTTTTCATCTTATTTGTGTCGCAATAAAACAACAATTTTCACCTTTAAAGCAGTAGGCATGTTGTGTAAATGAAATGGTGCTCACCCCCCAAAAAATCCATTTTAATTCCAGTTTGTAATGCAACGGGGATGAATACTTTTGCAAGACACTAGATATGTTCAAATATCTACAATCCTGTATACATATACACACATATGTGTAAAAATATTTCTATTTATATCAACAGAAATTCATACCTAAAGTCTAAAGTCTAACAGCGAATCTTTTCCAAGTTTTTTTTTCTCAATAATATTACATAACACACACTGCAAAGCACCATAACATCTGGAAGTATAATATTTTCCTACACACTGTAACGGCTTCCATAAGTACTAAAGGGCTTCCCATGCAACTGCTATAATGAATGAAGTATAATTAAAGATGTAATTTGTCCATCTGTGGTTCTACTAAGCCAGGGAAATGTTCCTGAAAACTGTGTGGATGTGTGAAAAAACCCACCATAACCAGTGTATAATTACACAGTTGTTAAGCAGATTTATTCATTACGGCCAAAAACGAACTTTAATAACCTTATCAACAGTTTTCTGAACTACAATTTTGCCACCAAAGTGTCACTTTGTAAAACTCTCTGCTGGAGGCTGCAAGTGTGCTGTTTGGAGCAAAGATGAAAAAATGAACCAACAGAAAGGAAGCAGTCACCTACATAATTATTGGCACCTATCTATCTATCTATCTATCTATCTATCTATCTATCTATCTATCTATCTATCTATCTATCTATCTATACAGTATCTATTGAGCTGTCTATCTATCTATCTATCTATCTATCTATCTATCTATCTATCTATCTATCTATTCGTTTCCGGTTGAGAGTACGTTGTGCGCGTTCTGGCTGCCGCTTCTCACCGGAGCTTTTTTGTTTTATTTTATTTCTTTTTCTATTTTTTTTCTGTGTGTTTGTATGGTTTGATGTTTGTTTGAGTGTTTTGTCCGCCAGTTGTGGTGTGGCTCCGGACCCAGTTTTGGGTGTTGGTTCCCTCCAGGCCTTGGTTCGCCGTGAGCGATGCCTGCGCTCCCAGCTGTGGACTGCAGTGAGCTCGTTGCTCATTTTACAGTACATCGTGGTTGTCCAGCGCTCTGTGCTTTAATGCTTGGCGTGATGTTCCGAGCGATGTTGCTCGGTGGTGTCGCGGCGGCTGTGCAGGCGGTTTGGGACGTACCAGCGCTCTGCGTGGCGGAGCCTCTCTGCTCGCATTGTGGATTCATGGCGTGGTGTTTGAGCGATGTTGCTGGCGGCGGTGCTGGAGATGTGGGACCTGTTTTCGTGCGCCTTTTGGTGGGACTGTGGCTGCTACACCATGGGAATTACATTCTGACCCCTACTTGGTGGACTTTTTATTTATTTTTTATTATATTTTTATTTTTTCTTTCTTTGTCTATTATTGTTATCTGTTGTCTGTGTCTGTGTGTGTGTGTTTGTGTGTGTATGTGTGTATGCTTGAACCTCCTGTAAAGCGTCTTTGAGTACCATGAAAAGCGCTATACAAAACAGATGTATTATTATTATTATTATTATCATCTATCTATCTATCTATCTATCTAGTTGTCTGTCTGTCTGTCTGTTTATTTCTCTCCCTCTATCTATCGCTTGACTGATCTGTTTCTGTGTCTGTCTATTTCTCTCTCTCACCCTCTATCTATCTATTGATTGATTTGTTTCTGTCTGTCTGTCTGTTTCTCTCTCTCTCTCTCTATCTATCTATTATTTCAAATTATTTCAGTATTAATGACATCCAGCCAGCCAGCTATCAAAATTTGCGCAAAATTTGAAAAAGTTAATGCTGACACCTTTCTGTTTTAGCCAGTATTCACCTTTCCAGCCCATATGTGAGATTGAACAATATGGGCTCGCCTTTGTGCCCCATGTGAATCAATAAGCCTTCGAGACCCATGATCCTGTCACCAGTTCACCAGTTGTCCTTTGGATCCTTGGACCACTTTTGTTCGGTATTAACCACTGCATACCAGGAGCACCCCACAAGATGTGCCATTTTGGAGATGCTCAGTCAGACCCAGTCATCTCACCATCAGAATTTGTCAAAGTCGCTCAGATCCTTACGCTTGCCCATTTTTCCTGCTTCCAACACATCAACTTCAAGAACTGACTGTTCTCTCTCTTGCTGCCTGATATATCCCACCCCTTGACAGGTGCCACTGTAATGAGATAGTGTTATTCACTTCTTCACCTGTCAGTGGTTTTAATGTTACAGCTTATACGTAGGTGTAAACGTTTGCTCATTTGTTCTAAAGTGTACCAATAATTTTGGACTAAGGCAGAAGATGTTGTAAACAGGAAGCGAGTAGTAGTGAATCTTTTGGGAATACTGTGCAGTTTCTAGTTTATGCCTCAGTGCAACTCCATCAGAGAAAATCAAAACATTGGATAATAAAAACAACAACAACAATATTAAACACCACGACTATGAAGTGGAACAATCTGGAACGAAGCCTTCATGCCAAACCCATGTGATTTGCAGATTATTTGATCCGAGATGTGTTTAGATGCTGATGTTTTTTTTCCCCAGTTTAATTTGCTCCCAGAGGGATGAAGAATGCACATCCAGAGGTCAAAGTTACTAATCTCAGTGTCAAGACCATGAACGGAGACAGAAAATGCTGAAAGCCCAGAGCATTCCTGAATATTTATTTATTCACAGCCTCTCACACACCCAAGGACACTTTGCAAACGAGAAAATACAAACAGGAAAATAAACACATGGAGACCATTGCAGGCCAAGTATGCTTGGGTTTAGGTACACAAGGCTCAGTTATGCTGGTGGTAACTAGGGTTGTCAGGTTTTAGGTAGCAGGTTTTTCCAGACCAACCATATCTCAAAGAACGCCCAAAAACAAGAAGACCTGAAACTATCCCAAAATGTTCAGTGTTGGAAAAGGGAGATCTCTGTGGTTACATTTCCTCTGTCTTTGCAAGAGAAACTAGTTCACCATGGTGCACACTCATTTCGCTGTATATGCTTATGCGATCATGCATCGTCTGTCCATCATCCGTCGTTCGTTCATACTTTACAAAAATTGCTACTCCTCCTACAGGATTGATCATATTTTGATCAAACTCACATACAATGTTTTCCAGGTGGGTGTGCATAAAATTTGCAAAGATGGTGGCGCCTCCTGTCATTTATGATTTTATAGGTGTCTGAAATTTTTGGGTGACTCGTCACATTAAATGCTACTCTTCGTAAACTGCTGGGACGTTTTCACCGAAACTCACCCAGAAGACTCTAAAGAACAAGAGTTGTTCACCAGGTGGCGCCACCTACCATGGATGAGGCTACAGAGGGGTCACGTGCAATTTCACAAAAATCGCTACTCCTCTTACAGGAGTGATCAGATTTTGATCAAACTCATATGGAATGTTCTGCAGGTTGGTATGTTTAGAAGTTGTCAAGATGGTGGCACCACCTATCATATTTAACATTTTATGGGCGTTTGAAAATTTTGGGTGACTCGTCACACCAAACACTACTGTTCGTAAACTACTAGGATGTTTTCACTGAAACTCACCCAGAAGACTCTAAAGACATATTCCAGCAAGAATTGTGCACCAGGTTGTCACCTACCATGGATGAGGCTACAGAGGGGTCATATGCAATTTCACAAAAATCGCTACTCCTCCTACAGGCTTGATCAGGTTTCAAACTGACACACAGCAACAGTGGTCGGTATGAGATACAGCCTTATTGAGGCTATTTTTTTTCATGCTCCCAGCTGTGTGTGCTGTACCTTTAATGGTGTTTTGTGGGCGTAAGTATATGCAAATGAGATGTGCTAGGAATACATACATAAAATTTTGAAGATTTCCCAGCATTCTGAGTGCCATATTTAAAGAAAATTGAATTGGACCAACATACTGTACTTCACAAAATGCTGCTTCTCACTTTGCCTCAATGCTTTGATGCTGGATGATCTGATGACCAAGTCACGTTGAACTTGTTGTCATAGTGAATCTTTTTTTCCTTCGGAGTTTTCAATGTTCGTGATCAACAGAGCATGTTTGGTTGTTATCCATGCTGGTGCGATTTGTTGTAATATGTGAGCTCATTGCTAATTGGCTAGAACCATAACGAGAACCAGTGGAATGGTGTGATAGAGTGATACAATTTAGATTCAACATCATTATCATTATCGCACCATTCCATTAGCTCTTGGCTTCACTTAATGACTACTTATTTGATGCTGTATCCTTGTATCCCCTGTGCTGAAAACAGTTGAAACAAGATCAGAAGAGCAAATCCAACAGTGTTCACTGATTATTATGTAATCTGGTATTTTTTAGAACTAAAATTAGTAGGCGGGATTCACCTGGGATGGCACGGTGGTGTAGTGGTTAGCCCTGTCACCTCACAGCAAGAAGGTTCTGGGTTTGAGCCCAGTGGCTGACGGGGGCCTTTCTGTGTGGAGTTTGCATGTTCTCCCCATGTCTGCGTGGGTTTCCTCCAGGTTCTCCGGTTTCCCCTACAGTCCAAAGACATGCAGGTTAGGTTAATTGGTGGCTCTAAATTGACTGTAGGTGTGAATGTGAGTGTGAATGGTTGTTTGTCTTGATGTGTTGGCCCTGCGATGATCTGGCGACTTGTCCAGGGCGAACCCCGCCTCTCACCCATAGTCAGCTGAGCTAGGCTCCAGCTTGCCTGTGACCCTGCACAGGGATAACTGGTTATGGATAATGGATGGATGGATGGATGGATGGATGGATAGGATTCACCTGTCAAAATCGGAGGACTATCATGTTTATTAGTAGAGTTGGCAAGTATGGGAGTATGCTTTCATTTTATGGATGATCAATATACACACACAAGAATTAACAAAATGAGCATTTTACAGCCCCAAATATTAGTTTGGTTTGGCTTATGCAAACATTTACATACATATTTACTAAAAAATAGATTGCTTTCGTGAACCCTGCTGTTACAATACTGTGAAGTAATTACCGTACGTAATTTTAGATTGTATTTCTAGCCAGAACATACTGTTCGTCAAACATCAAGTAAAATATTTCAAGCCATTTTTTTTAAAATTTTGATTATGAGCTCATGAAAATCAGAAATCCAGGATCTCAAATTATTCGAATATTTCATTTTGAGTTTGAGTAAAACAGTATAAATCCCGTGTATCTCTCGGTCTAGTTGAATCTATGCATACACAATCATGGAGAAGACTGCTGACTTGACAGTTATCCAGAAGACAATCATCGACACCCTCCACAAGGAGGGTAAGCCACAGAAGGTCATTGCTGAAAAGCCTGGCTGGAAAAGGTGCACAAGCAACAGGGATGACCGCAGCCTTGAGAGGATTGCCAAGAAAAGTTAATTCAAGAACTTGGGAGAGCTTTGCAAGGAATTGACTGAGGCTGGTGTCAGTGCATCAAGAGCCACCATGCACAGACATCAGGAAAGGGCCTACAACTGTTACATTCCTGATATTAAACCACTCCTGAAGCAGAGACAACATCAAAAGTATCTTACCTGGGATAAGGAGAGAAAAAACTGGACTGTTGCTCAGTGGTCCAAAGTCCTCTTTTCAGTAAATTTTGCATTTCATTTGGAAATCAAGGTCCTAGAGTCTGGAGGAAGAGTGGAGATGCACAGAATCCAAGGTGTTTGAAGTCCAGTGTGAAGTTTCAAATGAAATGCAAAATGTTTCAAGAGAAATGGATTGTGTATTATTAGCTCATCCGGTCAACAGGCGCTGAGCTTATGCCATCATGTGTTGTCCATTGTCTGTCCGGCGTCATCCACGTTTCAGCAAAATCGCTTCTTCTCCCTCAGTTCTTCACCGATTTTGATTCTTTCTGGCATGAAGGTAGGGGTACCTACGGTACATATTACTTCTACCCTTCCATCCATCCATTATCTGTAGCCACTTAAGGCCTCTGCATGCTCTTGCTACAAGGCTTTCGCAGATAGTTTTTCGCAGACAGTTGTACTTTATCGTTGAGCGGGGAGTAATAGGCGTGCGCGATGTTCTTCACCGCCACAACGCAAGGGGGCGCGAAGTCGCGAAATCGCTAGGAGTAGTTGGTGGGTGTGGTTAGTGGAGTGTTTATCCTCCGGTTACTTATAATGACTAGAACTGGAGTCGTATAGATGTATGTACTTCCTCACTTCCTCGATCAACTGCTCTTCGTGCTGCTCCATCTTCGCTCGTGTTTTTAAAAATGGCGGTCGTGAAAACAAACCAAACCGGGAAAGTAGGGAAGCAGAAGTGCGTGTACAGCGGATGTAGAATGGACCAATCAGAGCCCTCTTGTCTGCGATGCTGTCTGTGAGGCTTCTGCGGTGGTCACAATTTTTGGGAGGTGCGCGCAGAGCGTCTGTGAAGGTGGGGGGGGCTACGCAGACGCTGTCTGCGACGCTATCTGCGAGGACTGCGTTGTCAGTATAAATTGGCCTTTATCCTGTTCTACAGAGTCACAAGCAAGCTGGAGCCTATTCCAGCTGACTATGGGCAAGAGGTGGGGTACATCCTGGACAAGTCACCAGGTCATCACAGGGCTGACACATCAAGACAAACAACCATTCACACTCACATTCACACCTACGGTCAATTTAGAGCCACCAATGAACCTAACCTGCATGTCTTTGGACTGTGGGGGAAACTGGAGGAAACCCACGCAGACATGGGGAGAACATCTAAACTCTACACAGAAAGGCCCTCGCTGGCTGCTGGGCTCGAACCCAGGGCCTTTTTGCTGTGAGGTGACAGTGCTAACCACTATACCACTGTGCTGCCCATAACGTCTACCCAGATTTGCTTAATTACAGTTATTAATGAAGTTATGGACTAATTAAGCCTTAATGAGCAGTTCAACAAAAATCGCTGCTTCTCAGTCAATTCCTCACTGATTTGGATTCTTTCTGGTAAATAGGTCGGTGTTCCTAGGGTGGATATAGTTTCTATATATAGCTTGTATATATGGTAGCATATATAGCTTGCAACATTTATTGTGCAAGGTGGCCCACTTTAGATCGTTCCTTCTGGACTAGATGGCGCCGGAGTGAGCTATGCCATCATTGATGATCTCGTTCTGTATTATTGTGTACTATTATGTATTACTTCAAATGGTCAAATGGTTGGCACTGGACTTACTGCAGCTCTTCATTCGAGCTGATATCACCCCCCCAAAAAATGCATCTAAGTCCAAAGACAGAATCGTGTGCTGCTGACAATCCCTTCTATTTTCAGCAAACTCCACCCTATGTACATACTGTAACTCTCATGCAGTTTCTGAACAGTGCTTATGTATAGTATATAGTGCCCCTGAGGTCTGAATACTGATGTGTACATTTTCAGTATTAAATCCTAACAAAACTTGTTTAACTCAACTCTGAATACGGCCTGTAAAGAGCACTGAGTGTTAACTGCACCGAATGTAGTGTGATTAAAGCAAATGAAATGTCTATACTGCCAGAAAATGAAGAAGTGGAAAGAGAACAGCTTCCTGAAACCTGGTGGCCGTAAGAGCAGAAACTCAGAATATGAAACACATTTTCTCCTCTATTGGCTGAAATCTAACTCCATTAAAGAGATACAGTCCTTGACCGATTTGAATAAAATGAATAATGCATTTCCCATTCTGTGCGACTCTGATAAACCTTATTTTACACACGGAGAGGAAGCTGTGACACCGAATGCAGCAGCGCAGTGTGTTTCAGAAATGATAAAATATAAAAAAAAGTGCTACAATCTAGTGATATATTGCGATGCTACCTGTCTGTAATCCTCTCATCCATAGCAGCATTTTCTATACGGTCTGGTTTCTTTCTTTCTTATTATTGTTATTTTTTAAAAATATGTAATCTGTGGTGTTTTTTCTTTTCTGCATTGTCTATTAATAGTTAAATTATGGGTCACTATGCTTATAAATAATGTTTTGCAATACAATTTCTGTTTACATTGCTTTGGCTAGATTGTAAAATGATGACATGATATTTTAGCATTATAAGTGAAATGAAAGAATTAATTACATAACCATGAATGGTTTTAATGATTCAGGTTAGTTGTTATCATGGACGTCTGAACCTCAAAAGTAGTCAAAAAAACACATACATGAAAGAAGTTACCTGTAAAAGTGCCTTCATTGCATAGGGACCGTGACGATGCTGAGTGGGTCCAGACTGCACTGAACTTCCACCAATAGTTTTTAAAGTCTGTCCGGCTACAAGGGACCCTCCCTAGAACCACCCCAGAACAAAATTGCAGCGCCTATTAAAATCATTGTAAAAAAAGGACTTTTCTTTGGGGGGCGGCACGGTGGTGTAGTGGTTAGCGCTTCACAGCAAGAAGGTCCGGGTTCGAGCCCCGTGGCTGGCGAGGGCCTTTCTGTGTGGAGTTTGCATGTTGTCTGCGTGGGTTTCCTCCGGGTGCTCCGGTTTCCCCCACAGTCCAAAGACATGCAGGTTAGGTTAACTGGTGACTCTAAATTGAGCGTAGGTGTGAATGTGAGTGTGAATGGTTGTCTGTGTCTATGTGTCAGCCCTGTGATGACCTGGCGACTTGTCCAGGGTGTACCCCGCCTTTCGCCCGTAGTCAGCTGGGATAGGCTCCAGCTTGCCTGCGACCCTGTAGAACAGGATAAAGCGGCTAGAGATGATGAGATGAGATGAGACTTTTCTTTGGTTGAACACAAAATTTTGATTAGCTGCCCAATACAGGCTTCTCATTGGCTAAAGCATAACTTAAACCATCTTTTAAATAAAACAGACCCGTTCAAATTTCCTACCATATGACATTTTTAGGTTTGTGTGAGGCTCATAAAATATTGGAATGAGAGCATACTAACGTTCTAAATTGATGAACAAAGGTGCATTCCACAGTCTGACCTACTGACCCAGAGCCTGGCATAAAGATAACCGTGGCCACAGAAACAGGAATCCTAACTCATTCTGAAGCTCTAAACAGCAATCCTGAGGTATAAAATAATCGTACATAGTTTGCTTTTAACTTGAACTTTAGCTAGCTTTCCTGGAGGCTACTGATTTTAATTCGTCCACAATCTAGCTTATTTTAGCTAGCTTGCTAGCAAATTTGGCCACTTTTTAAAAACTTATAACAAGCAAATAAAACAGTTTATCTTTAGCCAGGTTAGAAATGAACTTACTTAATGGTTTTGGTTACAAAATAAATGTCTAATGTGAGCGTGTTAGCAAATTTAGCAATGGATTTTTGATCAAATGATTAAAAAATGTTCAAAATGTGTAGCTAGCTTACATAGCTGATTACTCAGTAAAATGGGTTACTTGTCTAATGGTTTTGATGATCAAACTTCGTAATAGATTTTAATTATATGGCAATATCTTTTTAAATGCTTCACTAGCTTGTTAGTTTAGCTAGCTTAGCTAATTATTTTGAACACGCAATAAATGTTAGTGATCTAGAAACCTTGCCCATGAACATGACTGCTACGTTTTTCATTATGCTCCATTTGATTAGCTTGTCTAAAGCTAAGCTCCAGTCTTGTTGACTCAAAGGCAACGATCTCTCTCTCTCTCTCTCTCTCTCTCAAAGACAACGATCTCTCTCTCTCTCTCTCTCTCTCAGTGACAGTTCTAGCTTGTATGTTGCTCTGGGCAAACCTTTCTTTCTTTCTTTCTTTCTTTCTTTCTTTCTGCCTCTGTCTCATTCTTTATTTTTCTCTCCATCAATCTTGGTGTCTCTCTCTCTCTCTCTCTCTCTCTCTCTCTCTCTCTATCAGTGACAGTTCTAGCTTGTATGTCACCCTGGGCAAACCTTTCTTTCTTTCTTTCTTTCTTTCTTTCTTTCTTTCTTTCTTCCTCTGTCTCATTCTTTATTTTTCTCTCCATCAATCTTGGTGTCTCTCTCTCTCTCTCTCTCTCTCTCTCTATCAGTGACAGTTCTAGCTTGTATGTCGCCCTGGGCAAACCTTTCTTTCTTTCTTTCTTTCTTTCTTTCTTTCTGCCTCTGTCTCATTCTTTATTTTTCTCTCCATGAATCTTGGTCTCTCTCTCTCTCTCTCTCTCTCTATCAGTGACAGTTCTAGCTTGTATGTCGCCCTGGGCAAACCTTTCTTTCTTTCTTTCTTTCTTTCTCTGTCTTATTCTTTATTTCTCTCTCTCCATCAATCTTGGTCTCTCTCTCTCTGAGGAAGTTTGAGCTTGTATGCCACCCCGAGCACCCCCTTTCTTTCTTTCTTTCTTTCTTTTTCTTTCTTTCAATAGTTCTCTGTCTCACTTTCTCTCTCTCTGCCACTCTTTCTGTCTCTTTCTCTCTTTTTCTTTCTGTCCTTGTTTCTCTCTCTCTCTGTCTGTCTGCATGCACTGCATGCTGGGAGTTTGGGTGTGTGAGTGCGAGCTTGAGTGTGAGTGAAGGCGCCGAATGAGTTTTTGTTCGTTTTGAAATATTTCATTGCTTTTCTACACTTTCTCTCCCCCCCCCCTTACTACATGACAAGGTAAGAAAACATTATTTTGATTTTGGTTTTGATTATTAGAAAGTGACGGAGGAGTAGTCAGTCGGAATTTGGTGGTGTGCAGGATGGCGTCCCTCCCTGGTGGAGGTTCACCGTCCCTGTCAATTAGACACGGGGTCAGGATCGTGGCTGACCCGTGCTTTACTGTGGAGGATGTTTTATTGGCTGTTGGTGAAAAAGTGGGCCATGAAAATATCTTTTATGGTTCAAGAATGAATAAAGCTGTGGTGGTGTTTTTAAGAGAGGAGTGTTTGGCCATTCCCTTGGTTGAAAGTGGTGTTATTTTAGATGACAGTTTAGTTATAGTTTCTCCGCTAGCTGTACCGACCACTAGAGTGACCGTATCAGGAGTGCCTCCCTTCATCCCTAACGAAGCGCTGGAGAGAGAGTTACAGCGGTTTGGGAAGCTCACCAGCGGATTTAAATCTTTTCACCTCGGCTGTAAAGACCCGAAGCCGCAGCATGTTCAGTCTCTGCGGAGACAGGTTTATATGTTCCTCAACTCTTCATCACTGGAAATCTCATTTAGGGTTAAATATGAGGAAGGGTATTACATGGTGTATGCTAGTTCCGGAAATATGAAGTGTTTTGAGTGTGGGGATGTTGGACATAAGCGCTTTTTCTGTCCGCACCGCGTGCAAGCGGAGGGTGAGACCGCGGACAGAAACTTGGGTTTAGACACCAAGGCCGGGGAGAGCAGCTCCTCTCGGGTTGGGATCGAGTCTCAGACTTACACTGAGGGGGTACCTGCGGCGGAGACACCGGGGGGCGTGGCTCAGCCAGACACTGAGGGGGCACCTGCGGTGGAAACACCCGGAAGTGAAGCTGTGAACGAGGATGAGCGAGAAGTAAACACTGTCCCAAACACTCCCCAGCCCAGTCAGGGGGAAACGCCCCAGCAAACTGAGCAGGTTAAAGAGACAGAAGCAGTGGGTTTAGAAGGTGAGCTGGACCACGATGAAGAAATGTTAGATGATGATGCTTTTTCTGATATTTCTGATTATTTATCACAGGATGACAAACCGCATTACACAGTGCACGAAATCAACGATTTTTTGGATGAAACTTTTGGTAAACATGCTATAGACGTGAACACTTTTTTCCCTGATGCCGATAAATTGATAAAGTCGATTATAAAAATGAAAAAGGAAGTTGGTGAAGAGCAACTCACTCATCTCATCTCATTATCTCTAGCCGCTTTATCCTGTTCTACAGGGTCGCAGGCAAGCTGGAGCCTATCCCAGCTGACTACGGGCGAAAGGCGGGGTACACCCTGGACAAGTCGCCAGGTCATCACAGGGCTGACACATAGACACAGACAACCATTCACACTCACATTCACACCTACGGTCAATTTAGAGTCACCAGTTAACCTAACCTGCATGTCTTTGGACTGTGGGGGAAACCGGAGCACCCGGAGGAAACCCACGCGGACACGGGGAGAACATGCAAACTCCGCACAGAAAGGCCCTCGCCGGCCACGGGGCTCGAACCCGGACCTTCTTGCTGTGAGGCGACAGCGCTAACCACTACACCACCGTGCCGCCGAAGTTGGTGAAGAGCAACTGAACAAGCAAGAAAGGTTTCGATTAAAAAAGTTACTGACTAAACTGAGAAAAGAAAAAAGGGGGAAAGCTCCTCTCCGTAGACGGAAATAAAATGGGTAAAGCACTGAGGGTGTCTTTTCTTCTACTGGTGTGCTTCTCTGTGGTTCTTTCTTTCTCTTCTCCTCTCCTCATGAGAAGTTTAAGGATTAGCTCCTTAAATATAAACAGAGGTAGAGATAAGAATTAGAGAGCTATGATCACTGAGCTTAGCAGGACAAAAAACATCAATGTTCTGTTTTTGCAGGAAACACATAGCTCTAGTGATGATGAGGTGGACTGGGAGATGAGCTGGAGGGGGCAGGTTTTCTTTAGCCATGGTACTAACACAAGTGCAGGAGTAGCAATACTCTTCTCACAGAGCGCAAGTCCCTCACACATTTCCTTCAGTGAAGTAAAGCAGGGTCGAGCTCTTACAGTATAGTGCAGGCCACAATGTTTACGCTTTCAGTGTTGGCTCAGACCGGGTCAAACTATTCCAAAAATTAGCAATACTCTCAAACAGTATAATAACAACTCAGTGATGGTGCTTGGATGGGACTGGAACTGCACAACACACTTTACAATAGACAGGAACGGAGAGGAACCACATTTACAATCAGCTTCATTATTATCTGGTTTATTGAAGGAACACAGATTGACAGATACATGGAGGGAATTTCTCCCAACAGGACGGCAATACACATGGGTCAACGTGGCAGAAGGTCGAATAAGTGCAGCCAGACTAGACAGGATTTATCTTAGTAAACACTGTAGGAATCATACAAAAACAGCAACAATATCACCTGCTGGCTTCTCAGATCATCACATGATAACAGTAGGTCTATCATTTTCTAGTTGTTCAACACAAAGCTCATACTGGCAGTTCAATATCAGGCTAATCCAGGACAATTCTTTCTGTAAACATTTTTCAGCTTTTTGGGAGCAATGGAGATTAAAAAAAGAATGAATTTGAGGACTTAATTTCATGGTGGGAGGTGGGGAAAGTCCAAATCAGGATCTACTGTCAACAATATTTAGCATACTCATCAACTGCAGAGAGGAACACAATAAAACAATTAGAAGAAGAAATCAAACTGGTTGAGGAGGAAATAGTTAATAGAAATGAGCATAATAACATTACAAAGCTAGAGGATAAGAGGAGAGCTTTAGGCTCTTTTCTGCAGGAGAAAGCAAAAGGAGCCCTGGTAAAAGCACGGATCTCTACACTCAAAGACATGGATGCCCCTACGTCATTCTTTTTCAAACTAGAAAAGAAAGTGAGAGAACAAAATCTCATGCTCCACCTCAAGCGATCCAATGAGGAAATCACAGAAGACCCTGTGGAAATGAGAAAACTGGCCATCGATTTTTACAAGGACCTCTTTAGCGTTAGAACTTGTGACCCTTCCTCAGTAGAAGAGCTGCACAAAGGACACGGTGGTGTAGTGGTTAGCACTGTCGCCTCACAGCAAGAAGGTCCTGGGTTCGAGCCCAGCGGCTGACAAGGGCCTTTCTGTGTGGAGTTTGCATGCTCTCCCTGTGTCTGCATGGGTTTCCTCCAGGTTCTCCGGTTTCCCCCAAAGGCATGCAGGTTAGGCTAATTGGTGGCTCTAAATTGACCGTAGATGTGAATGGTTGTCTATTGCCCCTTTTCCACCAAAGCAGTTCCAGGGCTGGTTCGGGGCCAGTGCTTAGTTTGGAACCGGGTTTTCTGTTTCCACTGACAAAGAACTGGCTCTGGGGTCAGAAAAAACAGTTCCAGGCTAGCACCAACTCTCTGCTGGGCCAGAGGAAAGATCCACTTACGTCAGCGGGGGGGCGGAGTTGTTAAGAACAATAACAAGACCGCGAAAGATCGCCATTTTTAAGTGACGAGAAGCCGCAGCTGTACAAACGCAAAGTAATTTATTATTATTGTTGTTGCCGCTGCTGCTTCTTCCGTGTTGTTTTTGCTTTGATATTTGTGCCAAGGTTTATGCAAACGTAGCGCCGTAACTTCCGTATACAGCGACGTAATGACGTGGCTCCGCTTAGCCCCGTGAGCTATGGAAAAGCAAACTGGTTCTCAGCTGGCTCGCAAGTTGAACGAGTTGTGAACTAGCACCAGCACTGGCTCCGAACCAGCCCTGGAACTGATTTGGTGGAAAAGGGGTATATGTCTCTGTGTCAGCCCTGTGATGACCTGGTGACTTGTTCAGGGTGTACCCCCCCTCTCGCCCATAGTCAGCTGGAATAGGCTCCAGCTTGCCTGAGACCCTGTAGGACAGGATAAAGCAGCTGCAGATAACGGATGGAATGGATGGATGGAAATGTCAAAGGCAGTGCAGGACATGTCATATGGACGCTCCGCTGGTATTGACGGCCTCCCATCAGAATTCTACAAACATTTTTGGAGACTACTAGGAAAAGATTTACAAGAAGTCTTTATGGACTGCTTCAACTCAGGGAGGTTACCTACAAGCTGCACATGAGCAGTTCTCTCACTGCTACCAAAAAAGGGGGACCTTGGACTATAAAAAAATTGGAGACCTGTTTCATTACTGTGTACTGATTATAAAATACTATCTAAATGCCTCTCAAATAGATTAAAAAAAATCACATCAACACTATAGTACACACAAATCAATCATATTGCATTTCTGGATGTACAATAATGGACA
Source organism: Neoarius graeffei (assembly GCF_027579695.1). Lineage (NCBI taxonomy): Eukaryota > Metazoa > Chordata > Actinopteri > Siluriformes > Ariidae > Neoarius > Neoarius graeffei. The sequence continues at coordinate 5,874,349 of NC_083581.1, forward strand.
ATCTATTCTTAATACGTGACATCATTGACCTATCAACTACTCAAGAACTTAATCTTGTTTTTTTATCCATAGATCAGGAAAAAGCCTTTGATAGGGTTGATCACGAATACTTGTTTAAAACATTGAGAGTTTTTGGTTTCGGTAACATTTTTATCTCTTGGGTTAAACTACTATACTCCAAGGCTTATGTTATCTTAAAGGTCAGTGGTGGACTTAGTCGTCCAGTTAAAGTTTTTAGAGGGATCAGACAAGGATGTCCTTTATTAGGACAGTTGTACTCATTAGCAATAGAACCCTTACTACATAAACTTACTCAGGATCTAATGGGGCTTCCATTTCAGGAAATGGATGAACAAGATAAAGTAGCTCTGTCCGCTTATGTGGATGATGTGACTATCTTTATAAGAGGACAGGAAGATATAGGTAGTGTTATGTGCAATTTAGCCCTATATGAAAGAGCATCGTCTGCCAAAATAAACTTGGGAAAATGTGCAGCATACATAATTGGTCAGTGGCAAAGGAAAGGGTTGCCAACTCTGCCAGCAGGACTGGAGTGGAGCAGGGAGGGAATGAAATGTCTTGGTGTTTTCCTTGGTAGTACAGATTTTAAAAAGAAAAACTGGGAAGGGATTATAGAAAAGGTAGGTGCCAGGTTGTCTAGATGGACTTGGGTCCTGCCCCAGTTGTCATACTGGGGGAGAGCTCTGGTTGTGAACAACCTGATTGCTTCGATGCTGTGGCACCATTTCAGTGTCCTAGATCCATCGGAAGCACTCGTTAAGGAGATCCAGAAGAAGCTGGTAAACATTTTCTGGTGGCGTTATCACTGGACCAGACCTGCTGTGCTGTTCTTACCCCTGCATGAAGGAGGTCAAGGACTAATTGATCTGCAGAGTCTCATCACAGCCTTCCGTTTACAGTCAGCACAGCGTCTTCTATACAGAGGAGAGCTGGCATGGACAAAAACAGCCTGCCTACTCTTACGTAAAGCTGGGAATCTGGGCTATGACAAACATCTCTTTCTGATGAGGCTGGAAGGGATGGACTTGTCCGGGACTATGGGGTTTTATCAAACCATGCTAAAGGCCTGGAACAAGGTCATAAAGGCTCAGAGACTTACCACACAGTTTTACGGTGATGTAGGACAGGACTGTTTCATAATGACTTCATACAGAGCAGGACTTTGAACTCTGCAGGTGTGAAAACAGCATTCGTAAGGGCTGGTCTGATGAAGTTGGCTAATCTAAGGAGTGGAAGGACATAGAAAACTGCTGAGAGACTAAATGAGGAGTCAGGAATAAAATCAGTCCGCCTGCTACAAAGACTGTTGGATGAAGGCTTGTCCTCACTCCCCGGTAACTTCAGAAGGGCACTCGGAAAAGAACCTGTCCCGGAGGTTCACGGAGGGGAACTGCTCTTCCCATCTCTGGCTATCACTGCTGCGGTAGAAAACCAGGATGAGGAGGAACAGACACTCCTATCCTTTAAAACACCCCAACTAGCAGACTTTTCAGCAACATCAAAAAAGGCCTTATAGTATCTGAGTGTCAAGGTTATACACAAGGCAACATTGGACGGACTGCAGGAGTCGAGGTGGTCGGGGTTGCTTGCACCAGGCTCATCTCCCAGAGGACGCTGGAGGTCCCTGTACAAAAACTCCTATAGAGAAACGCACTGCGGATCTCCAGTGGAGAATAGTACATGGGGCCATGGCCACAAATAGACACACGGCACATTTATGGCCCTTTTCCACTACCCTTTTTCAGCTCACTTCAGCTTGCTTCAGCCCACTTCAGCCCGACATGGCTCGCGTTTCGACTACCTTAGAGCAGCACGACTCAGCTCGCTTCAGCCCTGCTCAGCCCCCAAAACTCGCACGGTTTTGGAGTGGGGTTGAAGCGAGCCAAACTGAGCCGAGCAGGGCTAGGGGCGTGAGGAGACACTCCCCTGTGCACTGATTGGTGAGGAGGAGTGTCCTCACACGCCCACACATGCCCCACGAGCACGCTGGGATCTGTAAACACTGTAAACCCGGAAGAAGAAGAATTACGAGAATTTCTGAAGCCTTATGCACCTCGCCTCATCTATACGCTCTTGCCAGTATCTGTTGGCATTGTTGGTGACAACAAGCCACAGCACCAAGACCAGCAACACTAACGACTCCATGTTTATTGCTTACTATCCGGGTCGTGAGACTACCGCTTAAAAGGTCACTGATGTCACTGTTTGCGCCGCCTAACGACATCACGTGACGTCCACCCACTTTCGCTAACTCCACCCAATGTGTCCACCCACTTCCAGCCAGCACGGTTCAGCGCGGTTGTAGTCGAAATGCAACTCCAACAGTCCCGCTCAGCTCGACTCAGCCCAACTCAGCACGGCACGGCTCAGCCCAACTCAGCCGCGTTGGTAGTGGAAAAGCGGCAATAGATCCCAGGGTAGACAGGAGGTGTCCTTTTTGCCAGGAAGAAGAAACACTACAACATTTATGGCTAAAGTGCGGAAGGTTAAGAAGCTTATTTGGTTTATTGAAGGAATGGTTCAGGAAACTTGAAGAGGAGCTGAGTGAGGTCATTTTCATTTTCAGTCTAAGATACAATGCATTAAAAAAAGGGAAATTAGTCTTCTTAACTTTCTGATAGGTCAGGCTAAAATGAGCATTTGGCTCACAAGGAGAAACAAAATACTGGGATCAGGGTTGGTCGACCCGTTTCTCATGACTAAGGGTCTAGTGGCAGCTCGGTTAAAAATAGAATTTGCTTATTATAAAATGATCTCAGGTCTAGATGAGTTTGTTGGGGGCAAGGAGGCGTGCTATGATGTGTGTCTGATGAATCTTTGCTTCTGTCTTTTTAAATGATGATACAATAATAGATTGTCAATTGCGGAACAAGAATATTAGTATGTGTAAATACATATACTGTTAATTAGTTTTACCAAATTGTGATTAAATTGTTCTTTTTAGTTGTTTTTATTTGTTTTGTTTGTTTGTTTTGTTTATATATACTTCTCAGACAAATCAAAATTGTATCAACTAAAATTGTTGTTAATAAAGACTAGTTGAAGGTCTCTCTCTCTCAGTGGCAGTTCTTTCTTTCTTTCTTTCTTTCTTTCTTTCTTTCTTTCTTTCTTTCAATATCTCTGTTTCTTTCTCTTTCACTGTCAGTCTTTCTGTCTCTCCCTCTTTTTCTTTCTGTCCCTGTTTCTCTCTTTCTGCTTCTGTTTAATTTTTTAATTCTTTCTCTCCATCAATCTCTCTCTCTCTCTCTCTCTCAGTGGCAGTTCTAGCTTGTATGTCGCCATGGGTGAATCTTTCTTTCTTTCTTTCTTTCTTTCTTTCTTTCTTTCTTTCTTTCAATATCTCTGTCTCTGGGGTGGCACGGTGGTGTAGTGGTTAGCGCTGTCGCCTCACAGCAAGAAGGTCCGGGTTCGAGCCCTGTGGCCGGCGAGGGCCTTTCTGTGTGGAGTTTGCATGTTCTCCCCGTGTCCGTGTGGGTTTCCTCCGGGTGCTCTGGTTTCCCCCACAGTCCAAAGACATGCAGGTTAGGTTAACTGGTGACTCTAAATTGACCGTAGGTGTGAGTGTGAGTGTGAATGGTTGTCTGTGTCTATGTGTCAGCCCTGCGATGACTTGGCGACTTGTCCAGGGTGTACCCCGCCTTTCGCCCGTAGTCAGCTGGGATAGGCTCCAGCTTGCCTGCGACCCTGTGGAACAGGATAAAGCGGCTAGAGATAATGAGATGAGATGAATATCTCTGTCTCTGTTGCTCTCCTTCTTTCTGTCTCTCTCTTTTTCTTTCTGTCACTGTTGCTCTCTTTCTGCCTCTCTCTCTCTGAGGAAGTTCTAGCTTGTATGTCACCCTGAGCACTTTCTTTCTTTATTTCTGCCTGTCTCATTCTTTATTTCTCTCTCTCCATCAATCTTAGTTTCTCTCTCAGTGGCAGTTCTAGCCTTTCTTTCTTTCTTTCTTTCTTTCTTGCAATATCTCTCTGTATCTCTCTCTTTCTCTCTGTCTCTCTCTATTTTTCTTTCTGTCACTGTTGCTGTCTTTCTGCCTGTAGAACTTTGCACGGGTGGGTGGAGCACAGAAGTACGGCAGGCCAGAACTGAGTTTCCAAAAACTCTTATTTACACTTTTCAGTGTTTTCATTCTCCCAGACACTCAGACACATGCGCACACCCACATCAACCGTTTGGTTGGGGAGAGAGCTCTCTTTCTCTGCTCTCTCTCCCCTTATATCGGGCATGGTCGCTGGGAAGACACACAAACACAGGTGTAGTAGTCAGAGCGGGTGGGTGGAGCACAGAAGGACGGCAGGCCAGAACTGAGTTAAAAAAAACTCTTTTTATTTGAACTTTTCAGTACTCACATACACTCTCCCAGCCACACACATACACACGCAAGTCATCTGCTGTGAGAGAGAGCTCTCCTCTACTCTCACTCTCTCCTTAAATAGGGCACGGTCACTGGGGAAGACACACAAACACACGTTAATTAACCTCAGGTGCAGTGATTCTGCCACTTACCTTCCCTGACTCTGCCCTCCGGTCACAGACCGATGCTTGACCACGCCCCCGCTGCCACAACAGGTTAATTGACATCAGGTGTAGTGATTCTGCCACTTACCTTCCCTGACTCCACCCTCTGGTCACAGACCGACGCTTGACCATGCCCCCGCTGCCACATACCCCCACCACCCGACTCAGGCTGGGCAGCCATCCAGCCTGCAGCCAACCCCCCCTGACGGGACAGAAAGTCCGCCACAACCATCTGCGCCCCTGGCCTGTGGATCACTTTGAAGTTAAAGGGCTGGAATGCCAGATACCAACGGGTGATCTGCGCGTTGGCATCCTTCATGCGGTGGAGCCACTGGAGGGGCACGTGGTCCGAACAGAGGGTGAAAGGGCGTCCCAGCAGGTAGTAGCGGAGGGCGAGGACCACCCACTTGATGGCTAGGCACTCCTTCTCGATTGTGCTGTAGTGCCCCTCATGCACCGACAGCTTCCTGCTGATATACAGCACAGGGCGATCCTCCCCCTCCACCTCCTGGGACAAAACAGCCCCCAGCCCTCTGTCTGACGCGTCCATCTGCAACATAAAGGGGAGAGAAAAGTCAGGGGATTGTAATAGTGGCCCCCACACACAGTGCAGCCTTCACCTCAGAGAAAGCCCGCTGGCATTGCTCCATCCACTGGACCGGATCTGGTGCCCCCTTTTTAGTGAGATCAATCAGCGGGCTGGTGATGTCCGAATAATTAGGTATAAACCTACGATAGTAGCCAGCCAGCCCCAGGAACTGTATCACCCCCTTTTTGGTCTTGGGCCTCGGGCAGGCCGCAATCGCTGCTATCCTATTAATTTGGGGACGCACCTGCCCGTTGCCCAAGTGGAATCCCAGATACCGTACTTCCACCCGCCCAATTGCACACTTCTTCGGGTTGGCTGTGAGACCCGCTCGCCTCAGCGACCCAAGGATGGCCCTCAGGTGCTGCAGATGCTGCGGCCAGTCATTACTATAGATTATTATGTCGTCCAAGTATGCGGCCACGTAGGTGGCATGGGGATGGAGGACCCTGTTCATGAGCTGCTGGAACGTAGTGGGTGCCCCAAACAGCCCAAAAGGAAGTGTGACAAATTGGTGTAAGCCAAACGGTGTGGAAAAGGCCGCTTTTTCTCGGGATAATGGAGTCAAGGGGATCTGCCAATAACCCTTTGTCAAATCCAGTGTCGAATAAAAGTGAGCCGTGCCTAGTCAATCCAGCAACTCGTCAATGCGAGGCATTGGGTACGCGTTGAATTTAGACACCGCGTTGACTTTTCTATAGTCCACACAGAACCGGACCGACCCGTCAGCCTTGGGAACCAAGACCACCGGGCTGCTTCAGTCACTGTGGGACTCCTCAACGATGCCCATTTCGAGCATGGCCTCGAGTTCTTCCCGAACTACCTTTTTCTTGTGCTCGGGTAGCCTGTAAGGGCGGCTGTGCACTACCACCCCTGGGGGCGTCTCAATGTGGTGTTCTATGAGGCAGGTGCGGCCGGGCAGGGGCGAGAACATGTCCGAAAATTCGGTTTGCAACTGGGCAACCTCCGTGAGTTGGGTCGGGGAGAGGTGGTCTCCACAGGGGACTGGAGAGGTAAGCGATGTCAATGTTCCTTTTTGAACCTCCGGCCCCAGCTCCGCCTTCTCCGGAACCACTGACACCAACACCATGGGGACCTCCTCATTCCAGATTTTAAGCAGATTGAGGTGGTAAATCTGTAGCGCCCCACCCCTGTCCATTCGCCTCACCTCATAGTCAACGTCCTTGACTCGCCGTGTGACCTCAAAGGGTCCTTGTCACTTGGCGATCAATTTGGAGCTCGACGTGGGCAACAGTATGAGTACTTTATCTCCCGGTGCGAACTTCCTAAGGTGCGTACCCCTGTCGTACAGGCGGATTTGTCGTTCTTGAGCCTGCCGCAAATTCTCCTGGGTTAGGTGTGTGAGTGTGTGGAGTTTTGTGCGCAGGTCAATAAAGTATTGAATTTTGTTTTTGCTCGGTGAAGGTCCTGTAATGGAAATTTCTAATAAACACTTCAGAATGCTTAACAGTCGTCTTTTCAGTCATTTATTAAAGTAAATCATACAAAGGTATATAAGAAAGAAAGAAAATTAAAGCAAAACATCACCTCTAGTGATGTGAGAGTACGCGCGCGCTCTCTGAGTTGCGTTTTAGTGGCTGCTATCTATTATACTCTAAAGGCATTTGCTTACTGCTTGCATCTTCACGTGATTGGCTCAAGATTTTCTATGAAGCTTTGTTAGAGCGTGCACCTGGCGTGCGGGCGGATGCGTAGTTATGAGAACTCAGGCACCCTGCTTATCACCACCAAGGCCAGGAATGGTGGTTACATCATGAGAAGATGCAAGCTAGGATGAACTCAAGCACCCTGCTCATTACCACCAAGGCCACAGAAAAGCGATTACAACATAGGAAAAAACATCTTTCTCAGTCTAGGCCACTTGAGCTCAACACACAGAAACACAGAGAATAATAATGTTCATCCATTAAAAATTCCCTCACATTCCCCCCTTTTTATCCTATAGGATAAATTGCTAAAAGGAAAGAAAAGAACTGTACACAGTTTCAGTGATAAGAGTTCTCAGAGAGATTCGACTTAACACGTCATTGAGTGTACAGGGATAATGCTAAGGCTGTTTTTATAAGACATAGACATCTTAAATAAATGCTAGCAAGCCATATACATAGATCAGGAATAATAGAACAGGAAACAATCATAATGAAAGTGTTTTAAGTCAGGACTAATTTCATGTCAACTGTGCTGATGTCATGGAACGGTGGGTTATAGTCTTCGTGTGGGTTTGGAGGCCAGTCAGGCAAGTCATCGGAGTCTATTTTCACCATCTGGTAACCGATATTTGTCAGCTGCCTCTGAAACACAGACATACAACATTGACAGAGAACAGGAAGCAAACATAACATCACAATCACTAAGCCCAGGACCGGTATGGTGGATAGAATTAGAGTCTTCCATCCACTAAACCAACGCCACCAGCTGTCTTTATCTCCTCCATGTTCGTCTGCTCGTAATTGTTCAGCAACCTTGCGCATCTTGTTCAGTGCCTCAGTGATGTTACCATGATTTCCGTCGTTTTCAGGAATGTACGTACAACAGTGTTCTCCTATCATGACACACACGCCACCTTCCTTTGCCAAAAGGATGTCGAGCGCCATGTGATTCTGTGTCGTCATTAATCTGAGTGCGGTCAATTCAGTTCTCACTCCCTCCATGGCCTCTATGGTTGAATTCACAAACTGCACCAGCCTATAATGCACCACCTCAAGTTCATTCCAGAGTTGTGTTATCCCGTACTGTGGAAACAGTGCCTGAAAGAATTTCTTCACCTTGGGTTGCAGCTGATGTTCCGGAGGAGGAAAATCATCGCCGACACTTCTGCGTCGTCTGCCACTCATCTCAGGGGTTGCTATTATTAGGTGGGCATCTAATTGGATCAGGGCACACGTGCCTTTCCAATCTACCGGAAGAAAGTTATACACATAGTGACCACACTTCCACTGCCAGCCTGGGTAATAGAAGGTTGGACCCGCTAACTGAGTTAGATTCCCTCCTGGTCCTAAGTCACTTCCTGTTATCGCTTTTCTTCCTTGCTTGTACAGAGTGCCACTTCGTCCCATGCAAGTCACATTTGGATTTGGGACTGAACCCTGCACAGTGCAAATGGTTGAACACCTAGTTTCCTTGACCTTCCCTACGAGGTTTGAGTTTGGATCACCCTTTCGCCCTGCGCATAAGGTATAATTTATCCCCTTTCCTAATTCATTTACACTAATTTCTACCCTTGGGTCGTCTCCCCCACCTTGATACGTGACACTACAGTCTTCTACATCATTGCAGACAGCTTCCATCACAGCTCGCCATGCTTGCGCAGTGTCTTCATCCATTGTGTTGGCGATCTCGAACACGAATGGTTGTGTAACGGTGTGTGGCAGAGTTGAGCAAACTAGACAATTTGACCTGTTAGCTTGTTTAGCTGTAAAATTAGCATACTGCCAATACAAATTATGAGTTGGATGTCTCCCTCGTCTCGATTCTGTGTCAGTCTGGGTTCCCTGTATCGACCACCACACGAATCCTCCCATGAGCCCCATTAGGATCAAGATGCTCAGGCCCAAGACTGGACCTAGTTTATAATGATTTACCCCCTTCATTTTGTGTTAACTAGGTCTCCGAGTTAACCCTTGCCCTTCTTGACGTGTATTGGTGCTCAGAGGGCGAGCATGCCCTATCAGCCCTCGTCCCACCTCACCGGAGCTTGGAGAAACTCGGGACTTCTGAAACCAGTTTTACTGACTAGATACTAAATACTCTTCTCTATTGAGGGTGCAACAGCGTAACTGTGCTGTCACGCTCAGTCCCGTGGAACTTGCTTGCCACGTGGTTTAGATCAAAGCAGGAAAGCGGTCATGTAGGGCACCTTCTGAATGATAATCGCTTACCTCTCCTCCTGAGTCTCGGGTTACCACTTGTCCCACCTTATGGTTGGGGTTCTGTCCTCAGATGTACTTAATTAACACTTCTTTCTCCTCAAGCTTTAGTCAGCATCTGGGTCACTTAGGCCTTCTTTTCCCTCCTGCTCAGCCGGTTCAGGAACCCTCCTGCAGTGGCTAGCGTGGATCCACGTCACTCTGCCTGTGACTTTCACTGCCGTTGGGGTCGTGAGCAGGACCTGGAATGGGCCCTTCCACTGTGGCTTGTTCCACTTGGTTCGTCAGAAGTCCTTCACCACGATCCAATCCCCTGGTTGTAGATCGTGCAGAGGTCCCTCAGCGGGTTTGGGAAGTGCTTCTTTTACCTGTTTGTGGATAGATTTCAAAGCAGAGGACAACGTTGCACAGTAATTCAACATTGCATCATCACACAGTGTGGTGTCCGGCAGTGTTCCTTGAGCTAGCCCTGTCCCCGTGTTGGGTACTCGTCCAAACAGAATTTCGAATGGGCTTAACCCATGTTTAGGCCTAGTTTGCATCCTCATTTGTGTGAGTGCTACAGGGAGGACCTTTGTCCATCCTAGCCCTGTTTCTGCACAAGCTTTGCTTAGTTTATTTTTAAGTGACCCATTTTCCCTCTCTACTGCTCCCACACTGGCAGGATGATAGGCACAATGTTGTTTCAGGTCTATCCCTAGGAATGCTCCTATTTTATTTAGGGCTGCATTAACAAAGGGTGTTCCATTGTCACTTGAGATTTTGCTAGGTATACCCCACCTAGGAATTACATCTCTCAGGAGTGCTTTGACTACTGCCTCTGAGTCTTGTTTAGCTGTGGGGAATACTTCTACCCATTTTGAAAACATGTCAACTATTACCAGGCAGTACCTTTTCCCTTCACTAGGTGTCAGTTCAATAAAGTCCATTTGAAGGTGATCAAATGGTTTGTCTGGTATTGGGTGTGCTGCTTGAGTTAGTCTGATACCTTGACCTGCATTATGTTGTGCACATATCAAGCATTGCTTGCAAAATTTTGCAGCATAATTTGAAAACCCCTTTGTGAACCATCTCTTTGTTACTTCTGCTACCATCCCCCCTTTTGACACATGGGTGAGCCCATGTGCCAATTTTGCATAGAAAGGGAACATGTATTTTGGTAGACAGGGATGGCCCGAGGGACAAACCCAGACCGAGTTTGCAAGGATACAGCCTGCCTGTTTCCAGACTCATCTCTCGTCCTGGGTGGCAGTGCTCTGAAGGTCTGCTAGCTGTAAACAAGGGGTAGAAACCTGAGGAAAGGCAAGGTTAGAGGGTGAACTGGAAGCCGAGGCTGCACACTTAGCTGCCGCGTCCGCCCTGGCATTCCCTTGAGACACAAGATCAGTATTGTTAGTATGGGCAGCACACTTACACACAGCAATAGCTCTAGGGAGTAGAACAGCATCCAACAACTCAGAGACCAGTTTATGATGTGCAATGGGAGATCCTGTGCTAGTGAGAAAATTTCTATGTTTCCAAATGGTGCCAAAATCATGCACAACACCAAATGCATACCTACTGTCTGTAAAAATATTGACGGATTGCCCTGCCGCCAATTTGCATGCCTCAATGAGGGCACAGAGCTCTGCAGCCTGCGCCGACAGGTTCGAGGGCAGACGTGACGCCTTGAGGACCTCGTGATCTGAGACCACGGCAAAACCTACTTTGTTCTTTCCCGTCTCTGGGTCTCTGGAGGCTGAACCATCCACATAGAGGATCATGTCTGGATTTTCCAAAGGGTCGCTCTTTAAATCTGCCCTGGGGGAACAAAAATCGTTAGTGAGAGCAACACAGTCATGTGGCTCTCCATCGTCCTCTGTAGGGAGAAGAGAGGCAGGATTCAGAACAGTACAACGTTTCACAATGATGTTAGGCATATCAAGTATGACTGTGTTATACTTCAACCATCTCTGTGCTGACAAATGTGACGTCTTTTTCTCCAACAGAAGCAGGGAGACAGCATGTGGGACCAAAAGGGTGAGGTTAGAATACCCCACAATATTTCTGGAGGCAGTTACCGCCTTTTCAGCTGCAGCAACTGCACGCAGGCAAACAGGAAGTCCAGCCGCCACTGGATCCAGCCTGCTGGAGAAGTAAGCTACAGGTCTCAATCTATCCCCGTGTTTCTGCAAAAGAACAGAGGTCATAAAACCCTTCTTTTCATCTACAGTTTGAACAAATGGTTTATTGGGATCAGGCAGTCCCAGTGTGGGTGTGGTCTGCAGGGCGCCTTTTAGGGCCAGGAATGCTTCTTCAGCTTCTGGTGTCCATACGACAGGTGATGAAGCGGTGAGGGACGAACCGTGCACGAGCTCTCTCACTGGACTTTCCAGGATGGAATAATTCGGAATGAATGCTCTGCAATAGGAACACATACCCAAAAATGACAAAACTTGTTTCACAGTGATCGGCTTGGGAATTTTCTGAATAGCTGAGACTCTGTCCGCAGACAGCGTTTTTCCCTCCCCTGTGATATCATGCCCCAAGAAATGCACCTTCTGTTTTGCAAACTGTAATTTTGTGAGGCTAGCCTTATGACCTTCCTTAGCGAGGTGTTGCAGTAGCGTTATGGTGTCATCCTCACATTGAGCTTTAGTTGGGGCACAAATCATTAAATCGTCAACATACTGCAGCAAAGCTGATCTTGGTGACAAAGTTAACGAAGCGAGGCTGTCTCTAAGGCACTGGTTGTATATGGTTGGGGACTCACAGTAACCCTGGCACAAATGAGTGAAAGTGTATGGACGACCATCATACATAAAGGCAAACCAATACTGGCTGTCTTTATGTATAGGAATAGAAAAGAATGCATTTGCTAGATCCACCACTGAAAACCACTTACTGTCAGCGGGCACCTGGCCCAAAATGGTGTATGGGTTAGGGACGTCAGGTGCGCGCGGAACAACCGCAGCATTGACTGCTTGCAGATCTTGGACAAACCTACACTCATCGGGCTGAGACGATTTTCTTGCCTTCTTAACTGGAAAAATAGGAGTGCGCACTGGAGAGTCTGGGCAAGGGACAATTACACCTGCCTTCAGCAACGAATCAAAGACTGGTTTTATACCTGCAATTGCTTCTGGTTTGAGTGGATACTGGGTCTGCCTAGGCCTGAAATCCGATTTGGGGGTGATCACCACTGGTTCAGCGTTCTTTATTAGGCCCCCATCATGTTTACCCTTTGCCCAAACGGAATTTGGAACTCCCGTCAATTTGGGGTGCACCTCTGCTGGAGTTATGCCTGTGGAAACAGAGACAAACAGGCCACTACGGCTGGGGTCCCCAGGACCCTGGTCATCAGTGGCTAGTATTACGCTGCGCTTAACATGCACACACACAGCCTGACTTTGCTTGTAGACCCCTAGCCTTTGACAAAACAACACACTAGGGTCCTCTGTTCGGGACCATTCATTGTCATTGGCTGCACACTTCCTGACCCACTTCCCCACGTCTTTCCAATGGGCGGCTCGCGGTTTTGCTAATGAGACATGGGGTATAGAATCAATGATGTCAAAGAAATCATGTTGGCAGCAGTCAACCTCAGAGTCCTCTGTTCTGAGGCCGTGCATAACATGTTTGAGAACACTGCGATTAGCATTGATGCAGCTGTTTGGACAATAAGTAAAATGGACCTGCACAGCACAATAATGTTTAGACCAATATGTAGTTTTGAGGGTCAATCTTTCACGTGTGTGGGGGTCTGCAAACCAAGTCTTTTCAAACTCTACATCTTGCCCTTGGTGAACATGTGCTGTACAATGCAAATCTTCCTCTTTCATATAATCTGTGTCAACTGATGAGGTGTTCAAGCGTGCGAGCTGTACAAGGTGTTTTGGAGTTTGTGTGAGCTGATCTGAGCAGAGCCGCCAGACATACACATACAGGGGGCTTCCAAACCCATACTGCACACCGCACATTTCACTTACTTCAATGGTTAGCCCATCTGGAGTGGACATGAGATTTACTCCTAATTTGCACATTAAATCACGTGCTAACAAATTCACTGGACATGTATGTGAGATGAGAAATGAGTGGGACGTAACTATTCCTCCCTCGCTTTCACACGGGAGGTTGACTGAGAAAGTTTCGGTTACAGGTCGTCCTGAGATGCCCACTGTCTGAATAGAATTTGAGCTGAGCGGTGGGTCTACTGGAAGTACCCCATGTTGTATCACTGAGTGTGCTGCTCCAGAATCTACTAAAAAGGTTAACACATGCCCACACACAGTGAGGGGCATACAAGGGAGTTTAGAAAAGGGAGTAGTTGTGTATTTTAACAAACTTAATGCAACTTCAGGTGTATTTATTTGGACTGGTGTATCGGGCGTTTCTGTGTAGTCTTGCTGTTGCATGCAGGTGCTGCTACTAATGTGTTTAACGTTATGTGAATGCTCCTGTCTATGTGTATGTGTATCATCAGGTGTGTGTGTGTTACCTCCCCTGTTCTCTGTGTGGGGCCCGTTCCCGGAGTCCGCCCATCAGTCTGCTTTGCTGTACTCCTCACAAGGCTTCTGGCTGCTTCTGTGGAGACAATTTCGAGCAATGTGTCCCTTCTGATTGCAGTTGTAGCAGGTTGCATCCTTTATCCAGGACGAGTAACTCCAGGTCGTCCTGTCTCGGCCCCTACTTCGACCTCTTCCTCTTCTTGTTCCTTTTTCTCCAGGCTGAACAGTCTGGAAAAGAGTGAAAGTGGCGGTGTGTAGATCTTGGTCTCTTTGTGTCGACTTTGTCTTCTTCTCCTTCAGCAGCTTTTCTGCATGCACAGCGTACTGCTCGATCTTGGTGAGACTGGTGGTTTCCCACAGGAGACAGAGCTGCTTTACTAACTTGGCCACTGCTGGATCCATACCGCTCATGAAACTGTTCCGCAGGTGCGCTTCCCAGACCTCAGGAGTGCCTTCCACTCCAGCCAGGGTCGCGGGTCTGGTCAGGCCACTGTGTTTCTCATGCACAGCAGTGAGACCGGTGAGAAATACTGACACCCCTTCTCCATCTTCTTGCTTACACATACTGATCTTAGTCATGTCTATGTTCAAAGGAAAAGCACTATCCAGACGAGCACAGAGAGCAGTGATGGTATCTCTATACTCACTATTGCCAACCATGCTCCAGTCTGGTGTAGTCATTCGCTGGTCAGCTTCCGGCCAATCTTTGGAAACTTTGCTCCAATCTATACCCATCTTGACCATGAGTAGGCGGCGAAGTTCATGGGTGGTCGGTCGGAATTCTCTGCAAAATATCAACAGCTAATTACCAAATGTCTTTCCTCCTACCTCTCTCACATTGGGAAGAGAAGCCATGCTTTCCTTCATGTCCGCTGTCGTCCAGGGTCTGTGGACTAAAAGCACGCCACCAGCTCCAGCCACTTCCACCATTGGAAGATGAAGGACTTCAGACTTTAGATTATGGCCTTGTGGACCCACTGGTGAGCATGTGGTCAGGTCCAGGAGAGTATCTTTTCCATCGCCATATGTAAGACCGGATCTCGTGTGTGATGGAGAAGCGAGGGGAGGTGCTGATGCTGGAGGTGGCTGGTAGGCTGGAGGAGATTCCAGAGGCTCAGTTTTTCCCTTCGTCTCAACTTCTCCCCTTCTCTGTGGGTGAGGCGCTTGTGGGAATGATGCTCCGCCTTGCTGAAGAGGCAGTGTGTGTCGGGGTGGTGGGGCAGACTCCAGGTCAGGGTCCATCTGAAATTTCAAACAGTGAGAAGAGGGTGAGAGCCCTGCCTGTCGTTTCTCTCTTTTGTACTCTCTCTTAAGTGTTTCTTCTTTCCATGCAGAAAATGCCCTCCAGTCCCCTAAGAACTTAACATTATCTGCAGGCTCTTCTTTTCCCTTCTGTTTCAACTTTTCTTCTAACTGTCCTATCTGCCTGGGACTAAAACTGCCCTTCTCAGGGAATCCTAAGTCCTTTACCCATATGTCAAACTGTGCCAAACAATCCTCGCCATACGAGGTTTTCATAAACTGGATGTTTGGGCTGTCATAGGAACACCCACTTCTTACTATAGCACATGTAGCTTCCGGCTTACCTGCTTCTTCCTTTCCTTTCTCTAACTTGCTGCTTCTGTTCCCCATTGTACACTGTTATATTAATAGGCTGTGACAACAGCGGCTGAGTTTCTTTATCAGGATCACAAAAAGAACAGGTTGGACTATGTCCAAAAATGCGACACAATAATCTTTTAGGTGTGTTCTTATTAGTAAACAATTTATCTGACATTTGCCTTAAACCAAAGTACAGTAGGTATCATTTAACACAACAACCTCAAAGACAACTCGCGCATGTGTACAAAAGCTGTTTCTCTGTTTCAGAATTTGGAGGAGGACAGTACTCTGTTAATTCATCAATATTTTGCGTGCACACCGGTGTGTCTTTGCGACTTCGTGATCAAACCTCTCTATCCCGTTCCTCCGGCAGGCCAGTTGTTCACACAGAACAAAGGGAGCAAGATTCAATTCTTTCCCAGTTACGAATCGCTGAACGTGAGTCCGTTGAGACACGCACCCGTACTTCCTTCGCTCAAGTAGGTGAGCCGTTACCCAGTCGTCACTTGGGCGGATAATTCTCTTACACAATCCAATAAACTACTCGCAGTTTATTGTCTCAAAATTGTGTTTTATCCGTTTTCTGCAAACATATTGATGATACCACAGCTTAGCAGTCCTCCTGGGCTCAGACAAACTTCTGTCCGTCTCTTATATCATTTTTAAATACTGTTTCCACTAATTTCTTTACACAAGAATGCAAAGTTATCACTTACTGGTTCGGTGAGCCCTGATGGCCTGGTCTCTCGTCCGAGTTCTCAGCTTCGCACCGTAGCCTTGGGAGTGTTCCGTCGTCCGAGGATCAGACGCATAGGGCCCACCCAGGGGACGCCAAATTGTAATGGAAATTTCTAATAAACACTTCAGAACGCTTAACAGTCGTCTTTTCAGTCATTTATTAAAGTAAATCATACAAAGGTATATAAGAAAGAAAGAAAATTAAAGCAAAACATCACCTCTAGTGATGTGAGAGTACGCGCGCGCTCTCTGAGTTGCGTTTTAGTGGCTGCTATCTATTATACTCGAAAGGCATTTGCTTACTGCTTGCATCTTCACGTGATTGGCTCAAGATTTTCTATGAAGCTTTGTTAGAGCGTGCACCTGGCGAGTTATGAGAACTCAGGCACCCTGCTTATCACCACCAAGGCCAGGAATGGTGGTTACATCATGAGAAGATGCAAGCTAGGATGAACTCAAGCACCCTGCTCATTACCACCAAGGCCACAGAAAAGCGATTACAACATAGGAAAAAACATCTTTCTCAGTCTAGGCCACTTGAGCTCAACACACAGAAACACAGAGAATAATAATGTTCATCCATTAAAAATTCCCTCACAGTCCCTCCTCCCAATTTTCCCGCAGTACATCTAGGTTGCTGCACGGCTTACGCCCATATAATAATTCAAATGGAGAGAACCCCATGGAGGCTTGTGGGACCTCTTGCACTGCGAATAACAGGGGTTCGAGCCATTTATCCCAATTGCGTGCGCCCTCGCTTATGAATTTTTTAATTATATTCTTGAGGGTGCGGTTGAACCGTTCGACTAAACCGTCCGTTTGTGGGTGATAAACGCTGATGCGGATTGGCTTAATTCCCAATAACCCATACAGTTGGCGGAGTGTGCGTGACATAAATGAAGTGCCTTGATCAGTCAGAATCTCTTTGGGGATTCTGACTCGGGAGATGATGTGGAAGAGTGCTTCTGCAATACTGCGTGCTGAGATATTGCGAAGAGGCACTGCTGCCGGGTATAGCATTGCATAGTCCACCAGGACTAAAATAAAGTGATACCCTCGTGTTGACCAATCTAATGGTCCGACGAGATCCATCCCAATTCTTTCAAACGGGGTCTCGATTAATGGCAGAGGGTGCAAAGGTGCTTTTGGAATGGCTGCTGGATTTACTAACTGGCATTCGCAGCATGCCATTCACCACCTACGTACATTGCCGTGAATCCCTGGCCAATAGAACCGGGCCATTATTCGGGCTAGTGTCTTATCCTGCCCCAAGTGTCCAGCCATGGGATTAAAGTGAGCCGCCTGGAATACCAATTCCTGGTGGCTCTTTGGGATCAAAAGTTGTGAGACTGTCTCCTTAGTCTGAGTGTCCTGCATCACTCGATATAATCTATCTCTCATAATGGAGAAATAGGGAAAGGACGGGGTGGCATTTGGCTGGAGCGTTTGACCATCAATTACTCTCACTTGGTCAAACGCATGCCGCAGAGTCTTGTCTTATGACTGCTCTAACGGGAAATCCACAAGGGATTCCCCTAGAGAGGGAGGAGGAGCCTGCTGATCCTCACTCTGATGCGAAGATGATGTAGACGGCTCTGTGACAGCTGCTCCCGCCAATGCCACTCTGGGTCCTCCCCCTGTTGAACTACGGCAGGACCCACTCTTTACTAAATGAGTCATTAATTCCCGAAATCCCGGCCAATCAGTCCCCAAAATTATCGAGTGGCTAAGGCGAGGATTAACCGCTGCCTTTACACTAGATTTCTCCCCTCGAAATAGAATGTGGACCGACACTAAAGGGTAGTTGTGAACATCCCAATGCACACACAACACCTTCACCAATTGTGCTCCCCCCAGTGCCTCGCCTTGCACCAGGCTTTGGTGGATTGAGGTCTGATTACAGCCAGAGTCCACCAAAGCCTGATACGTATCCCCTTGGACACTCACCGGTATGCGATATGCTCCGGCCCGATCGAGGGTGGTTCCTGGCGTGTTGGGGATCCGGACCACCGCGCCCACCTCCATTACCGAGCACTGATGCTGGAGGTTCCCCGGCTCCCCGCAGTGCCAGCAAACCAGCCCAGGCTTTATCTCTGCACCATCACTCTGGGGCTCACTCACCTGAGGGGGGGAGAGACAGACATGGAAGTGGGAAACGGGAGGGCACCGTGGGTGCAGCAGGCCAGCTGGGGTGGAGCCGGCCCCCGCCTCCGCGGTGGGGGAACAGGGCGAGGATGAGACACAGAAGGGGAGGGGGAAAGAGAGAGAGAGAGGAGAGAGGAGATCTGCTGTCCTGCTGTGAGAACAGCTGCCAAATGATCCTCCGCCAACTCGATGGCCTGATCCAGCGACGCCGGGCGATGGCACTGGACCCACTCCGCTGTTCCTTCGGGAAGCTGGACGATGAACTGCTCCAGTGCCACCAGATCGATGATTCCCTCGGTGTCTCGATTGTCAGCCCTCAGCCACTGCCCGCAGGCGTCCCAGAGTTGCTGGCCAAATGCGAATGGCCGACCGACCTCCTCTAGGCATAGAGTGCGAAAGCGCTGGCGTTGTTGTTCGGGGGTGCACCCCACACACTGGAGGATGGCCTGGCGCAGGTTCGCGTAGACCAGCCGGCTGTCGGCGGGTAGCTGTAGCGCGGCCAGCTGTGCCTCGCCCGTTAACAGGGGGAGGGGGCGTGCCACGCATTGTTCCGCCAGCCAGCCCGAGGCCTCTGTTGTTTTGTTCAAATAGTGTGAGGAAGGCCTCGGGGTCCTCGGGGAGACCGATGCTTGACCATGCCCCCGCTGCCACACTGCCTCTGTCTCATTATGTATTTCTCTCTCTCTTTCTGTCTCTCTCTGAAGTTCTACGGTAGCTCGTATGCTACCCTGTGCACCCTCTTTCTTTCTTTCTTTCTTTCTTTCTTTCTTTCTTTCTTTCTTTCTTTCTCTGTCTCTCTTTCTCTGTCACTTTCGGTCTCTTTCTCTCTTTTTCTTTCGGTCCCTGTTTCTCTCTCCCTCTCTCTTTTGTTTTCTCAACTGCCTGTTTCTTGAGCCTGCTTTTGGATCGTGTTTTGGATTGTATGCCTGACCTTCTGAATTACAAGCCCGATTCCAAAAAAGTTGGGACAAAGTACAAATTGTAAATAAAAATGGAATGCAATAATTTACAAATCTCAAAAACTGATATTGTATTCACAATAGAACATAGACAACATATCAAATGTCGAAAGTGAGACATTTTGAAATTTCATGCCAAATATTGGCTCATTTGAAATTTCATGACAGCAACACATCTCAAAAAAGTTGGGACAGGGGCAATAAGAGGCTGGAAAAGTTAAAGGTACAAAAAAGGAACAGCTGGAGGACCAAATTGCAACTCATTAGGTCAATTGGCAATAGGTCATTAACATGACTGGGTATAAAAAGAGCATCTTGGAGTGGCAGCGGCTCTCAGAAGTAAAGATGGGAAGAGAATCACCAATCCCCCTAATTCTGCACCGACAAATAGTGGAGCAATATCAGAAAGGAGTTCGACAGTGTAAAATTGCAAAGAGTTTGAACATATCGTCATCTATAGTGCATAATATCATCAAAAGATTCAGAGAATCTGGAAGACTCTCTGTGCGTAAGGGTCAAGGCTGGAAAACCATACTGGGTGCCCGTGATCTTCGGGCTCTTAGACAGCACTGCATCGCATACAGGCATGCTTCTGTATTGGAAATCACAAAATGGGCTCAGGAATATTTCCAGAGAACATTATCTGTGAACACAATTCACCGTGCCATCCGCCGTTGCCAGCCAAAACTCTATAGTTCAAAGAAGAAGAGGTATCTAAACATGATCCAGAAGCGCAGACGTCTTCTCTGGGCCAAGGCTCATTTAAAATGGACTGTGGCAAAGTGGAAAACTGTTCTGTGGTCAGACGAATCAAAATTTGAAGTTCTTTATGGAAATCAGGGACGCCGTGTCATTCGGACTAAAGAGGAGAAGGACGACCCAAGATGTTATCAGCGCTCAGTTCAGAAGCCTGCATCTCTGATGGTATGGGGTTGCATTAGTGCATGTGGCATGGGCAGCTTACACATCTGGAAAGACACCATCAATGCTGAAAGGTATATCCAGGTTCTAGAGCAACATATGCTCCCATCCAGACGACGTCTCTTTCAGGGAAGACCTTGCATTTTCCAACATGACAATGCCAAACCACATACTGCATCAATTACAGCATCATGGCTGCGTAGAAGAAGGGTCCGGGTACTGAACTGGCCAGCCTGCAGTCCCGATCTTTCACCCATAGAAAACATTTGGCGCATCATAAAACAGAAGATACGACAAAAAAGACCTAAGACAGTTGAGCAACTAGAATCCTACATTAGACAAGAATGGGTTAACATTCCTATCCCTAAACTTGAGCAACTTGTCTCCTCAGTCCCCAGACGTTTACAGACTGTTGCAAAGAGAAAAGGGGATGTCTCACAGTGGTAAACATGGCCTTGTCCCAACTTTTTTGAGATGTGTTGTTGTCATGAAATTTAAAATCACCTAATTTTTCTCTTTAAATGATACATTTTCTCAGTTTAAACATTTGATATGTCATCTATGTTCTGAATAAAATATGGAATTTTGAAACTTCCACATCATTGCATTCCATTTTTATTTACAATTTGTACTTTATTCCAACTTTTTTGGAATCAGGGTTGTATCTCATGCTAAACTTGACCCTGTGACACATGCTAACCCCCGGGGGGGGGGGGGGGGGGGTACTTTGACCCCTTTTGCCTTCTAGATGACTAACTAAGAGGATGCTGTATACAACCTCATTTTGACATAAAGTGACAAAATCCCCATATGGATTTAACTGTAATGTTTGTGTCACTTTCTGGGTGTCGACTGATTCGGACCTGTTTCTCTGTGTGTACTGAATTCTTAGAGTGTAATGCTGCGATGTAAAATAGTCGCCCGAAGGTGGGTTTGTTATCGTGGGAAATTATATTGTGGTGTATTGGAAGGTGTGTGTGTGTGTTTGTTTATTGTGGTGCATATCAGCCCCTGATCCTGATAGATTGATTGTGTTCGAGTGTGACTAATGAAAGGCGTAAGAGGAAAGAGCTTTTACGATCGATTATGCTAAGCGAGGGTGACCTCGAGATTTGGGCTCTATTAAGTTTTTCACTCATTTTCCACAAGGGAATAAAATGCACTTAAAGCTTGTCAGAGACAGACTTCATTGTTTCATACCGAGCCTTGGGTGGATGAAGGCATTTTACTTCATGAAGCCTAAGTGTAAACACCGAAGGCAATTCCTTGACATTTATTACCCCAAATTTCTTCCGTATATTTATCATCGCTAACTCCAAACCACTAGCTAGCACTCAGATAAAGTCTTGCAAAAATAATGCTTCTCAGTTAGTAGTGGAAGTATCCAGCCAAAATGTTTCTAACTGATGAATTTAAGTTAATTTAATGTCATGCTTTAATGTGAATTTGATTTGCTGCCTAGCTAATTACATTAGCGACTGAAAATCGATGCTAGTCAAACCTGACATTAGCAAAGAAAAAGGCTAATGTGGTTAAAAGCAGGCAGCTAAATTTAGCAGATTAATGAAAGTTTACCTCAACATGCTTCTTCAAATTAGATCTTGTTCAGACCTTTTAAGGAGGAAAAGGAGATGCATTGTTACCTACATGAGGTAGGGCCAGGGGTCTCATCCTCAATTTCCACATTGCAATCTGGTGGGTTATCCATCTTCAAACACACACATGGACAGAGAAAGTGCTAACTACCTTGGGTAGCATGAGAAGGCACGACACTTGATGAGTTTTTTTTACATTATTGAACTTGGTTTGATGCTCAACTGAAATGATTGGATGAATGAGAGAAGTGTGGAGTAAAGCATGCATATTTTTTTCCTTGGAAAAGTAATGAGCTAAGTTTATTATATGGCATGAGCTACTTCTGGTAAAATCGTGCGCTCTGATTGGTTCCTTGGCGGGCAGTATTTTCCCGTAATGCCTGTGGGCAATTGATTACGGACTTTCTTTCCAAGGCGCCGGCTTTCAATGTTGCAAAAAACAAACAAAAAAACAAAATGCCAAAAAAAAGGATGAACTGGAAATCAAAATCAGCCAAAAGACAAACAAGAGTCAGCGAGTTATTCAAGAAATGAGCAACGAAAAGCATTCAGAAGCCACTAACCGCTAACAGAAATTCAATTTTGAAGCCGCTAGCCGTTTATTCTGCATGTGTCACTCAACTACTTTACAAATATAACATGACTGAAAGCAGCGTCACACCTCATTATAACGACCATCTATTTTAAAGTTAGAAATAAAAAAGCTGTATGATAAACTCCTTATTAACCTCACCTGCTTGGTTTTTACGGGAGAATATCTTTTTTTGTATGGGCTCGGTCCATATTATCAAGACCTTGGTCTGATATTTTCCCGTAAAGACCAAGCAAGCAAGGTTAATAAGTAGCTAGTACAAGTATTTATATAAATACATCAAAAATAATACTCAAGTGTAGTTATGAAGTACAATTTACTCAACTATTTTAGTCCTATGGTTATACTCTTCCAGAAGTCTCTTTAGCTACTTTTTGATCAACAGGGAGCGCGTTCTTGAACCGGTTCTTGTTCAGGATTCTTTGAACTTTGGTGCCAGGTAGCAACCCAGTCCACATTTTCACCAGTTTTGAGTCATCGTTGGCGGTGGCCGGCAGCTGTCCATCGCTAGCGATGATGACTGCTTCATTAGGATGCACAGAAACGGAGATGGGCCACGAGGCCCACACCAGAGCTCGTCTCCTAACGAAGTGCCTTGCACAGTAAGGTAAGACAAATGATGTTGTGCCCCCATAGTGTTGTCTCTCTGGACCTCCAGACCTGATGCCAAGTGGTGCACCAAAGTGCCACAGACCTGACGGGTATGGAAGTTGCCCCGCAGTGACAACTGACTTGCTGAGTGATGCCATCCATTGGCCATTTGAGTGGCTCTTCTGCATGCCATCAGGTGGTGTGCCATTGATCCTGTTGGGTTCATCTGCTACATTGGACCGAAAAGTGCCCTGCTGCCAGCGCCTTATTGGTGATGTACTATTTAGCTCATAGCCGGAACCCAGGCAGATGTTACCACTCCAGGTCAGAGCGGACCTGGGAGCAGTGGTGATTAAGGCATAATGCCACTTTCCCCACTACTCAAGTCCTCCTGGACCTGAGACTCACCACCGGATGCAGTTTAAAGTCATACCCAGGACTAACCAGTTTTGAGTAGAACCAATTTAATCAAGGATTTGTCCTGAAAGGACCGCGTTACACAATTAATAATGGAAGTACACCATAGTAGAAAGATTACAATACATTGATTGCATTTCATAGATGTTTTATTAATGTTTCACCACCTTCATTTTTGTCACTTTTGCATCATGTATTGTTTACATGTTACAGTACTGTCAATTCCTCCTTATTTATTGCTTGGCCTGGGTCATTTTTGTTTCTTTGGCCTTGTTTATGGTTTGGTCTGGGTCATGTTTGATCACTTCCACCTCATTCACTGGTCATTTTTTCCAATCCTGAATCTCACAGCTAAAACATGACACAGTGAGAGATTTTTTTGTTAAGTGATGAGTAAAACATAATATTACAATAAACATTCAGGTCCAGCATGAATAAAGATGAATATTTTATTTCTGTCCAAACCTTTAAATCTACCATCTACAGTTATTAACTGTGGGGTATTAAGGTACAAGCTCCTGTTCATGCAATGGTCATGGGTACATTTACATCGCAGGCATTTAGCTGACATTCTTATCCAGTGATGTACAACACACCCAGAGCGCATCCTGTGGGTCTAAGGAATTGAACCAGCAACCTTTTGGGCCCAAAGCTGCATCTCTAACCATTAAGTCAGGGCTTCCCCTGAGATGGTAGGGCATACTGGTTACCTGTGAGCTTTTTTTCTGTTGTTGCAGATATTTGTTTTCATTCCATTTTTAGTCCATCCGGCTGACAGGTGATGAGTTTATGCCATCATGTGTTGTCCGTTGTTTGTCCAGTGTCATCCACATTTCACGAAAATTGCTTCTTCTCTCTCAGTTCTTCACTGATTTTAATTCTTCTTGGCAGGAAGGTAGGTTTGCCTAGGGTGCATATGACTTCTACCCAAATTTGCATAATTGCAATTAATAATGAAAATATGGAGTAATTAATCAATCCCTAATGAGCAGTTTCCATACAAATCACTTCTTCTCCTTCAATTCTTCACCAATTTTGATTCTTTCTGGCATGAAAGTAGGGGTACCTAGGGTGCATATAACTTCTACCCAGAGTTGCTTAATTACAATTGTTAATGAAGTTATGGACTAATTAAGCCTTAATGAGCAGCTCAACAAAAATCACTTCTTCTCGGTCAATTCCTTGCTGTTTTGGATTCTTTCTGGCAAATAGGTAGCTATTGCTAGGGTGTGTGTGTATAGCTTGAATACAGTGCATATAGCTTGCAACATTTATTGCGCAAGGTGGCCCACTTTAGATCATTCCTTCTGGACTAGACAAGGCTGGAATGAGCTACGCCGTCATTGATGGTCTCGTTTTCTAAAGCTGTATCCTTTTTCATTGTGTTCTCCATTGCTGCACTCGCTTCCTCTCCAAATTAAAGACACGCCCATTGGTGTCATCCCAGTTCATGTTGGAAAAACCAGCTATATTTTGGTTCCAGTTGGGAGCTAACTCTTCATCTTATGAACTGATTTATTTTTTCTCAGAATGGTTTAAAATTCATTCCCTGTTTGTGGAAAAGGGGTATCAGTGATCTAACTCTGGAAAACAGTAAACACATTGGAAAAACATCCATCCATTATCTGTATACGCTTATCCTGTACAGGGTCGCAGGCAAGCTGGAGCCTATCCCAGCTGACTATGGGTGAGAGGCAGAGTACACCCTGGACAAGTTGCCAGGTCATCGCAGGGATTGGAAAAACATGTTTCATTTCATTCCAATTTCCTTCCCTGTCCAGTGTGTAGCGATTCTGCCTCAGGGTTCCTGAGCTTGATCCTGAACTCAGGTTACTCTCCATGTGGAGTTCTCATCCACGGTGTATTCCTGTCTTGCGCTCCGTGTTCCCGTGATAGGCTACAGATCCACAGTGACCCTGACCAGGATAAAGAACGATAAAAGAAGTTGTAATTTAAATAAATCTAATCCGCCCTCTTTAATTTCTGTTATTTTTAATACTCAGATTCATCATGTTTGACACTTTTATGATATTTCATCACACTGAGTGTTTGTAGATGTGAAAATGGATGAGAAATGAAGTTGAAAGTGAGACCCAAACTTGAAACGTGATGATAAGAAGTCTCATGACAGTCTAGCTATCATGACGGTAACGTGTGTGTGTGTGTGTGTGTGTGTGTGTGTCTGTATAGATATAAATCCGATCACAGACATCTGCTTCTGTATTCACACCAAGAGCCGTGTGACGCCTGTGTAAAAGTCGCTCGGGAAGGCAGTTAAATAAAACACTTGATGATTTATGGCTGCATTACATGCCAAGGAGCTGATGGGTAGCAAAGACAGATGACGCTTCACTTACACACACACACACACACACACACACTCATAGAGAGACAAACCCAAACCACAGTACTGAATATCAAATGAAAAGGGGATGACAAAAAAGAGAGATGACAATTTGAGCGATGGCTGGATGACATATGCTTTAAGCCTTGACTGCGATTTCTGGAGGAGTGCTTCAGGGTTTTTCACTTTTCCTCTGGAAAAAAGGGAGGAATGACAGGGATGAGTGTATTAGGCAGGATAACAGCAGGATGAATTCGAGGCAGAGAAGTGGGAATTATGAAAGGCAAAAAAAGGAGGGAAAAACTCATGCATAATATAATGCTGGAACACTCATAGGGACCCAAAAGTCTCCAAAATAATTTTCAGATATACAGTGGTGCTTGAAAGTTTGTGAACCCTTTAGAATTTTCTATATTTCTGCATAAATATGACCAAAAACATCATCAGATTTTCACACAAGTCCTAAAAGTAGATAAAGAGAACCCAGTTAAACAAATGAGACAAAAATATTATACTTGGTCATTTATTTATTGAGGAAAATGATCCAATATTACATATCTGTGAGTGGCAAAAGTATGTGGACCTTTGCTTTCAGTATCTGGTGTGACCCCCTTGGGCAGCAATAACTGCAACTCAACGTTTGTGGTAACTGTTGATCAGTCCTGCACACCGGCTTGGAGGAATTTTAGCCCATTCCTCCGTACAGAACAGCTTCAACTCTGGGATGTTGGTGGGTTTCCTCACATGAACTGCTCGCTTCAGGTCCTTCCACAACATTTCCATTGGATTAAGGTCAGGACTTTGACTTGGCCATTCCAAAACATTAACTTTATTCTTCTTTAACCATTCTTTGGTAGAACGACTTGTGTGCTTAGGGTCGTTGTCTTGCTGCATGACCCACCTTCTCTTGAGATTCAGTTCATGGACAGATGTCCTGACATTTTCCTTTAGAATTCGCTGGTATAATTCAGAATTCATTGTTCCATCAATGATGGCAAGCTGTCCTGGCCCAGATGCAGCAAAACAGGCCCAAACCATGATACTACCACCACCATGTTTCACAGATGGGATAAGGTTCTTATGCTGGAATGCAGTGTTTTCCTTTCTCCAAACATAACGCTTCTCATTTAAACCAAAAAAGTTCTATTTTGGTCTCATCCATCCACAAAACATTTTTCCAATAGTCTTCTGGCTTGTCCACATGCTCTTTAGCAAACTGCAGACGATCAGCAATGTTCTTTTTGGACAGCAGTGGCTTCCTTCTTACAACCCTGCCATGCACACCATTATTGTTCAGTGTTCTCCTGATGGTGGACTCATGAACATTAACATTAGCCAATGTGAGAGAGGCCTTCAGTTGCTTAGAAGTTACCCTGGGGTCCTTTGTGATCTTGCCGACTATTATACGCCTTGCTCTTGGAGTGATCTTTGTTAGTTGACCAGTCCTGGGGAGGGTAACAATGGTCTTGAATTTCCTCCATCTGTACACAATCTGTCTGACTGTGGATCGGTGGAGTCCAAACTCTTTAGAGATGGTTTTGTAACCTTTTCCAGCCTGATGAGCATCAACAACGCTTTTTCTGAGGTCCTCAGAAATGTCCTTTGTTCGTGCCATGATACACTTCCACAAACATGTGTTGTGAAGATCACACTTTGATAGATCCCTGTTCTTTAAATAAAACAGGGTGCCCACTCACACCTGATTGTCATCCCATTGATTGAAAACACCTGACTCTAATTTCACCTTCAAATGAACTGCTAATCCTAGAGGTTCACATACTTTTGCCACTCACAGATATGTAATATTGGATCATTTTCCTCAATAAATAAATGACCAAGTATATTATTTTTTGTCTCATTTGTGAAACTGGGTTCTCTTTATCTACTTTTAGGACTTGTGTGAAAATCTGATGATGTTTTAGGTCATATTTATGCAGAAATATAGAAAATTCTAAAGGGTTCACAAACTTTCAAGCACCACTGGATCTGCATGATTTGATGCATTGTGCTGTTGTCAAGGTATTGGCTGATTAGGGAACTGCATCAAACAGCAGGTGGACTTCATTGTCGTCGTTCGTATGAACCAATCAGGAGTCACAGTGGGAGGTCGGGGCGAAAGAGCCAGTTGACAGTGGGGCCATCAAGAGTCTTTAGCCCCAGGATTCCACTGGGGGCACCAAAGACAGGACAGGGTTTGAGTAGGTGGCTCACAGTTTGGGGGGCACCACAGGAGTAGTTCTCAGAAGCTGCCACGCCAATGGTGTGGAGGAAGGCCTGAGTTTTCCCCCAACCCATGTGAAAACGATTCAGCCTGACCCAGGCAGGGCGTGGGAGGGAGTGCCCAGCAGGTTTAGTCGAGGGCTCAGGGATGTAATTGTGCTAGATGGAATTAGCACCCTCCCATTCCTTGTGCTACTGATCCATGACCCGATCGGGGGTGAGGGGGTGCTGTTCCCAAGCTCTGCAGCACATACAGCAAAGTGCTTGTGGTTGAGTATTAACTTTGCTGATGTTTGGCACCAGGCTGCCTGGGATATGGGATTTCTCCACGAGCTTGAGAACCAGGTGGTTCCTTCAGATGCTGGCAGGCAGGATGCCTGCAACAACAGGCAGCATAGCAGAGGGAGTGGGAGCCATACATATAGAAATAACTCTCAAGGCATTCAGAGATGTACCTCATGGGTGTTCCTAATAAAGTGGCCAGTGGGTTTAATGATAAAAGGATAAAAACGTATGACATGTTCTTTCATAAAACACTACAGGATGTGCTCTTATAGGAAAATAAATAATTTCAGGTGGGTAAAATCATGTGGATTCATCACACCATACTATTACTGATTATTTTCCTGTAACAGCACAACACTGAGTGTTCTATTCCTTGCAGATTTAGCTAATCTGGTACATTTTGATTAAGCTCAACATTGCATGCATTTAATTCCACCCCCAAACTTTAATGATTTCAGCCATTTTAAGCTCAGATACAAGCGTGTAATTGTATATAAAATCCAAGCATTTTATGGATCTCACTCAGTCAGAAAGTCAGAAACTGAATGTCTAAACTTGTAAAGTTTTTTTCCCAGAAGTTCACTCCGTCCCTCAGAAATGAAGCGTCTGATTGTCTTGATACAAAAGACATGTTCTCCAGCTCAGCAAGAAAAAGGGACGATAATAGTGGAGCTTTCGATAAGAAGCCCCTAAAAATAAAACACAATTTCACACAGAACACAGAATTCGCCATCCTTTTTCATCCATCTGCTCGTACTTTTGGGGGAAGGGATTTCAAAAGTGAACAGCAGCGTAGAAAGATGGAGAGAAGAAGGCATTATGTTCCTCATACTTGCCTCAAATGAATCGAGGAAGATGAGAACAAAATGAACAGTGAGTTTCTCTTGGTGAGAGGGACTTGCACCTTTCCATCTGAACCGCATCTCTTTATCGCTCGTACCATCTCTCTCCTCTCACCTTCTCTTCCATCATTCTTATTTTGGCTCAGCGCAGGGAGAATAATGAAGTGAGGAAGTGAGGGAAGCGGGAGATGAAGAGAAAGAGCACAGTCATTCATTCTCATGCTTTCATTTGGACAAAATATGGATAGTGTATATTATTTGGAAAACATGCATATAACGTATATACTATAAATATGTCGAAGAGCTGGAGCGGAAATCTCACCAGCTGCAGAAAAGCGGAGCCACTTGGGCGTCTCGGGTCTTTTTAAAGCTTTTTTAAAGCTTAGATGAGCAGACAGAAAGGCTGGGTAATGCCTGGCTTCATGGAGGGAAAGATTCTCTAATGGAGTGCACAAGCAGACAGAGAGAGAGAGAGAGAGAGAGAGAGAAACTGCTTGTGATTTTTTCCTTGTCCTCATGTAACATCACTAATGTAGCTGAAGGAAAATGAGTTTGCTTCTCTTCAGAGATTACAAGGAAGGATGATGTGTTATATTCTGTAGACATACTGAGATAGATAGATAGATAGATAGATAGATAGATAGATAGATAGATAGATAGATAGATAGATAGATAGATAGATAGATAGAGTTTCTCCTTCAGAAAAGCTTTTTAGTCCTCATATTTCTCAGACATGATTTGATTTTTTTCTTCATTAGAAAAAAAGCATGTACATTTATAGTTACAACCCAATTCCAAAAACGTTGGCACGCTGTGTAAGCTGTAAATAAAAACAGAATGCGATAATTTGAATATCATGGAAACCCTATATTGAAAATAGTACAAAGACAACATATCAAATGTTGAAACTGAGAAATTGTATTGTTTTTTTTTTTTTAAATATATGCTCATTTTGAAATTCATGTAAGCAACACGTTTCAAAAAAGTTGGGACAGGGGCGTGTTTACCACTGTGTTGCAACACCCCTACCTTTAACAACACTTTGGAACTGAGGAAACCAGTTGCTGTAGGTTTGAAAGACAAATGTTGTCCTATTCTTGCCTGATATACACTTTCAGTTGCTCAACAGTTCGGGGTCTTCTTGTTCATATTTTGCACTTCATATTACGCCAAATTATTTCAATGGGAAACAGGTCTGGACTGCAGGCAGGCCAGTTTAGCACCTGGACTCTTTTATTACAGAGCCATGCAGTTTTAATATGTGCAGAAAGTGGTTTGGTGTTGTCTTGCTGAAATAAACAAGGCCTTCCCTGAAAAAAGATTTTGTCTGGGTGGCAGCATATTGCTCTGAAACATGTATATATCATTCAGCATTAATGATGCCTTCCCAGATGTACAAGCTACCCATGTCATGTTCACTAATGCCCCCTCATACCATCACAGATGCTGGCTTTTGAACTGTGCACTGATAAGCCGGATGGTCCCTCTCCTCTTTAGCCTGGAGGACGTGGTGTCCATGATTTCTAAAAAGAATTTCTACTTTTGATTGATCAGACCTCGGGACAGTTTTCCACTTCGCCTCAGTCCATCATAAAAGAGCTCGGGCCCAGAGAAGGTGGTGCTGTTTCTGGATATTGTTTATATGTGGTTTTAATTTGCATTTGTGGATGCAGTAATGAAGTGTTTTCACAGACGATGGTTTTCTGAAGTGTTCCTGAGCCCATACAGTGATTTCCACTACAGACACGTGTCTGCTTTTAATGCAGTGTCTCCTGAGGGCCTGAAGATCACAGGCATCCAGTGTCAGTTTTCAGCCTTGTCCCTTGCATACAGAGATTTCGTCAGATTCTCTGAATCTTTTCATGATATTATGGCCCATAGATGATGTGACCCCTAAATTCTTTGTAGTTTTACATTGAGGAACATTATTCTTAAATTGTTACACTCTTTGCCCACGCAGTCTCTCACAGAGCGGTGAACCCCTCTCCATCTTTGCTTCTGAGAGACTTTGACATGTTGTCTTTGTACTATTTTCAATGAAATATAGAGTTTCCATGATTTGCAAATCTTCACATTCTATTTTTATTTATGGTTTACACAGCGTCCCAACTTTTTTGGAATTGGGGTTGTAGATTTCATGATGTGGAACATACATGAAAGGAATTATGCTCTTCGATGTCGTCATCGTCATTATGTTTTTCTCTGATCGTCACTGAGCTTTTGGTTAAAGATGGTGTGCACAAGGTAAAGCTGTTTTACTACAGAACATCCATCCATCCCTCCATCATCTGTTATCAACACATTATTGCTTTAAGGGTGAATCAGGAAGCAGATATTCACACTGTATGATCTGCTGTATAAACTCTC
The DNA here is from genome assembly GCF_027579695.1 of Neoarius graeffei. Lineage (NCBI taxonomy): Eukaryota > Metazoa > Chordata > Actinopteri > Siluriformes > Ariidae > Neoarius > Neoarius graeffei. The sequence goes on from NC_083581.1 coordinate 5,905,467, forward strand.
ATGAACTATTTGGTACCTTGATCATTTAAACCAATGGGATGAGTAAAGACATTAAGCGTCTGATTCTGTTTTGGTGTTTCAGGTTTATTACAGCTATTATCTCCCTTGATGGCTTGTAAACATCATGATTAAATACATTTCTATAAAGCTGCAGTACTTAAATCATTCATAGTCAAGAGGAGAGACAGAGGCTTTAATCTGAAAATGCTTCATGATCTTTCATGACACTGATGATCGTCAGGAGGGGGAAAAAGATTTTTCCATTTTTTTATTAGACCTTTAAGCTCTATATTTCTCTTGTGCCAGTTTTACCATGTTAATTTTTTGGTCCTGTGGTTTGGATCGCATCCCTACACTGTCTATTTTAAAATAACACTGAGGGCATTTTTACTTTTGATTGAATTACTTTAGGAGTCAGATTGAGTTGAACGGCTGCAGATGAATCATAGACACGGTGATTCAGCAGACACTGAAACATGTTTCAAGAACATGTTTCACAATTTCATAAGAAACAGAAGCAGTGAAAATCTCTCCATTTTTAAATCTATTGACACATCTTCTTCCAGCTTCTCTGTAGGGGAGATGTGGACTGATGTGGATAGGTTGAGCCAGAAGGGTTGAGTCCTTGCCCAAATGCCCAGCAGCAGCATCTTGGCAGTGTTGGGGCTCGAACCCCTGACCAGTAACCTGTTGAGTCACCACTACCCCTTGTAAATCTATTGACTCATCTTCTTCCATCTTTTCTGCCCTTTTCTGTGGGGTTGATGTGGATAGGTTGGGCCAACAGGGTTAAGTCCTTGCCCAAGTGCCCTGCAGCGGCATCTTGGCAGTGTTGGGGCTTGAACCCCTGACCTTCTGATCAGTAACCCATTGAGTCACCACTACCCCTTTTAAATCTATTGACTCTTCTTCCATCTTTTCTGCCCTTTTCTGTGGGGTTGATGTAGATAACTTGAGCCAATAGGGTTAAGTCCTTGCCCAAACACCCTGCAGTAGCATTCTGGCATTGTTGGGGGTCGAACTGCTGACCTTCTGATCAGTAACCTGTTGAGTCACCACTACCCCTTTTAAATCTATTGATACTTCTTCTTCTTTTTCTTCTTCTTCCATCTTTTCTGCCCTTCTCTGTGGTGTAGATGTGGATAGGTTGAGCCAATAGGGTTAAGTCCTTGCCCAAACACCAGTGGGGTGAGGTATTGTAATCAGTTTGTTTGTTTGTTTGTGTGTCTGTCTGTTAACAATCTAGTATCTAGACGGTTGCACCGATTGACTTCAAATTTTCAGGGTAGATGGGCAATGGTCCATAGATTATCTGATTAAATTTCGGGGTTAATCAGGTCAAGGTGAAGGTCAGGTCACTGGAAAGGTCAACCTTTCGGTCAAATTAAATATTTTCCATTATAACTCAAAAACGGTTGCCGATAGATAAATGCTTACTATTATGAGCATATAGGAACTCCCATATAGCCTTTCATTTGGTACCATGATCTTTGACCTTGAGTGACCTTGAAAGGTCAAACTCAAGGTCATGGATTTTCAGACGGCTGTAACTTGCAAGCAGTTGATTGTAGACAAATATTTACTGTTATCAACTTATAGGAAGTGCCATATGGGATTTCATTTGGCAGCATGACCTTTGACCTTGAATGACTTTGAAGTGTCACACTCAAGGTCATGGATTTTCATAGGACTATAACCTGACAGCTGATGAGTGAGAAATTATCAGCATATAGGTATAAAATAAATGCTGCTGGGTGAGGATTGTTTAGCCTGGCAACACTCCATATCGTCATTATTAATTGCAATTATGCAAATTTAGGTAGAAGCTATCTATATGTACCCCAGGCAGGCCTACCTTCCTGCTAAAAAAGAATAAAATTCGGTGAAGAATTGAGAGAGAAGAAGCGATTTCGTGAAATGTGGATGACGCCGGATGGACAACACATGAGACATAAACTCATCACCTGTCGGCCGGATGAGCTATTCAAGGTTGTGAAATTGTCTCATCTCATCTCCTCTAGCTGCTTTATCCTTCTACAGGGTCGCAGGCAAGCTGGAGCCTATCCCAGCTGACTACGGGCGAAAGGCGGGGTACACCCTGGACAAGTCGCCAGGTCATCACAGGGCTGACACATAGACACAGACAACCATTCACACTCACACCTACGCTCAATTTAGAGTCACCAGTTAACCTAACCTGCATGTCTTTGGACTGTGGGGGAAACCGGAGCACCTGGAGGAAACCCACGCGGACAACATGCAAACTCCACACAGAAAGGCCCTCGCCAGCCCCGGGGTTCAAACCCAGGACCTTCTTGCTGTGAGGCGACAGCGCTAACCACTACACCACCGTGCTGCCCGTTGTGAAATTGTACTCTAAAAAAACAAAACACTTCTTTTAATTCACTGTCTTCATTACTTTAACGTTCGAGCGACTTTTAATGAGAATTCGTCCCTCAACTCGGACACTGAGGACAATTTGGAATTCAAAGAAGGCACAAGTGATGGATTCAGCTTTTAAAACTTTCCTCTTGAGAACCGAAACCACTTCCTCTGACTGATTTAATCAAGAATAGCTGTTGTTCCAGTGAAGAGACTGATGTTTACTTTACAGTTTGTGTGAGTAATTATCATCTAAACTGGACAAGTCTTTCATTTTTAAATGCCTTTAAATGTAGTCATTTATAGTGTTTTTGTGTTGCTAACACACGTGTCATCCAGGAAATCATCAGCATTTAGTAAGCCGACACAGAATGTATGCTTGGCCAGAAAAATATCCTCGCTTCTTTTGTAGCGCTACAAAAGGTTTTGATAAGCAGGATGAGTAGGAGTGAAAATATTTTTCCTTTTCTTTCTTTTTTTTTTTTAACCCAAGTAGCTCAATATCACAGCCCTTTCTTTCCTGATGCTTTCATACATGGAAAAAAACTCTTTCTGTATGTTTGTACTCATGATTTGACCCATTTTTCGGTTTAATTTACCCGTAGGCTTGTTCAGAGTGGATTTATCAAAGCCTGTTTTTTTTTTCCCCTGCCTGAATGAAACAGAGTCGCGCCGGTAACCCGTTAACCTCAGCTGAAATTGGCCAATCAAAACTTTCTCAAGCCTGAAATTGTTGCAATTAGACGTGAAAACATGACTGTTTTCTAAACGTGGTTAATTTGCTCTTATTTTAAACGCTGCACTGAGCGAAGGCATACGCTGCTCGGGGAAAAGTTTTACACACTGACAACTTTGTTAAACAATAATTAAGATGATTGTTTACGCACATACAGTACGCATATGCGCCTGTGCTCTTATTTCAGCTTACACAGCTTATAGATACCGTATACACTCTATGATGCATATGCTCTCTACTGTTGTAGAAATTGTTACAGAATACAAAGACATTCTGGGCTTGTGTGCTTAAAACTTTTGGTTTGGAGAAGAACCACATATAGGTATGATGGTCAGGTGTCCACATACTTTTGGACAAATGTTAAGCATTTAGAAATTCAAAACCTAGTAACACTTTATTAGATGGTTAAAGTGCCATTCCACCATTGGATGTATTCTGTGGCATAAAATACAATATATTTTATGACAACATGACTAGACAGAGAAATCTTTTAGCTTCAAAATGATATATCAAACATAATTTTTTGACAACGACAAATATATTAATTTTGCGACCAAAGTCACCTACCCTTTTAATTTCCATGCGGTAGTGAAACGTGATGTCATCGGCAGGTTCCCCTTCTTGTGTACCACGTGTCGGTCTATTTTTAGACCAGGAAACCCCCAAAGTGAGAGAGTCATTTCTCCTCGTATATGGGGGCCAAAAAAATTGCAAAAAATTTTGAGTTAATCTTTCAGTTAGCTAGATTTATTGGTATTAGCTAGATTTATTGGTATTATTTTTATCGCGTTCTATCCGCCATTGCTGATAATATGTGCCACGTCACACGGTACACAAGAAGGGGAACCTGCCGATGACATCACGCGCGGAAATTAAAAGGGTAGGTGACTTTGGTCGCAAAATTAATATACTTGTCGTTGTCAAAAAATTATGTTTGATATATCATTTTGAAGCTAAAAGATTCCTCTATCTAGTGATACCATTTATATATGTTGTCAAAATATATTGTATTTTATGCCAAAGAATACATCCAATGGTGGAATGGCACTTTAAAGCTGGACGACCTTTCGATTATAAAATCGGTGAAATTTAGTTCTCTCTGAATTGTGATATGTGTTTATTTCGATCTCTTGATCTCTTGATATGGCCATCACGGTTGATGATGCCGACTCCATCTGGCATGCTGTCTTTCGTGTCTTGCCCTAGCTGCCTGAGCCAGGGTGATCGCCGCGATCGTTTTTCCATTATGGAGGAGGGCCCTCCAACCGCTTCTGTCCTGGGAGGATTTATACCAATCTTCTCCCATGTTGAACAGCTTTAGGTCCTCCTTGATACAATCCTTCCACCGTTTGTGAGGCCTGCCTCTCTTCCTTTTTCCAGTGCTCAGTTCACTGAACAACACCTGCTTGGGAAGCCTGTCCTCAGACATTCTACAAACATGGCCAAGCCAGCGCAGCCTGTTGCCTCGAATAAGGACCTCAGTAGGTTGAGACTTTGCCCTCATGTGCACATCAACATGTGGACTTTATCCCACCAGTGGATTCCTAACAGCTGGCGTAGGCAGCGCTGGTTGAAGTTCTCGATCCTGCGGAGGTGCCTTACAAGAGTGGTCCACGTTTCGCTGCCATAAAGTAGAGTTGGAAGGATAACAGCGTTATACACAAGGAGCTTTGTCTTGAGGGAAATTCCTCTGCGGTCCCAGAGCTTGGGTTTAAGGGAGTAAAAAGTACGGCTGGCTTTGGCGATCCTTTCCTCTATTTCCTTATCTAACTGGCAGTCGTTGGACACAGTGCCACCGAGGTAGCAGAACTTTGAAGAGATGGTGAGTGTTTTATCCTCTAGCAAGGTAGGGGGTGGGTCTCGTAACTGTTGATGGAAAACCTCAGTTTCCTCCTTGCTGATGGTCAGGCCCCACTGTCTGCGAGCGCTGTCCAGGCGGTTGATGAGGAGTTGGAGTGCTTCGTGCTCATGTCTGCAGAAGCCCGCATCGTCAGCATACAGGAGTTCGCTGACTGTAGTTGTTTTTGCCAGCTTGGTACATACAGTAGATGTCTTAGGTTAAATAGATCGCCATTTGTGCGGTGCCTGATGTTTACACCATTGTTAGGTGGCAGGGTCTCAGTAGCGTGATGTACGACGAAGGCGAAGAACAGGACAAACAAGGATGGTTCCAGGATGCAACCTTGGCGTAGGCCTGTTGTGACTTGAAACTCGTCAGTGAATTCACCGCCAACCGACACTGTCACCTTCATGCCTTTGTGTAGTCTCTGTATGATATTGCCCACTTTGGGAGGTATTCTGGTCTTGACAAGGAGTCTCCACATGAGAGGTCTACTGACAGTGTCGAAGGCTTTATTTCTGTAATATCTCACAAAATATCAGGCCATTCTATGGCTTGGAAGTTATTTAATTTGAAGCGATGAAAGCAAATAACGCGCATGAAATCGCTCTCTTTGCGCAGTTGAGCAGACAGAGGAAGTCCGTGTGTGTGCGCGCGCGCGCATGTGCAGGTTTTCCTTTGAGCGTGCACTGACAGTTCCATCATTCTGTCGCTAAACGAACAGCTGATCACACCGAGGTGCTCGCTGACCACCGATATTTATTAGTTCGGTCCTGCGTTTCCTTTCCTTCATATATAACATAACATCTTTTCTTCTCGCTTTCCGTTACTGTAGTCGCTCTTTTACGTTTCATTCGCACACTCATTTTTCTCTCCTGTTTCAAATTTGTATCCCATAATGCCTTATGCAAATGGGGAAAGCCCACCATGTGATGGTATCTTGAATTGGGTCATGGTGAAGCAAGAAAAAATAGTGGATAATTTAGGGCCATGTGGCCTTAAATTCATTAATTGTTCTATTTTTAAAAAATAATAATAAACTTGGAAGTCTGTGATTAAACAAAATTAAACAAAAATAACTGGGTGTCGGGGAAAATTATTTTTATGACCTACACTTGAAAAATCTGAAAGGCAGTATAGCTTTAAGGTCACTTCTTCTACCCCAAAACAGCTGAATTCTTGATTCTGATTGGTCAGAAGTGATCGTTTCTGTTTTTATAGTAACAATATGAATACACTCACTGGCCACTTTATTAGGAACACCCATGAGGTCTACCTGCTGTTTGATGCAGTTCTCTAATCAGCGGATCCCTTGATGCATCAAATCATGCAGATACAAATCAAGAGCTTCAGTTAATGTTCACAAAGTTCAAACATCAGAACGGGAAAAAATTGCGATCTCACAGTGAAGTCTGACTTTCTTTCATTGTGGCAGCATGGATGTTGGTTTGAGCCAGATGGACTGCTGGTTTGAGTATTTCAGAAAAGGTTGATCTCCTGCCTGGGGTTTTCACACACAACAGTATCTAGAGTTTACACAGAATGGTGCGGAAAACAAAAAACATCGAGTGAGTGAGTGAGTGAGTGAGTGAGTGAGTGACAGTTCTGTGGGTGGGAAAAACAAACACCTTGTTGATAGGAGAGGTCAGAAGAAAATGGACAGATTGGTTCGAGCTTTTTTGCCAGGAAGGTAACTGTATAGTAACTCGTATAATCACTCTTTACAACCGTGGTGAGCAGAAAAGCATCTCAGCATGCAACAGCAGAAGAACACATTGGGTTCCAGTCCTGCAGCCAAGAACAGGGATCTTAGAATCAACAACAAGTTCCTATTAAAGTGACCGGTGAGTGGATACTATACTATACTATACTATACTATACTATACTATACTATACTATACTATTAGTTATACTAAAAAGAAATGGATTTTAATATGTGTGTAATCCTGTTCATTGATACCGTGATGTTTTCTGTAAGGAGATTATTAATATTTAGCATTTATGGAAGGAGTCTCCAGTGTCAGAGGTAAATTTGTAACTTTATCGGAGTTTTCTGATATCTTTGGGATGGAAGAGGAGTTTTACACTTTGCAGTTTTTCAGTCACGTAAGAAGAAAACGAGGCTGCTTATAGCTACAATAACACAAGTCACAACAAGTCTCTAGAACATTAAATTTAACTACAAATGGATAAAAAGTATGTGTCGTTCTGCTGCATCACACATCAGTTTGATGTACAGTATTGTGCAAAAGTCTTAGCCCCCCATTTTTTTTCCATACGAACTTTGTTATAGAGTTCTATTTTATGACTTCTACATTATCAGGTCAAAACATTACAAAAACATTTTAGCGTTCCAAATGTTCGGTTTTTTTTTTCCAGCACAAAATTAAATGTTACAGGGAAAAAAAAGTTTGTATCTGAGCAGCATATTACACCAGAACATCAAGAACGTACGGTAGTCGCTCATCTGGCCTGCCATCAAAACAACCATGACAACCAAACCATCAACCAGAACTGAAATGTGACAATGTGAGAGAGGACCAACCTTCACGACAAACTGTTTACAAATCAACAAAGGACTAAATGAAAAGTCTGGTTCCAAAACGCTATATGTATATCCAATTCCATTGTCTCGAGAAAAATCAAACTTTCTGATTACGGGAAGTGATAAAAAGAAAACCACTGTTTCCTGTTTTAAATTTTATTGACTAAGTCCTTAATGATAATAAACTTCAAAAATGAAATCCAGAACTAATTAACAGCTTTTAACTGAACCAAGTAATTATTTTTTTGTCAAGTCGCTACATATCCACGCCACGGCATTTCCCCCCAAATGCTACATATCCCTTTCTACTTAAAGTGCATTTAACCGTGTTCTTTCATGACAGATTATTTTATTTTATAGATTTTTTTAGATTATTTTCTTTAAATTATTCATAATTCAGCGTGAAATTGTCTAATAAATGCGAGACGTGCCAAAGTGACTTCCTACTTTATGGGCGCAGCCATCTTAGAAGACTTCACACCAATGGCAGCCTCTGATTGGCCAAATGAATATGTCTGGTTTTGAGAAAAATCAGTGATGGCGCTTGTTGCGTTTTGGAATGAAAGGCCGTAATGCAGTGTGTAAATCAATGGCAGATATCGTGTTTTGGCGAAAACTGAATATGGTATGAGTAAGATATGATAATTGCTGATGTTTTGGTGGCGGGAGTTTCAATTTTTCAAACTTGGCATTTATCGCATTTCGGAACCAAACTCTTCAAATTTTGTTCCCCGAGTGAAGATCGACCAAAAACATCGATCAGAACTGAATTCGCATGATAAATGAGAGAGGAGATACAATTCTAGTCAGAAGAAAATTTGTTAAGTTGACTTAATTACTAATTCGTTAGCAAAAATTTGACAATACAACGACAAAGTTTTGTGCAAAAGGTCTAGTTCTTTCAAATAAAACAATCAGAACTGAAATCCATTGAGAATTGAGGGAGGGAGGAAACACGATTTAACTGAAAATCAACAAAGTTGTAAACAACAACAAAAAAAATCAACAAACAAACGACCAAGTTTTGTTCCCTGAGGGAAGATCTACCCAAAACATCGATCAGAACTGGAATCGGGTCAGAACTGTGAGAGGAGATGCAATTCTAATGAGAGGCCTGGAAAATTTGTTAGCCTAATTACTAACTCGTTAGCAAAAAAATGGAAGTTTGTGGAAACTTGGGAAGTTTGTGGAAATGTTGAAAGGAATTAAAACAGGAAGTCAGAATTCCTGACATCACATGAGATGTTGCGAAACATTTAAAGGAGAACTGAAGGCAAATTTTTTATTATCAAAATTCTATTTCTCATTTCATTAAATATCAGAATGCATGTTTGATCACTATTTTGTCGCTGCTATAACAAGTTATGAGTGTTTGAAATATGCTCTGTAATGTATCAGTCCATATGTCAAAGCAATGGCTGTAAACGAGATTTGTTGAGACCTGTGCGAGACATCGTAGGATGGAAATAAAATGTACAGCGGAAATCAAAGTGACCAGCATCTGCCAATGTTCCCTGTGTCCGAAATCGCTCACTCGTTCACTACTCCCTATTCCCTATATAGAGGACTATACACTACCGTTCAAAAGTTTGGGGTCACTTTGAAATGTCCTTATTTTTGAAAGAAAAGCACTGTTCTTTTCAATGAAGATCACTTTAAACTAATCAGAAATCCACTCTATACATTGCTAATGTCGTAAATGACTATTCTAGCTGCAAATGTGTGGTTTTTGGTGCAATATCTCCATAGGTGTATAGAGGCCCATTTCCAGCAACTCTCACTCCAGTGTTCTAATGGTACAATGTGTTTGCTCATTGCCTCAGAAGGCTAATGGATGATTAGAAAACCCTTGTACAATCATGTTAGCACAGCTGAGAACAGTTGAGCTCTTTAGAGAAGCTATAAAACTGACCTTCCTTTGAGCAGATTGAGTTTCTGGAGCATCACATTTGTGGGGTCGATTAAATGCTCAAAATGGCCAGAAAAATGTCTCGACTATATTTTCTATTCATTTTACAACTTATGGTGGGAAATAAAAGTGTGACTTTTCATGGAAAACACAAAATTGTCTGGGTGACCCCAAACTTTTGAACGGTAGTGTATATTGAGCTCATTGGTAGAATGAAAAGGAAAAAAAAACGCTTTCGGACACTAGTCCATTACGCTGATATTTATGTCATTACTTTTGCACAATTAAAATGTGCCAGATCAGTTGGCTGGTGGGTTTCAAAATAATAAATACATGCATATGTTTTTGTGATAAATCCATATTATACTGAGCGTATTTCCCACATTAATCAATACAAAGTACCTGCAGCTTTCAGTTCTTTTAAATCAAGCCTGAATACTTTCTTCATTGCCGCTGCCTTTTATTAAATCAAATCTGAGACATTTAATTTGATTTCTTTTAGTGCGACCTCAATGCATGATGGGATATATTGCTTTGGTTAGTGACCATCGTTGTACACTACTTTTCATGATGCATTGTGGGATACTTTGAGCGCACTATATAGGGTGTAAATAATCCTCACTAAGGTTTCGGACACCACTACAAAATGGCGTACTCACTATATAGTGCCCTGTATAGAGTGTAGGGAGCAATTTCAGACACAGGGAATGTCAAAAGACGCGCGCGCCCTCTTTTGAGTGCTGATGTAATCAAGCCGGAAGCTTTGTTTGTTTTGATAGCAATAAGGAAAGTTTGAAAAAAGTAGGCAGTAATCGTCATTTAAACTCGTTTTTGTGCAATATTTCGTTTGGAAAGCAGTTTTCAAAATGGCGGCACTGATACCTGGCTGACACTTCACGTTTCGAAGTCTCGCACAAGTCTTGTGAAGATCGCGCAGATAAGCGACGCCTGCCGTGGACCAAACGAACTAAATTCAACATGGCTAAAAACCGAATAGGCCGATAAGTATAATATTTAATTGCAATTAGTTGCCAATACGAGTCACGATATAAGGTTACTAAAACTGAAAACGTAATTGAATAACACGTTAATTAAGAAATAAAGCAAGTTTAAAAATGACTTCAGTTCCGCTTTAGCAGCTTTTAATTGACGTACGATTTCTGCATACTTAAACCAATAGATGTTTATTCCACTTCTAACACTGTCATGCAACATAACTCCTTAGTAACACGGAGTTTATAAACACTTACTTACAAAACTTGAAATTTGTCTCATCTCCATATTAGCACGTTCAGTATTTTATGAACACTAGCTAGTTTTTTCACAAACGCACATATTATTCTGTTGGATTTCATGCTCATCTTTCTTGGCGTCAGTTTGTCATTTTGTCGCCGTGCCAAATAAATTAAAATATGGTTTTGTAAAGTTTTCAAAACAAGTTAAGTTTTTTCCCTCCTAATATTTTCTGGTATTTTTATTATAGATTAATGACATACAAGCTTTTCTTCTCGTCTCTGTGTCCCTGCTGTTTCTCGTTTTCTTTGAAGCATTGTCTTTAATCACATTTACCAGATGGGTCATTTCCTGATTCTCTGTCAGATTTCCATATTTCCCATCTATTCTCTCTCTCTCTCTGTCTGTCTTTCTTTCGTTCTCAGAAAAAAATTCCCTTCATCTGCGCTACTGAACAAATCTCTGATTTCCACCGCATCCTGCTCACGACGTAAATATTAATTTCATGCCTTTCAATTTCAATATGCAAACCTTTTTTTCTCCACATTCGGCCTGCGCTTTTTCTACCGGGTGGGTTTCAGATGTTTACAGAGAGAAGTCATTAGATTTGCTGCTATGGCAAACACTGTGGCTAATTTGCAGGAAACAGTGTTTGTGTTTTAATTTTTTAGAGAAGGTGAAATAGGAATGAGAGGGAGACGTTTTTGTTGATCGACAGGTCTAACTAGGAACGTGGAACAACGTCAAGGGATTGTGAGATGTTTACTGACACTGAATCTTATTCTATCAACAATAACTATTGTTTTATTTATGATTGATATAATCATGACAGGAAGTTACCAAAAAAGATTAAAATGAGGTTCATCATTCGAATAATGATAAAAAAGTGATCCCCATCGTTGCATTTTGCATACGAACCCATGTCTGCATGTCTTTGGACTGTGGGGGAAACTGGAGCACCCGGAGGAAACCCACGCGGACAACATGCAAACTCCACACAGAAAGGCCCTCGTTGGCCGTTGGGGTCGAATCCAGGACCTTCTTGCTGTGAGGTGACAGTGCTAACCACTACATCACAGTGCCGCCCAGATTTCAACCAGACGATGCAAAACCACATTCTGCACGCGGTACAAAGGCATGGCTGTGGAAGAAGCGGGCGTGTCCTCTGTGTCCCCAGTAGAGAATGTGTGGAGAATTTAGAAACGAAAAATATGACAGTTACAAACCCGTACTGTTGCACACCTTAAGACCTGTTTGCAGGAAGAATGGGACAAAATAACACCTGAAACACTTCATCACTTGGTGTCTTCAGTCCCGAAGCATCTTTTAAGTGTTGTGAGAAGGAATGGAAATGTTATAAAGCGGCAAATGCTTTACTGTCCCAACGTTTTTTTAAATGTGTTGCAAGGATCAAAATTGTGATGTGTTTCTTTTCAAACAAACAAACAAACAAACAAACAAACAAACAAACAAACAAACAAACAAACAAACAAACAAACAAACAAACAAAACATCAATGAATGTGCTGCTGTGTTGTCTAGAGTGCAGTGCAGGTCAAAAATTCTTTACAAATCATCGTTTTCAGTTTTAATTTCAATTTCAACCTGTACTGTGGTGCTTGAAAGTTTGTGAACCCTTTAGAATTTTCTATATTTCTGCATAAATATGACCTAAAACATCATCAGATTTTCACACAAGTCCTAAAAGTAGATAAAGAGAACCCAGTTAAACAAATGAAACAAAAATATTATACTTGGTCATTTATTTATTGAGGAAAATGATCCAATATTACATATCTGTGAGTGGCAAAAGTATGTGAACCTCTAGGATTAGCAGTTAATTTGAAGGTGAAATTAGAGTCAGATGTTTTCAATCAATGGGATGATAATCAGGTGTGAGTGGGCACCCTGTTTTATTTAAAGAACAGGGATCTATCAAAGTCTGATCTTCACAACACATGTTTGTGGAAGTGTATCATGGCACGAACAAAGGAGATTTCTGAGGACCTCAGAAAAAGCGTTATTGATGCTCATCAGGCTGGAAAAGGTTACAAAACCATCTCTAAAGAGTTTGGACTCCACCAATCTACAGTCAGACAGATTGTGTACAAATGGAGGAAATTCAAGACCATTGTTACCCTCCCCAGGAGTGGTCGACCAACAAAGATCACTCCAAGAGCAAGGCGTGTAATAGTCGGCGAGGTCACAAAGGACCCCAGGGTAACTTCTAAGCAACTGAAGGCCTCTCTCACATTGGCTAATGTTAATGTTCATGAGTCCACCATCAGGAGAACACTGAACAACAATGGTGTGCATGGCAGGGTTGCAAGGAGAAAGCCACTGCTCTCCAAAAAGAACATTGCTGCTCATCTGCAGTTTGCTAAAGATCACGTGGACAAGCCAGAAGGCTATTGGAAAAGTGTTTTGTGGATGGATGAGACCAAAATAGAACTTTTTGGTTTAAATGAGAAGCGTTATGTTTGGAGAAAGGAAAACACTGCATTCCAGCATAAGAACCTTATCCCATCTGTGAAACATGGTGGTGGTAGTATCATGGTTTGGGCATGTTTTGCTGCATTTGTCCAGGACGGCTTGCCATCATTGATGGAACAATGAATTCTGAATTATACCAGCGAATTCTAAAGGAAAATGTTAGGACATCTGTCCATGAACTGAATCTCAAGAGAAGGTGAGTCATACAGCAAGACAACGACCCTAAGCACACAAGTCATTCTACCAAAGAATGGTTAAAGAAGAATAAAGTGAATGTTTTGGAATGGCCAAGTCAAAGTCCTGACCTTAATCCAATGGAAATGTTGTGGAAGGACCTGAAGCGAGCAGTTCATGTGAGGAAACCCACCAACATCCCAGAGTTGAAGCTGTTCTGTACGGAGGAATGGGCTAAAATTCCTCCAAGCTGGTGTGCAGGACTGATCAACAGTTACCGCAAACATTTAGTTGCAGTTATTGCTGCACAAGGGGGTCACACCAGATACTGAAAGCAAAGGCTCACATACTTTTGCCACTCACAGATATGTAATATTGGATCATTTTCCTCAATAAATAAATGACCAAGTATAATATTTTTGTCTCATTTGTGTAACTGGGTTCTCTTGATCTACTTTTAGGACTTCTGTGAAAATCTGATGTTGTTTTAGGTCATATTTATGCAGAAATATAGAACATTCTAAAGGGTTCACAAACTTTCAAGCAGCACTGTAGGAGTTAATTCAACACTTACTTGCATGATTACTTCCAGCTTGAAACTTGTTATAAAAATCCTACAGGTCAAATAACAATTCATGCAGTTTAAACAAATGAACTATTTAATTGTTGGAGAGTTGTAATAAGATTAGTTAGGACAGTGTTGGTTTTTTTGCGTGTAGAATGTCGTGATTGTGTGTTTCGCTGCTGGTGAGCAGGGCGAGGGGAAAATGGAGGGGTGTGGGCGCCTTGCTGGGTGAACAATCCCATTTTTTTTTTACTTCTGTTAAAAAGAATTAAACATGTTTTTGAGATATCTGAAATACAGACAAACAAACAAATACCTCTCTGTGTGAGTCACTAGTGTCCAGATTGTTGTCTGGTCCAAAGCAATTATCTTTGCGGATTATCCCATGGTGTGTCGCCGCTCCACCCTGATTTAAAACTATAAATTCTTTTTTTTTTTTAAATATAATGTTGTTGTTCCTTTAGAAAATGAAAGATTGATAATTATTATACATACAGGACACTTTTTCAATGGAATAGAAACATGTTCTCTTCCCTTCAAGTGGGTTTCATTCATTTGGTCCGATAGCATGCAATATTGTTAGCATATCGCTGTATTACATCACTCTACTCTACCCAATGGGGAATGAGTGCTGAATATGGTTCACGATATTGCACGGTTGTCAAGATAACGTGATGTCACACGTCGGTGACATAAAACTTCCGCGCTAGCGAGCGACTGTGACAATTTGGAAACAAACATGGCCGCCAGGTTTGCTTCGTTAAAAACGTAAGATTTTGAGAGAATTTTGAAAGAGAAAGATGCATTGAACACCTGAAAGGAATGCGTATGTATAATAATAATAATAATAATAATAATAATAATATTGGCTGGCTTTTTTTCATGGTATATCAGATATATTCTATTCAGCTACTCGTCTTCGACTCGTTCAGTATCATGCTAGCTAAATGGAATATATGTGAAATACCACTCAATGCCAGCCAATATTATTTAAATATATAATGCAATATGGTACCTGAAAAAACCAATGCTTTTAGTGCAGACTCGTGATTTAGCATTAAAAATGAATTTTCAGAGAACTGTATCCATCTGGATCTATTATGGCCCTTTTCCACTACCCTTTTTCAGCTCACTTCAGCTCGCTTCAGCTCACTTCAGCCCGACACGGCTCGCGTTTCGACTACCAAAAACCAGCACGACTCAGCTCGCTTCAGCCCTGCTTAGCCCCTAAAACTCGCACCGTTTTGGAGTGGGGCTGAAGCGAGCCAAGCCGTGCCGAGTGAGGTTGGGGGCGTGAGCAGACACTCCCCTGTGCACTGATTGGTGAGGAGGAGTGTCCTCACATGCCCACACACGCCCCGCGAGCACGCTGGGATCTGTAAACACCGTAAACCCGGAAGAAGAATAATTATGAATTACGAGAATTTCTGAAGCCTTATGCTCCTCGCCTCATCTATACGCTCTTGCCAATATCTGTTGGCGTTGTCGGTGACAACAAGCCACAGCACCAAGACCAGCAACACTAACGACTCCATGTCCTCCATGTTTATTGTTTACTATTCGGGTCGTGAGACTACTGCTTAAAAGATCACTGAATCAGTGACATATACAGAGCATCGTGCACGAGTTCGCGGAGCGCAAGGCTCGTCGTATGCCCTTCAAATAATGCGCGCAGTAGGCTATTGATGTTTTATTATGAGCCATGTACAGTATGTCGCCTAATGTTTTTTTTGTTTCTGAGTTACATGTTCGTTTGAAGGACTTAATGTACAAAATAACATAGTTGCACCCCATAGTGTTGAAATTGGTAAACACAGTGCATTCAGTGAGGTTTGCACCGCCCTCCTTTTATTTCTGACTCTTCCTGTCACCGTTGCAACCTCTGAGCGCTCATTCGTATGCCCTTCAAATAATGTGCGCAGTATAGGCTATTGATGTTTTATTATGAGCCATGTACAGTATCCTAATGTTTTTTGTTTCTGAGTTACATGTTCGTTTGAAGGACTTGATGTACTAAATAACATAGTTGCACCCGGTAGTGTTGAAATTGGTAAACACCACAGTTGCGGACATTTTGTAGCCTAAAATGATGTTATGATAAGCTTTAATAAAGGGCCCGGTCATTTGCCCCGCCCCCGGCCCGGCTCTGACTTGTTCCGCCACTGTCACTGATGTCACTGTTTGCGCTGCTTAACGACATCACGTGACGTCCACCCACTTTCGCTAACTCCACCCAATGTGTCCACCCACTTCCAGCCAGCACGGTTCAGCGCGGTTGTAGTCGAAATGCAACTCCAACAGCCCCGCTCAGCTCGACTCAGCTCGACTCGGCACGGCACGGCTCAGCCGCGTTTGTAGTGGAAAAGCGGCATTAGTCACCTTGTCCTTATCAGATCTATAACTAAGATGCTATCATTGATCCAAACTCACAGTGTTGTGATGTTTGAGTGAAAAATGAACTCTCAGCTCTAGTGTTTGTGTCCAAATGCAGAAACCATCAAAAATGCATTTTATTTTATTTTTCTTGTCAGACTCCCGTTCCGGGGCGGCACGGTGGTGTAGTGGTTAGCGCTGTCGCCTCACAGCAAGAAGGTCCTGGGTTCGAGCCCCGTGGCCGGCGAGGGCCTTTCTGTGTGGAGTTTGCATGTTCTCCCCGTGTCTGCGTGGGTTTCCTCCGGGTGCTCCGGTTTCCCCCACAGTCCAAAGACATGCAGGTTAGGTTAACTGGTGACTCTAAATTGACCGTAGGTGTGAGTGTGAATGGTTGTCTGTGTCTATGTGTCAGCCCTGTGATGACCTGGCGACTTGTCCAGGGTGTACCCCGCCTTTCGCCCGTAGTCAGCTGGGATAGGCTCCAGCTTGCCTGCGACCCTGTAGAAGGATAAAGCGGCTAGAGATAATGAGATGAGATGAGATGAGACTCCCGTTCCTGTTTCCCAACACACCTGAGCAGGTCTTTAGTATGCTGGAAACACTGCTGTATAATATCTAATGAATGATCTCAGTGGTGTCAAAGGCTGCACTAAGGTCAAGCAATACAAGCCCTGATCAGATGCCAACAGTAGGTCATTTACTACTTTAACCAGTGCTGTCTCTGTGCTATGATGAGGTCTAAATCCTGACTGATACATTTCATGGATGTTATTCCAATGTAGATATGAACATAACTGCTGTGCCACAGCTTTTTCTAGGATCCTGGAGATAAAGGGGAGGTTTGATATTGGCCAAATGGACTTGTCTGTGATCTTCTTCTTCTTCTTCTTTCGGCTGCTCCCGTTAGAGGTCGCCACAGCGGATAATGTCCCTCCATCTCATCTCCTCCTGTCCCCCGTATCTTCTGTCACACCAACTGTCCTGATATCCTCCTTCAGCACATCCATAAATCTCATGGACTTGTCTGTGATGCTGAACTTTAACCCCAGATTGTTTTATCGAAACACTGCGTTGGACATTTTAGCTCCATCCTGCTACTAGTTTTTCTCCCTTGAGTTACAGAATGAATACAAGTCAAGCAAACTCTAAATCCCAGGATAAAACCTACTGTGTGGACTCATTTGTCAACGGCGTGTGTGTGTGTGTGTGTGTGTGTGTGAGAGAGAGAGAGAGAGAGAGAGAGAATCCTCTGGGGACTTTTTATATGGATGATTAGCGAGCCTATACATGTACTGTATGTTCAGTCTCGATTTTTCTGCTGTAGTCAAACAGGAGTTAAACCCCTTGGGACTCAAACACACCTTTGTGCTTCCTCTTCTTAGCTATACACTCATTCTGCTTTCTCTCTCTCTCTCTCTCTCTCTCTCTCGCACACACACACACACACATATTTCCTAGTTCCCAGAGGCCTAATTAGAGTTAGCATGTGGCTATGGAGAGTCGTACAAGCCTCGATTCAGCCGTCTGTTTTGTTTGAGCGTTTGATCCTGGGACGTTTTTGATTTTCAGAGTCTGTCTGAGCCTCTTTGTGTGTGTGTGTGTGTGTGTGTGCGCGTGCGCACACATGTAGAGGGTGTAAAATCTAAATTCAAATGTTTTAAGACCTCAGATTACACTCTTTGTTGTCTAATGCAAGTCTATTGAAATAGTTTCCTCAACTTTTTGTCTCAAGAAAAAAAGTCTGCCATTAGGGGGCAGTAGAAGCTCGGCCGTAAATCTCGGAAAAGTAAATGGATGAAAATACCGTCTTATGCATTCACATACACAGTTTAGAGGTATATATCACTCAGGGTGCTTTCATGTACGCAGCATTGAGTCCATTTGGAGGGAACTGTGGTGTGTTCTCCACTCAGTGCGGTTCTTTAAGCGGGTTAGAACACAATAATCACTCTGGCATCCGAGAGGCTCTGAGCGAGGTGGTCTCGCTCTACTTCTGAGTGAAATCCAGTGAGAAAGTGATTCGACTCTGAATCGACTCACCTCAGGAATTGAATCAAACATGTCCTGTTTTTTATTATTTTTTTCTTTCCTAGATGTGAGCTGTTAGACTGACTCAAAGGTCAGAGCTGTAGCACCACATGGAGATTTCTGGAAATTTGCGTATGAGCGCCAAAAAGAGAAAATGAATGCTGGATGTGTTACAGAAATGTTTTAAACTAATACATTTATATATAATTATTTGAGGTGGTAAGATTCATCAGTGTGCATCAATGCACTGAGACAAAAGTTCACGATGCAAGAAGGTTCTGGGTTTGAACCTCACGGCCAACTGGGGTCTTTCTGTGTAGAGTTTGTATGTTCTTGTGCCTGTGCAAGTTTCCTCAGGGTTCTCCGGTTTCCTCCAACAGTCCAAAGACATGCCGATTCGGTCAACTGGCTACTCTAAATCTGCCACAGGTATGGATTGGTGACCTGCCCAGGCTGAACCCCGCCTCTCACTCAAAGCCAGCTGGGATTGGTTCAGGATCCTGATGGATAAGCGCTAAAGATCAGATAATAGATGGATAGTAGAGTCCTTGTACCTTTATTATTTAGAAATGTGACCAATAAAATTTTGACCAATAATTGTATATTTAGATTGATTCCTCATTAAATTTTCTCAAGCACACTCTCTCATCTCCACTGCTCTCAGTGGCCAAGTCCTGTCCAGTATCTCAGCAAAGTATTGCATGATTTGGAGTCACAGATTATCATAGAGGAGGAAGAGCTACCATATTGAATTGCAAAGCATCGTATTCTTTCGCAACACAATGTGGGACATTGTGATGAATCAAATCGTGTCGAATCACATCACAACGGGGTGAAACATATTATATTACATAAACACAAGTGTTTTACTGGGAAATACGCCTCTTGTATTTTTCATCCAAGCTCCATCTGGGACATGGAGAACCAGAACCATGACATAAATCGCTATATGTCACTCGTGAGGATATCGAGGAATTGTTTTGATAAATTTGGGGATTTGTTGTTTGTGAATATGTCGATATAATAAAAAGAAAATCACACATTGGCTTGAAGATATGAAGTTTATCTTCTAGTGTTGAAAAACTCGCATTTTTCATACGAAATATGTTGTGGATCGGAGTGACATACTTAAATAATATTGGCTGGCTTTTTTTCGTGGTATATCAGATATATTCCATTCAGCTAGCACAATACTGAATGAGTTGAAGATGAGTAGCTGAATGGAATATATCTGATATACCACGAAAAAAGCTAGCCAATATTATTATTATCATTATACATACACATTCCTTTCAGGTGCTCAATGTGTCTTTCTCTTTCAAAATTCTCTCAAAACCTTCCGTATTTAACGAAGCAAACCTGGTGGTCATGTTTGTTTCCAAATTGTCACAGTTGCTCGCTAGTGAAGAATTTCATGTCTCCAATGTGTCTCTTTTCCAGTTTTTTTTATGTCCGTTGGTATGTTTTTCTCTTGAAGAAAATTTAATGAAGTTTTGGTAACCTTTCGGGTGTTCGGGCGTTTCTCTTTCCCGGCAAACAAAGAAATGCTTCTACGATATTCACATCAGCTCCGATGTGACTTCATGTTGTTTTGACAACCATGCAATATCCATCCATTATCTGTAACCGCTTATCCTGTGCAGGGTCACAGGCAAGCTGAAGCCTATCCCAGCTGACTATGGGCAAGAGGCGGGGTACAACCTGGACAAGTCACCAGGTCATCGTAGGGCTGACACATAGAGACACACACCCATTCACACCTACAGTCAATTTAGAGCCACCAATTAGCTGAACCTGCAAGTCTTTGGACTGTGGGGGAAACCGGAGCACCCGGAAGAAACCCACACATACCCCTTTTCCATCAAATCAGTTCCAGGGCTGGTTCGGGGCCAGCGCTGGTGCTGGTTCACAACTCGTTCAACTTGCGAGCCAGCTGAGAACTAGTTTGCTTTTCCATAGCTCGCGGTGCTAAAGGAAGCCACGTCATTATGTTGCTGTATACGTCAGTTACGTCGTTGTATACATCAGTTACATCGCTGTATACGTCAGTTACGTCGCTACATTTGCATAAACCTTGGCGCGAATATCGAAGCAAAAACAACACGGGAGAAGCAGCAGCAGCAACAACAACAATAATAATAATGGATGACTTCGCGTTTGTACAGCTGCTGCTTCTTGTCGCTTAAAAATGGCGATCTTTCGCGGTCTTGTTATTGTTGTTGGTCTTAACAACTCCGCCCCCCTGCTGACGTAAGCGGTTCTTTCCTCTGGCCCAGCAGAGAGTTGGTGCTAGCCTGGAACCGGTTTTTCTGGCCTCAGAACCAGTTCTTTGTCAGTGGAAACAGAAAACCTGGTTCCAAACTAAGCACTGGCCCCATACCAGCCCTGGAACTGCTTTGGTGGAAAAGGGGCAACAGACATGGGAAGAACATGCAAACTCCACACAGAAAGGCCCCTGTGGGCCACTGGGCTCGAACCCAGTACCTTCTTGCTGTGAGGTGACAGTGCTAACCACTACACCACTGTGCTGCCCCCAACCATGCAATATCGTAAACCATATTCAATGCTCATTCTCCATTGGGTAAAGTGAAGTAATACACGTCGGATAAGCAATATGCTAACAATATTGCATGCTATCAAACCAAATGAATGAAACCCGCTAGAAGGGAATAGAATACGTTTTTATTCCATCGAAAACGTGTCCTGTATATATAATAATTCCTGATATTTCACTCCAGTGACGTCACTCCCAGTGTTTTCCTGGTTCAAAATGAAAATTCCTTTTATTAACTTGCGTTTTTTTTTTTTGTAGATGTGTCCATCTAAAGTGTTCAAAATATATCACTCATTCACTTCGCTCACTCGTGAAATATATATTCACCACTCAAAGATAAATTTCATATCTTTGCACCACTGTGTAATATCCTCTATGTATCACATTAGTAGGCGCGTCATATGTATCTTTAATGTATCGAATCATTGAAAATGCATCAAGATATGTATCGCATCAGCCTCAGATGGAGATGCACATCCCTAAAAATTACAGTATATAATTATCAGAACATTTAGACAGTACTAAATTAATTAGTTTGGGCTCACTAGTTAATTCATACTGTATATATAGTACACACACAGTTCTATCCAAAAGTCTTAAGCACATGTAAAGAAATGCTGTCGAACAAAAATGGCTTAAAACAATGAAATTAAATGTTCCAACATGAAAAAATACTATAAGCAGTAATCAGTAAGCCATAATAAATGAAACAAAGTCAATATTTGGTGTGAGACGACCCTTTGGTTTAGTCTCAGGTCCAGTGAGTGCAGTTTTATAAGGAAATACGCTATAGGTTTTACTGAGCATCTTACAGAACCAGCCCCAGTTCTTCTGGACACTTTGTCACACTCACGTCTTCATTTTGCACCAAAACTTTTGCAGTAGCCTTCATTATGTTTTCTTTTTTAATCTGAAAAGTGATCTCTTCTGGAATACGCTGCTCAGATATAAACAAATTTTTTCCTGTAGCATTTAATTTTGCGGTGGAAAACCCCCCACCCCCCAAAAAAAAACCCCAAAACAAAACAAAAAAACCAGAACGTTTGGAACTCTAAAATGTTTTTGTAATGTTTTGACTCGATCATGTAGAAGTCATAATATATATATTTAGGCACTGCCTAAAAGCGGAGCTCCCATCTGTTTCTGGGTTGTAGAATCTTCTTATATCATAGCCAGTAGTGTTGCGCAGGTCGACCTAGAACCCGCGGGTCGGGCTGTCCGGGTTGTTTTTTAGGAGGAAAATGCGGGTTGCGGGCGGGTTGGGTCAAAATCTCAATCATATTACCTATTCGAGTTATGTATCAGTTCATTAGTGTGTGAGAAAATATTCCCCCCATCTCTTCCCTGGGGCGGCACGGTGGTGTAGTGGTTAGCGCTGTCGCCTCACAGCAAGATGGTCCGGGTTCGAGCCCCGTGGCCGGCGAGGGCCTTTCTGTGTGGAGTTTGCATGTTCTCCCCGTGTCCGCGTGGGTTTCCTCCGGGTGCTCCAGTTTCCCCCACAGTCCAAAGACATGCAGGTTAGGTTAACTGGTGACTCTAAATTGACCGTAGGTGTGAATGTGAATGGTTGTCTGTGTCTATGTGTCAGCCCTGTGATGACCTGGCGACTTGTCCAGGGTGTAACCCGCCTTTTGCCCGTAGTCAGCTGGGATAGGCTCCAGCTTGCCTGCGACCCTGTAGAACAGGATAAAGCGGCTAGAGATAATGAGATGAGATGAGATGAGATCTCTTCCCTGCTCTGTCTCACATACATGCAGGGCGCACGTAAGAGACTGCATCTCCCGCCCATAAAGGCTGGCGCCCGCTGGACACAGCGCTTCAGATAGTGGCTATGGAACGCATCTAACGTTCTGATAGTTCCATTCACAGTGCTGCCATCAAAACGTAGCAAAATGACGACACAATTTAGCACTACTTTAAGGCATAACAAAGACAGAATCACATTATTTTAATGCTATTAAGATAGACATTGGCTTTGTGAACGTTACTGTGCAGTTAAATCACCATTTTTATCAGCCAAATATGAGCTAGATCATTGATATTGCATTAGTTACTTTTGTTTACCGATGGCAACAGCTGCTAAGGGAAGAAAAGTATTATTTAAAACAAACGGTATTTATTAGCTTCAGCCTAAATGGTCGGAAATGGCAAATATACACGAATTTGTTAGAAAACGAAGCCATTTCTATGGGCTTGACACACAGGTTTTAGAACAGTTTTCTAAACCTCTGCAGCAGACCCGCGACTGACGTTTCCAGTGGGCTTTGCTCCGTTAAAAACAATGGAGTTCTTAATTTTGGGAGGGATCACCAATTTGAATATCCTCTACTGTCCATGCTGGGTAAAGCGGTCCTTTGCATTCCAGCAACGAGCGCATCCAGTGAGCAGGCCTTCAGCTCGGCTGGTCATGTCCTGGAAGCACGCCGTAACCAATTAAACCCTGACACTGTTGATTCCATTTTGTTCTTACATAGTGCGGGCAAATATAGGCCTACATAATGGGGAGGGAGTCTATTTTGTTGGTTTGCAAATGGGAAATTTAAGCTACCATGTTACACCATTGACCTGTTCTGATATAGTCTAGCCAAATGTTTATGTGAGATTATGTTTGGGAAAAACTGAGCATTCGGTTCCTTCTGTGTGAAACGTTTTGCGCCTGCCTAACTTAGGCTAGTTTGTTTTCTGTCCTATAGCGGAGCAAAATTGTAAACCCTTTCGTATTCGTTTTTTTTAGTATTTGTGTTCACAAAGCGAGTGCAGCCAGCCAACTGGTCAATGTTCTTTGTGCTAAAAACGATGGTTTATGATGGTGGTGATGACGGATGAAAAGTCCAGACTGGCATTATTATGTGCCTGCATGCGCGTGTTGGGGGTGTTCATGTGTGCGCTCGTGTGTTTGTGGGTGAGTGAGTGAATGAGTGAGTGAGAGAGATAGAGAGGGAGAGATACTGTACGTTTATTCTCATGTTTAAAATGTTTAGTTTGTTCCCCTATGTATTTCAAAAATAAAACAATCTTTTTGGATCATTTTGCCGTTCCTTGATAACTAAGTTAAGATTTAATAGAATCGTGGAAGTTGCGTGAGTAGGCTATCCACCCATCTCATCTCATTATCTCTAGCCGCTTTATCCTGTTCTACAGGGTCGCAGGCAAGCTGGAGCCTATCCCAGCTGACTACGGGCGAAAGGCGGGGTACACCCTGGACAAGTCGCCAGGTCATCACAGGGCTGACACATAGACACAGACAACCATTCACATTCACACCTACGGTCAATTTAGAGTCACCAGTTAACCTAACCTGCATGTCTTTGGACTGTGGGGGAAACCGGAGCACCCGGAGGAAACCCACGTGGACACGGGGAGAACATGCAAACTCCGCACAGAAAGGCCCTCGCCAGCCCCGGGGCTCGAACCCAGGACCTTCTTACTGTGAGGCGACAGCGCTAACCACGACACCACCGTGCCGCCGGCTATCCACCCATTATATAAAAAATTATGACCAGCAAACAGCAGTGCAAGGTGAGCTAATTACTCTTGTAAGTAGGCTAGGACTAGGTTACCATGTATTTTTCTCTAGGCTCTCGCAACTCGCAACGTAGACTCACTAGCTTCTTTTTTTCTTTTCTCTCTCTGTTTTAGCAGGTTGGGTCGGGTTGGGTTAAAAATCAGTGCGTAATTTTGCGGGTCGGGCGGTTCGGTTTGGCTGTCATGATGGGTCAGGTTGGTGCGGGCCTTAAAAATCCTTGACCCGCGCATCACTAATAGCCAGTCTCTTTTGCTTTATTTCTTTACTGGCTAGCACTGGCCACTAGGTGGTGTGTATGACTGGTAATTGCTAGCACTGTCCACTAGGCGTGTCTGTAATGACTGGTAATTACTAACACTGTCCACTAGGCGGTGTGTATGACTGGTAATTACTAACACTGGCCACTAGGCGGTGTGTATGACTGGTAATTACTAACACTGGCCACTAGGCGGTGTGTATGACTGGTAATTACTAACACTGGCCACTAGGCGGTGTGTATGACTGGTAATTACTAACACTGGCCACTAGGCGGTGTGTATGACTGGTAATTACTAACACTGGCCACTAGGCGGTGTGTATGACTGGTAATTACTAACACTGGCCACTAGGCGGTGTGTATGACTGGTAATTACTAACACTGGCCACTAGGCGGCGTGTATGACTGGTAATTACTAACACTGGCCACTAGGCGGCGTGTATGACTGGTAATTACTAACACTGGCCACTAGGCGGCGTGTATGACTGGTAATTACTAACACTGGCCACTAGGCGGTGTGTATGACTGGTAATTACTAACACTGGCCACTAGGCGGTGTGTATGACTGGTGGTACACGTACACGGACAAACCACAACAAATTGACTCGATGGGTTTACTATTTTTTCTTAGGTATGGTGCTCCGCTGGAGCTCCGCTAAAATAGAAATCTATAACCAAGTTTGGATGGAATTTGGGGAAAAAAGTGGCAAAACTTTTGCACAGTACTGTATCTATATCTCATTCAAGCTTAAACCATTATTTTAAAAATCATGTTGTACATATTTCTCCATGTTATTTGTACTAGTAGGAAAAAAAAATATATATATATATATATATATATATATATTCAGACTTAGCAAACAGGCGGTGGTGTAGTGGTTAGCGCTGTCGCCTCACAGCAAGAAGGTCCTGGGTTCGAGCCCCGGGGCCGGCGAGGGCCTTTCTGTGTGGAGTTTGCATGTTCTCCCCGTGTCCGCGTGGGTTTCCTCCGGGTGCTCCGGTTTCCCCCACAGTCCAAAGACATGCAGGTTAGGTTAACTGGTGACTCTAAATTGAGCGTAGGTGTGAATGTGAGTGTGAATGGTTGTCTGTGTCTATGTGTCAGCCCTGTGATGACCTGGCGACTTGTCCAGGGTGTACCCCGCCTTTCGCCCGTAGTCAGCTGGGATAGGCTCCAGCTTGCCTGCGACCCTGTAGAAGGATAAAGCGGCTAGAGATAATGTGATGTGATGTGTGTGACTTAGCAAACAGACTCGGAGGTGTGTCCTCATGGAATTTGTCATTTGCTGAGGTCTCATAGGATATATATATCTTTTGATGCGTAAGCCCATCAACCTGGAGAAACCTCATCAATCAGGCAAACAAAACAAAACAAAAACCAGAATCACATCACCCACATAATCTCTGAAGAAAGAAAAAAAATGAAATCTAAATTTAAAATGAATGAACGAATTCTCTTAATGGCGTCTTAGCTCAGGGTTTTGGCCGTCGTGTTAAATATGTATTTTTAATTGTTTGATGAGAGTTCTGCACTTTCAAGGCTGTGGAGTTTAAATAAGAATGTCTGAGCCTGAGGAAGAGCGTTCTGTATGAACGGATTGTTAATTAGAAAACACTGAGCTGCTAATTTGCGAGATGTTTATACTGGAGCCTCAAGAGCCTCAGGGTTAGCATGGAGCACTCACGCACAGATACACACACACACACACACACCAACACGAGACGTCCTTGAGAGCCTAAGAGCGCTTTAATCCTGAGGACGAGGCCTCGGAGGTCGTGTTAAGTGTGCGAGAATGTGATTTTGTGTTTCTGCATAAACCATGTCATCCATAAAGTGCATTTACATCCTACTCAAGTTCAAGATGTCTTCCCTAATAATAATAAATTGAATTAATTACAGCACTGTCACAGGGGCTTGTTGACTTCCTGCTTCCTGCTTTTCCTCGCTTTGGCTTTAAACACTCTTCCCGATCATCTCTCGCACCCGTCTCTCCTCATTAGCCTCGTTTTGTCTCATTACTCGTTGCTTTATGAAGTCACAAAGCATGCACAGGGCGCTTTGAAGAAGAGATGCCAAATATCAGGCCAGATATTTGTTGTGTCGTTTCAGATTAAAGTATTAATAAAGTGGCTTTTTGAACTAACTATTCATTATGTTTAACAACATCGTTATTGACTGTGATGATCTAGCAATTTCTCCAGGGTGTACCCCACCTCTTGCCCATAGTCAGCTGGGATAGGGTCCAGCTTACCTGCGACCCTGCACAGGATAAGTGGTTACAGATAATGGATGGATGGGATGGACATCAGTATTGAGGGGAGTGATGGATGGACACTTCACTCCTGAGATTCTTAACATGAAAACCAAAATAAATCAGCAAGTTCAGCTACACATAGCTAAATATAGTATAAGTACAGGGTACTGTACGAGGGGCGACTGACAAGTTTTTAGCCTTCAGGAAATGAAAGCTGAGAGAAATCTTTTAATGTTTTATTCTTCAACATAATCTCTCTTCAAGTCAACACACTTCTTCCACCAGTGGTGGAGTGCCTGGATCCTGCTGGAGTAGAAGTCCTTAGTTTGGGCCCTGAGGTAGGCATTCACGGCCTCCATGACCTCCTCATCAGTGGGGTAGTGTTGTCCGCCAGATCCTTCTTCAGGTTCGGGAGCAGGCAGAAGTCAGAGGATGTGAGGTCTGGTGAGAGGCAAGTTGGAAGGCACAGTCATGGATTTTTGAGATGTGGGCCGGAACATTGTCCTGATGGAACAAGACCCCTCTGGTCGGCATTCCTGGCCTCTTCTTCTTGATGAACTCATGCAGGCGTGCTAGCAGGTCAGTGTTGTATTGTCCAGCGGACGGTGTGGCCCTTTTGGAGATAGTCCACCAGCAATACGCCTCGTGCATCCCAGAAAACAGATGCCATGACCTTTCCGGCCAAGACCGTGACCTTGGCCTTCTTTGGGGTGGGAGAGGAAGGGTGCTCCCATTGCTTTGAGTGCTAGTGATGAACCCAGGACTCATCCATTGTAACAAATCGAGCCAGGAAATTTTCCCAATCAGCTTCAAAGAGTTCCAAATTGTTGGTGGACAGGGTACACTGTGTGCACTTCTGTTCCTGGGTCAGGAGACTTGGCACCCAGCAAGTGCACACCTTCAGCAAGCCAAGCTCGTTCCTTTTTTTTTTTTGATCAACATTTTATTGCTTATTCAAAAAAAGGGGGGTGGTTACAGACATATCAAAAGGCACATGTTAAATGAGAAAAAAGAAAGAAAAAATATCAGGTTGGTAAGACAGTACATACATTACAGACCTTTTCAGCAGGTAGATCGCGAGAGCAGATTGTCTAATTGTTGTTGACCTTAGCCCAAGAGATTATCTTGGATGAGAAAGAGTTCCAAGCTTGAACAGTCACTGGTCGCGCCTTATTAAGTCGTGCAGTTGTATGTTCAAGGTTGACAAATGTTGACAAGGCTATGAATCCAGAATGATTTCATACACAAATCTGGAGTAAACCAGTTTTTCAGAATTGTTTTCTTTGCAGAGGTAAACCCTGCGAATACCATACTCCCCAGCTCCCTGTTCCATATGGATTCAATTGGTAAAGCCTTAGCCTTGTGCTGTATCAGTGAACTATATATTAAAGAGACAGATGATCTGCCCAGTAATGGTGCAGTCCATCGTAACATGGGATGTGAGGGGAGAGGAGAATCCCAGGGAACTCCATACGTTTTTAGGACAGATCTTAGTTGAAAGTAAACAAAATAAGAGGACACAGGAAGAGAGAAGCATGTTCTTAAGTCTTGTATGGAACAAAGACCTTGAATGTCATATATAATCACCTAACGTATTTACTCCAAGAGATGACCAAGATGGTTGATGAAATGGCTTATTACCGCATAATAACCTCGGGTTATGCCATAGTGGTGTGTTCTGACAGAATTTAGAGGGTGCGCCCATCCGATGTTCTGCTTTCTTCCACACCTGTATAGAATTCGCAATGATGGGCCCAAAATTATTTTTAATCGTTTTGCTTGTTACATTAGAGAATAGGATGTTTTGCAGCTTGTGTGGTAATATTTTAGCAGATTCAATCGATTTCCATGAAGTGGTAGACTGTGGGTCAACCCATGTGCTGAGTGCTTTGATCTGAAAAGCCCAATAATAAAGTTAAAAATTTGGTATTGCCAAACCCCCCAGCAGTTTGGGTCATTGCAGTGTAGTCAAATGGATCCTAGGCCGTCTCCCATCCCAAATAAAACGTGAAAACATGGTGTTAATGTCTTTAAAATAGTTTGGAGGAGGGCAGAGTGGTAGCATAAAGAAAAGGAAGTTGAGACGGGGCAATATATTCATTTTCACTGTGCTGATTCTACCTTGAAGAGATGTCTTTAGATTCCTCCATCTATGGATGTCTGATTTTATTTTGCTTAGCATAGTGTTAAAGATGTCTCTGTTAATGTTTTGTATGTGTTTATAGATTGTAATGCCCAGATATGTAAAAGAGCTTTTGGTCTGAATATAGTTAGGAATAGGAGCATTTGTGTGTATATTATTTAGATGCATAAGGGCAGATTTTGTCCAATTATGGGCCTTTTCCACTACCCTTTTTCAGCTCACTTCAGCTCACTTCAGCCCGACACGGCTCGCGTTTCGACTACCTCAGAGCAGCACGACTCAGCTCGCTTCAGCCTTACTCAGCACCCAAAACTCGCACGGTTTTGGAGTGGGGCTGAAGCGAGCCAAACCGGGCCGAGTGGGGCTAGGGGCGTGAGGAGACACTCCCCTGTGCACTGATTGGTGAGGAGGAGTGTCCTCACATGCCCACACACGCCCCACGAGCACGCTGGGATCTGTAAACACCGTAAACCCGGAAGAAGAATAATTACGAATTACGAGAATTTCTGAAGCCTTATGCACCTCGCCTCATCTATATGCTCTTGCCAGTATCTGTTGGTGTTGTCGGTGACAACAAGCCACAGCACCAAGACCAGCAACACTAACGACTCCATGTCCTCCATGTTTATTGTTTACTATCTGGGTCGTGAGACTACCACTTAAAAGGTCACTGATGTCACTGTTTGTGCTGCCTAACGACATCACGTGACGTCCACCCACTTTCGCTAACTCCACCCAATGTGTCCACCCACTTCCAGCCAGCACGGTTCAGCACGGTTGTAGTCGAAATGCAACTCCAACAGCCCCACTCAGCTCGACTCAGCCCAACTCAGCACGGCACGGCTCAGCCCAACTCAGCCGCGTTGGTAGTGGAAAAGCGGCATTAGTTTTGTAGCCTGACAGGCTGCTGAAATGACTGAATTCCTTAATGACTGGGTGAATTACCTTACCTTAGACCTTAGTTCCTCCTGTGCCTTTAGAGGCACATTGGGCAGCAAGCTTCCATGTCCATTTATCGGCTGCTACTGTCTCCACTTCCTCCCAGGAGATGTTTGCCCTTTTTAGATCTTCCAGGAATGTCCTTTGCCAGGTGTTTTTTGGCCTTCCTCTCTTTCTTCTGCTGTCTGGAGGAACCCCGGTCATGGCTGTTTTGGAATGTCTGTGTCTGGGTAGGCGGAGGATGTGTCCTGCCAGCTGCATCCTCTTGGCTGTAATAATGTCACTGAGCGGTCTTGATTTAGCCCTTCTGAGGATTTCTTCATTTGTTACGTGCTCTTGCCACCTCACCTTTAAGATCTTCCTTAGGTTTCTCTGGTGGAAGGCATCCAGCTTTTTGGTCATTTTGACAGAACACTTCCATGTCTCGCTTGCATATATTGCAGTGGGTAGGACTATGTTGTTAGACAGTCGGAGTTTTGTGTCAAGGTTGATGTTGGTTGCTGTCCAGATAGTATTCATCCTTCGGAACACTGAAGCGGCTTTCCCTACTCTGCAGTTGATATCTGGCTCCACATCGCCTCTGTTGCTGATAACACTGCCAAGGTAAGTAAACAGATCAACTGTTTCCACCTGGCTGCCATTGACAATGATGCTCAGTGGTGTTTGACTGATGTGGTTTCCCACCTCCATTGTCTTGGTCTTCTCAGAGCTCACTCGCAGCCCAGCTTTCCCGGCAAACTCCTCTAGCCTTGTGGTTAGGTGTTGTAGATCCTGGTTGTTTTCAGTCAGCAAGGCTAGGTCATCTGCAAAATCTAGGTCTTCCAGCCTTGCTTCATCCCTCCATTTGATACCCTCTCTGCCTTCTCTGGTGGTCTTCTTCAGGATGAAGTCGATTGTCAGAAGAAAGAGGAAGGGCGAAAGGATGCAGCCTTGTCTGACACCTGTGATTATGTTTCAGAAATCTGTTGTTCCTTCCTCCATTCTTACACAGCACCTTGAGTTTGCATAGAGGCTCTTAAAGATACTGACAAAGCGTTCTGGTATTCCATATGACACAGCAATGTTCCAGAGAGTCTCCCTGTGTATACTATCGAATGCCTTCTTAAAATCGATGAACTTCAGTGCTAATGGTGTTTGATGTTCAAGGCATTGATCAATGATGTTTCTAAGGGTGAATATCTGTTCTATGTATGAGCGGTTGCTACGAAAACCAGCTTGTTCTTCTCTCAACCGGCAGTCAACATCTTTCTTCAACCTCTTCAAGAGCACTGTGCAGAACACCTTCCCAGGGATGGATAAAAGAGTAATTCCCCGCCAATTGTTGCAGTTTGAGAGGTCCCCTTTCTTTGGGAGCTTCATGATCACGCCCTCTTGCCAGTCCTTAGGGACCTGTTTCTCCTGCCAACAGCAGTCCATCAGCCTGGTCAGCATCTCCACTATAGGCTCACCCCATGCTTCAGCATCTCTGCCGAGATCTCATCCAGTCCTGCTGCCTTGTTGTTTTTCATAGCTTTAATGGCTTCTATGGTTTCCTCTGTCCTGATAGGCTCCTCACAGACCTCCAGTGGATCTGGTATTTCTTCTGTTTCGAAGTCGAACAGAGTACCTGGTGTTGGCTGGTTTAGGGTTTCCTGGAAATGTTCCATCCACCATTGTTTTTGTTCTTCTGTAGTCACCGATATCCTCCCATGTTTGTCCTTTACAGGCACGTTTGACTTGTTGTTCCAGTTTCCAGAGAGCTCTCTGACTAGATGATACAGGGTCCTTGAATTGTTTCTCTTAGCTGCTTCCTCGGCCTCAGCGCCTTTCTTTTCCAACCAGTGCCTTTTGTCTGCATGGCAACTCTTCTTCACTTGGCGGTCAAGGTCACAGTACTGTTGATCTGTTCGTTTCTCTTCCTCCTCTGTTTTTGCTCTATCTCTGTTACCCTTCATTTTCTTTCTTTCATCAATGAGCTTCCAGGTAGGCTCCTGTATCCATTGCTCTTTCCTTGAACCCCGCCTTCTACTGATGGTTTCCTCTGCACTTTTTGTGACTGTTTCCCTGAAGCGTGCCCATTGGTCTTCTAAGTCTGGTCCCATCTCTTGCAATAGCTGGAATCTGTTTTGGAGGTTGAGCTGGTACTGTTGGCTATCATCAGGGTTTTTGAGCTTCTCACTTGCATAGGGTTTCACTTTCTTCTTCACTGTGAGCTTCTTCAACCGCAGCCTCACCCTTGCCCCTAGCAGGTGGTGGTCTGAACCTACATCTGCTCCCCTGAACACTCTGACATCGAGAAGTGACGACCTCCAGCGTTGGCTAATACAGATGTAATCAGTCTCATTTTTTGTTGTCCAATTAGTTTTGTAGCCTGACGGGCTGCTGAAATGACTGAATTCCTTAATGACTGGGTGAATAGAGGTGTCAAAGTTATCTAAGAACAAAATTATATCATCCGCATACAGAGATATAATATGGTTATGATGACCAATTTTCATAGGAGAAGCTGTAGATTGCCTAATGGCTTGTGCCAGAGGTTCCAGAGAAAGACAAAATAAAAGTGGCGAAAGTGGACACCCCTGTCTTGTTCCATGCTGCAGGGTAAAAGGAGAAGAGATTATGTCCCCTGTTAGAACACTTGCTAAAGGTGAGTGGTATAGCGCCTTGATCATTGTTATAAAATTATGTCTGAAACCAAAATGTTGTAATACTGCCCACATATATTTCCACTCTACCCTATCAAAGGCTTTCTCTGCGTCAAGAGAAAATACGGCACAAGGGTGCGTCTCTGCCACATCTATAATGTGTAGCAGCCTTCTCATGTTGTCAGATGCATAGCGCCCCTTGATAAAGCCTGTTTGGTCTTCATTGACTAGAGATTGAATAACCTTTTTCCAGGCGCAGAGCAAGAACTTTGGCATATATCTTAAGATCACTTGTAAGTAAGGATATTGGTCTAAAACTAGAGCATTCCAATGGGTCTTTTCCCTTTTTCAAGATTAAGGTGATGAGTGCTGTTTTTTGGTCTCTATGAAAGGTCCCACTCTTGATTGCAAAATTAAATGAATCAAGTATGAGTGTGCCCACCACGTCCCAAAGTTCTACATAAAGCTCTGGTGGGAGGCCATCCAAACCAGGTGATTTGCCTTTATTGAGACATTTCAAAGCTCTGTGTAGTTCATCCAGATTCAATGCAGCTTCCAGATCATCTTGGTCTGTTTGTGCAAGGCAGGGAAGTTCCAATTTGTCAAGAAAATGTTTCCAAGTAGCATAGTCATGAGCAATCTCTGATTTTTCATAAAATGTTGAAAAAGTATTATTGATGGCCTGCGGATTGGTTGTAATTTTGCCATCAGGCTTATGTATTGCTGGGATGTGAGCTTTTGTTTCACATTCCTTAAGCATAAGAGCCAGCAGGTGACTAGGTCTCTCTGAATCAAAGTAGTACTTTTGTCTAATTCTATGCAGCATAAATTCCGCCTTTGATACAGACAGCGTCTTGTGTTCATTTTTCAAAGATGTCAGCAGTTTAGACTGCTCATCTGAGAAGCTATGTTTTTGTAAGTTCTCTAACGATTCTATTTTGTTTTCAAGATTTGTGATCTGGGAAGCTTTTGTTTGAGCTAGAGTTGAGGAGAATGAAATACAGAAACCACGAATAAAGTACTTTGTGGCCTCCAATAAAATTTGCGGATTGGAGCATTCCTTTGTGTTAATATCTAAAAAATCTTTTAACTGACTTTTGAGTGAACTAATAAAACTAGAGTTAGTTAGTAAAGATGTGTTTAAACGCCACCTGGGGGCCTTTGTCTTAATGTTGGGCAGATCAACGTCGCATAATACTGAAGAATGATCAGATAGTAGAATTGGTAAAATGGTAATGGATACATGTCCAGCAATTAATGTTGGGCTAAGAAAAATATAATCTATCCGGGAAAATGTCTTATGCCTATTGGAGAAAAACGTGTAATCTCTGGCAGTAGCATTCTGCATACACCAAATATCAACAAGATTTAAATCTTTGATAAGTATATTCAATAAGGTAGATGAAGGATTAACTATTGCATCTGAATTAGATTTATCAAGAGATGGGTTCAGGACTGCATTGAAATCACCCCCCACCACTAAAGAAGTCATTATGTTCTAATAATGTGTTTCCAATATAAGAAAAAAGTCTCTGTCAGGCTCATTTGGGCAGTATATGGATGTGAACGCCAATTTATGATTATGTATGCTAACGCGGGCAAAAGCAAGTCTTCCATTCTCATCATTACCAGCGCCATTTATATCGCAAGACAGTTTCCGGTTAATAAGGATGCATACCCCCTTGGTCTTATTTAGGGCGCACGATTATATAATTAATCTGTAATGTCTGTTTTGAAAACGTGCCACGTCACATTGTTTTAGGTGCGTTTCTTGGATCAGGGCAATGTCCACCTTTTTACGATGGAGATACTCAAGAACAGGAGTTCGTTTGATAGCGGAGTTTAGGCCATTCACGTTGAGTGATAATATATTCAATGACTGCGTCGACATATTATATGGCTAAGATCTGCCTTAAAGTATAAGCGTGTTAATATAAGATAGAGAATATGCATGCGAACGTCCTGCCAAATACTGTACAAATGCCCAATTGCTGATATCCTAATAAAGAGTATGAATATGTCTGTAATGGGGAAGGGGTGGGTAAAACTATATACAACAACAAACACAGACCGCACAGGTATGAATCTGTAGGTCTGTAAAAACATATGCATTGTCTGATTCGTGACCAATCCACACCAACGCATGGCTGTAGTAACAGCTAAGCCCACACAGTCATAACCTGAACAAAAAAAACAAAAAAAACACATCACCTCTCGAACTGGTGAAACTAGGCCAATTTAGCATGCTAATGTTAAATCATACTGGAAACAACTATCAGAAGACGTAGCCTAGTTAATCTCACATTTCAAAACATTCCAAATACCTTGTAAGGCTCCTGAGACTGTCCTTTGCTACATAACTTGTGCACGTAAAATTATGGAAGTTCATTCCTTCATATCCGCTAAGTTGCCTTCTGGGTGTGGAGGAGCCCCGTGGTTCTTCTCGATGCTCGGATTAGAGGCTGCAAAGGCAGTAGCTCCACCATCGCGCCGTACCGCTATGGTGGTGGACCTCCGTGGAAGAGAGTTGATGAAATCTTCGGTGGCTTCGGGGGAGTCGAACATCTTCTTTTCGCCTTTATGCTGCAGCTTGATCCGCGCCGGGTAGATGAGGAATGGCTCCAGGCCCATGTCTTTAGCTTTCTTTATGACAGAACTGAAGCTCTTTCTCCTTGCTGCAGTCGCTGGACTGTAGTCAGGGAAGAACAGGAGTGTGCTAGCTGTTGATGCTGAATCAGACGGGTACCAGCTGGTAACTTCATTGGAAGCGTACTTAACTGGATAAACTTGACGTGCCCCGTTGAGGATAGCTGATCTGTCTTGCCAATGCAGTAATCTGAAGATGAGGGTGCGTGGCTTGTTGGAGTTAGCCTCTCCTCCATCATACACATGATGAGCCCGCTCTATGTCAATGTCTCGGTCCACCAATGAAGGGATCCACTTGGGGAGGTTATCTTTGAGGTAACCAATTGCATCCAAACCCTCCACTGCTTCTGGTAAGCCAACCAGCCTTACGTTATTTCTTCGTCCCCGGTCCTCCAGATCCGTCAACTTTGCAGTGAGCTGCTCTAGCTGTGTTCTTAGCTCGATAGCCGATCACCCATCCTCTCGTGCAGCTGCCTGAACAGAGTCCACACGGTCTTGGGTCCTTTTAGTAGATTTGACTACATCTTCAAGTTCCCTACTAATTTCTTTCACAGTTTCATTAGTCTTTTGGATTTCCGTTCGTAAATCACGTAGTGCTGGGACAAGGATAGAGTCCACCGCTTCTCTGACAGCAGAGGCTACCGCCACATCTAGGTCACATTGTTGCTCTTGGAGGGCTAGCTTTATGCCATTAGCTATAGCTGCATCGAGTTCATCCTTAGAGATGGCAGAATCCTTGAGTTTTTTCTTTATAGGCGACTGTTCATTCTCCCTTTTCCGTGCTTGGGGAAGGATTCATGAGGAAAATGTTGTCGAAGTATTCGAGATATATGATAGGATTATTGAAAAAATTAGACTTTGAGAGCAGAGCTAAAAACTACGCAGGCATCGCTGTCGATGGGTCACGTGATCCCCCAGCCAAGCTCGTTCCTCAGAATGTTGTCGGCTTGCTCCTGGGCCATGCCCAAACTGTCTGCTATTTGACAAGATGACAGTCGCTGGTCCTCCATAACAATCCCGAGGACACGGTCAAGGTTCTCTGTTGTGGGCACAGTTGATGGCCTCCCTGACCTTGGATCATCTTCAAGGCTCTCCCTGCCACGCTTAAATTCTCTGACCCAACGTTTGACCGTGGGATACGAAAGACCATCTTCCCCTAGTGTGTTCACCATATCCTCATGGATCTCATGTGTTGCCACTCCTTTGTGATGCTCTTGTTGTAACCCGTCTCTTAGTTCTGTCTGTGTATCTGTTTTTCATTGAGTGTACAGCGTTCTTAGTGTTTGTGTATTGTTGTGCACTCTTTGTCTTGATTTTAAACTGTCCAGTGTCCTTGGGTATCTTGAAAGACACATACTAAAAATTTGCAACAAGCCATTTGGGAACCAATATGAGTTGACTCATTGGTGAAGAAAGCTGCAGTTTGTATCACTAGTGGAAATTTGTAGCAGTCTGAATTAAAATGTTTGGTGATGGCGATCTTGAATATTCAATTCAATAATCAACCCAAGATACATGAACCATATCACAGGCTATACCTGAGAATACAGTGGTGCTTGAAAGTTTGTGAACCCTTTAGAATTTTCTATATTTCTGCATAAATATGACCTAAAACATAATCAGATTTTCACACAAGTCCTAAAAGTAGATAAAGAGAACCCAGTTAAACAAATGAGACAAAAATATTATACTTGGTCATTTATTTATTGAGGAAAGTGATCCAATATTACATATCTGTGAGTGGCAAAAGTATGTGAACCTCTAGGATTAGCAGTTAATTTGAAGGTGAAATTAGAGTCAGGTGTTTTCAATCAATGGGATGACAATCAGGTACGAGTGGGCACCCTGTTTTATTTAAAAAAAGGGATATATTAAAGTCTGACCTTCACAACACATGTTTGTGGAAGTGTATCATGGCATGAACAAAGGAGATTTCTGAGGACCTCAGAAAAAGCGTTGTTGATGCTCATCAGGCTGGAAAAGGTTATAAAACCGTCTCTAAAGAGTTTGGACTCCACCAATCCACAGTCAGACAGATTGTGTACAAGTAGAGGAAATTCAAGACCATTGTTACCCTCCCCAGGAGTGGTCAACCAACAGAGATCACTCCAAGAGCAAGGCGTGTAATAGTTGGCGAAGTCACAAAGGACCCCAGAGTAACTTCTAAGCAACTGAAGGCCTCTCTCACATCGGCTAATGTTACTGTTCATGAGTCCACCATCAGGAGAACACTGAACAACAATGGTGTGCATGGCAGGGCTGCAAGGAGAAAGCCACTGCTCTCCAAAAAGAACATTGCTGCTCGTCTGCAGTTTGCTAAAGATCATGTGGACAAGCCAGAAAGTTATTGGAAAAATGTTTTGTGGATGGATGAGACCAAAATAGAACTTTTTAGTTTAAATGAGAAGCGTTATGTTTGGAGAAAGGAAAACACTGCATTCCAGCATAAGAACCTTATCCCATCGGTGAAACATGGTGGTGGTAGTATCATGGTTTGGGCCTGTTTTGATGCATCTGGGCCAGGACAGCTTGCCATCATTGATGGAACAATGAATTCTGAATTATACCAGTGGATTCTAAAGGAAAATGTCAGGACATCTGTCCATGAACTGAATCTCAAGAGAAGGTGGGTCATGCAGCAAGACAATGACCCTAAGCACACAAGTTGTTCTACCAAAGAATGGTTAAAGAAGAATAAAGTTAATGTTTTGGAATGGCCAAGTCAAAGTCCTGACCTTAATCCAATCAAAATGTTCATGTGAGGAAACCCACCAACATCCCAGAGTTGAAGCTGTTCTGTATGGAGGAATGGGCTAAAATTCCTCCAAGCCGGTGTGCAGGACTGATCAACAGCTACCGGAAACGTTTAGTTGCAGTTATTGCTGCACAAGGGGGTCACACCAGATACTGAAAGCAAAGGTTCACATATTTTTGCCACTTACAGATATGTAATATTGGATCATTTTCCTCAATAAATAAATGACCAAGTATAATATTTTTGTCTCATTTGTTTAACTGGGTTCTCTTTATCTACTTTTAGGACTTGTGTGAAAATCTGATGATGTTTTAGGTCATATTTATGCAGAAATATAGAAAGGGTTCACAAACTTTCAAGCACCACTGTATGTGGATGCTCTGCACATGCACTGTGTAATATATCTTTTTTTTAATAGTAGCCAATATATATTATTTATAATGCACATGTATAAAATGAAACGAACCCTGAAAATATTGACTGAACCGTGTAGGTCACACCACTTCCAATGGACTGCTTGTAGCAATAAATAATTATAATTAGTCTGGAGTCATATGCTCCGAATGTGACTTTCCATTTTACACACACACACAAATCAATAGAAATGAACAGTAATTGAACTCTGGATAATCCCCGACGCTGACTTAACACACACAGCACTCATTTGTGACCATTTGGCCTCCTAGGAACACTCTAAAGTTTTTAATTTAACCCTCGGGATTTTTTTTATTTTTTTTGCTGTGCTATTATGCTCTTAATCATTAACTGGCTCAATCCCTTCGGGTTTTCTAATAGTGTCGCTGTAAAATGTTAATCTCAGAACACAGTGTGTGTCTCGCTGAATATGAACTTCTTTTACATAAAAATCAAGACATCAGAATTTCTTAAATGATATGTATAATATTCTCTTATTAAATATTTTGGACATTTTCTCAGAAATCCCACACACTTGACAGCAAACGCGTCTGATTGCATCCCATACTGGTTTCAGGAACCACGTAGGATCAGACCGTGCGCTTTATCTGCTGTAATGGTCATTCATTAATTTTCATGGTGAGGCAGCAATTAAAGCCACTGCTGTTAAATGAACATGGAGCCTTTTAGCCACAACAGCTCACGGTGTTCACTTAAACCAAACAAAGAGTCGGTGGACAAACAGGCTGTAAACAAGTGAGTAAATAATTCAGGAGAAATAAATCACAAATGAGGCGAGCGACTGTCAGAGGGAATGACACTACTGCAATCTGTTTCAGTAAAGGGAGAGTGGAAAGATAGACGTATTTGGAGACAGACAGACAAAATGAATCCAGGAAAGATTTAAATTTTTCAGACAGACAGACAGACAGACAGACAGATAGATATATAGAAAGACATACAATATCTAGGATAAAGGTAAACCTTTACAGGCAGACAGAAAGACATGCCACAGACAGACATACCAATGGACAGAAAGACAGGCATGCAGATGTACAGACTGAGAGGCATGTGAATCACCAGTCATGTCACAGGTATACAAGGGCCCCAACATACATACAGAGAGAGAGAGAGAGAGAGAGAGAGAGAGAGAGAGAGAGGCATGCTGACGGACTGAAATGTTAATAGACAGACAGACAACAGAAATGCTGACAGACAGAGAGGCAGGCAGACAGACAGAGAGGCAGACATGGTGGCAGACAGACAGACAGAGAGGCATGGCAGCAGACAGACAGAGGCATGGTGGCAAGCAGATAGTCAGACAGACAGACAGACAGACAGACAGACCAGGATGCATGATGGTAGACAGACAGGCAGGCAGGCAGACAGAGAGACATGGTGGTAGACAGATAGAGGCATGGCAGCAGACAGAGAGACAGCCAGGCAGGCAGACAGACAGGCATGGCAAGAGACATACAGACAGAGAGGCATGTTGGCAGACAGAAAGACTTACCGACAGACATACATACAGTGTCTTGCAAAAGTATTCATCCCCCTTGGTGTTTGTCCTGTTTTGTCGCATTACAAACTGGAATTAAAATGGATTTTTGTGGGTTAGCACCATTTGATTTACACAACATGCCTACCACTTTAAAGGTGAAAATTGTTTTTTATTGTGACACAAACAATAATTAAGATGAAAAAACAGAAATCTGCAGAAGTGTGCAGAGGTATTCACCCCCTTTCGTATGAAACCCCTAAATAAGAGCTGCTCCAACCAATTCACTTCATAAGTCACGTAATTAGTTGATTAAGATCCATCTGTGTGCAATCAAAGTGTCACATGGTCTGTCACATGATGTCTGTATAAATCAACCTGTTCTGGAAGGACCCTGACTCTGCAGCGCTACTAAGCAAGCAACATGAGAACCAAGGAGCCTCCAAACAGGTCAGAGACAAAGTTGTGGAGAAGTATAGATCAGGGTTGGGTTATAAAAAAATATCCCAAACTTCGAATATCCCATGGAGTGCCATTAAATCCATTATAGCAAAATGGAAAGAATATGGCATCACTACAAACCTGACAAGAGAAGGCCCCGCCCACCAAAACTCAGAGACCAGGCAATGAGGGTATTAATTAGAGATGCAATAATGACACCAAAAATAAAATTTATCTTTTTGGCCATCATGGGAAATGCCATGTGTGGCGCAAACCCTACACCCTGAGAACCCCATTCCTTCAGTGAAGCATGGTGGTGGCAGCATCATGCTGTGGGAATGTTTTTCATTTGCAGGGACAAGAAAGCTGGTCAGGACAGAAGGAAAGATGGATGGCACTAAATACAGGGCAATTCTGGAGGAAAACCTGTTTGAGTCGGCCAGAGGTTTGAGACTGGGATGAAGGTTCACGTTCCAGCAGGACAATGACCCTAAACATACTGCTAAAGCTACACTGGTGTGGTTTAAAGGGAAACAGTTAGATGTCTTGGAATGGCCTAATCAAAGCCCAGACCTCAATCCAATTGAGAATGTGTGGCATAACTTGAAGATTGCTGTACACCAATGCAACCCATCTAACTTGAAGGAGTTGGAGCAGTTTTGCCTTGAGGAATGGGCAAAAATCCCAGTGGCTAAATGTGCTAAGCTAATAGAGACATACCCCAAGAGACTTGCAGCTGTAATTGCAGTAAAAGGTGGCTCTAGAAAGTATTGACTTTGGGAGGGTGTGTGAATACCTATGCACACTCCAGATTTCTGTTTTTTTTTCATCTTAATTATCGTTTGTGTCACAATAAAACAACAATTTCACCTTTAAAGTGGTAGGCATGTTGTGTAAATCAAATGGTGCTAACATCCCAAAAATCCATTTTAATTCCAGCTTGTAATGCGACAAAACAGGACAAACACCAAGGGGGATGAATACTTTTGCAAGACACTGTATACATACATACAGACAGAAAGACAGGCATGGAGATTGACAGACAGACAGACAGACAGATAGATGTAAATGCAATCAGCCAAATGAAGAGAGAGGCATGCTGATAGGCAGATATGCAGACAGACAGACAGACAGACAGACAGACCGACCAACAGGCGATAACCAGACAGCAGACAGCAGATATGCTGACAACCGGACACATGCTCTGATATCCAAATCGAAAAAGACAGGTTGATACATCAAGACAGAAAAACAGATAGACAGGCAGATCAATAGATAAACAGATCAATAGACAGACAGACAGACAGAATAATCAGTTGATAGAGAAGCACAGTGAGTAATAAACAGATAAAGAGACAGGCAGACACTTTGCTTTTGTAACTGAAGAGATTTTAGTTTCTCAGTGCACTTTACTCTCTGACCTGCTGCAGTATTTTTCACTCTGCAGCTCTCTGTGTGAAGTGAGTGAAGTGCACATACAC
The DNA here is from genome assembly GCF_027579695.1 of Neoarius graeffei. NCBI lineage: Eukaryota > Metazoa > Chordata > Actinopteri > Siluriformes > Ariidae > Neoarius > Neoarius graeffei. The sequence continues at coordinate 5,947,276 of NC_083581.1, forward strand.
CCTGCACACTCCTGTAAAATGTGTGACGCATTGAACACATCCAGGAGATTACCACAGTTCCGAGTGGTAGCAGATGGATTACGCAGGAAAGTCGAGCTGTTGTTCATCCGTCACAAAGCCGAGGATTTCGGGATTTAATCTACACACACACGCCGCCGCTGTCCGAGTCCAGCCTCACAGCGGGGTGAAGTGCACAGCGTGTAGGACGTCCTGTAATAACCTCCTGAAGCAGTTACTCCTCCAACGAGATCAGACTGGAGCTGAAACGCTCTTTTATTGGCTAAATGTCCAACTGTGAATTGGAGAAATCCATACGTCTGTCAGGCTGGAGCACAAACTAAACTTATACCTTTTACAAAATACTCTATTTTCGCTACATACTGTACATACACGTTTGTGCAGCTGCTAGTTTAGATTAGCATCAGTGAATAATGAATATCACCTAATATATCATTTAAAAGTTATATTTAACGTTTGCCATTTGAGTCTGAACTGCGTTTGGTCTGAATAATAAAAACATGGTACACAGGAAAGTTATAACCCATCTGTTCAAGCCAAAGACACAAAATTTAGTCATCTGTCCTTTTGTACAATTTGTATGTTGATTAGACAACGTGTGCTCAGTCTATCAACTTTCACTTTCTCCTCCAGCCATATTTTTGCAGAAAAAAAATTGTAGAGTAAATAATCCACTTTGTTCACCATCATTATAACTGCGACTGAGTCTGTGACATGCCTCTTGGTGACAACGCCAAGATGGGTTGGAATATTATTGGGTTTCAGGTGACGTCACATCCGCCTCATTAGTTATTCAAAACTTTAGCCGGTGGTCTACCAAAGCTCAGTTGACAAAGCGTTTATATGGAGAAGGTGCATTGCTCACATGAAAAATGCCTTAAGCTTGTGTTGTTCGAATCGATCAAACCGTGAAACTGATAAAAGTTTCTTCAGGGTTCCCCGTGAATTAATAAAAAAGGTGAATAAACACAGGATTTCACAAAAAGACGTGGAGAAAGGTGGCTTTTAAACCTCTCAGTGAAATTGAAGGGAGCCGAGTCGAAGCATGCTCGAGTTTGCAGTGATCACTTGCTGAAAGGTTTGTATTTCCCTCTCAGCTCTGTCCTTCATGTTTTCCAAGTACTTTTCTTGCTATGTGTTGTTATTTTACAGTACTTTTTTTCGTCACGAAGCGCTAAAGTCCCCAGCTGTTTCTTTGTTTACTCCTCACGCCTCATAAAGTCCATATGCATGAAGGTTGCGACAAAATTCTTACCCAGCCATACAGTTAGAATGCGCCGTGATCACTTCTCCGTCTTGTTTAACTAAGATCCAGGTCTTTAAAGAGGTTTCTGATGATCTTTGTGGATGATTTAGCTGAGAGATAAGAGCCAACACAAGTGAGAATCAAGCGAACTGTTGTTTGTTTACACTTCAACTTGCAGCGCTTCATTGTAAGGACGTGAACAAAAAGCTTAAAAAAACACTTACATGGGCAAAAAACAATACAGGATTCATTGGGCAGCGACTTGATCCTGAGGTCCTTTACCCAGCCACATACAAAAAGTTGTAAGCCTCCATACTCTTCCACGCTTTCATCTGTTTTGTGGTGTAGAAGGACGTCTGCAACACCAGATAGTTTGAGATGTCGGGGAACTCAACTGAAGGGTAGTTTTCAAAATCGTATGACAAATCCTTCTTTCTCAGACTGTAGGGGTCGATTCCATTGCACATAGCAATCTTCTGAATATATCTAAAGTGAGCAGTGGCTTCTAGATTACGAGCGTACTCTGATAAGTTATCGCTAGTTGTTTGCACTACGGCAGCCATTTTGGTTTGCTAGACCACCAGCTGTTTTACCGGAAGTGAAATCACTAAAAAAAGTCATGTGACTGAAACCCAAGAATATTGACTACTTTCACTTTACCCATAATGCTTCGCGTCTTGGGGAGGGGGGAGGGGGTAACCAAAATATAAACAAACTAAAACATGGCGTCGCACACTGACAGTAATCTTTCGAATTTAAATCTGCCTAAAACCTTCAAAGAATTGTCAAAACTAACTAAACCAAAGCTTAAAGAAATCTGCAAAGCCTTTTCTGTGGACTTCAAGAAATCAATCAGTAAAAAAACGCTTGTAAATACCGTATCGGACGCTTTGAACATCTCTACTTCGGGTGACAGTGAGTCAGCAGCCTTCTTCGTCTCTCAACATGGGTGTTCCGACAATTACTGACCTCACTAAGCGTCATTCTCTATCTCTTACCGTTCCATATCTATAGGGTACAGTGACCAGATGTCCCAGTTTGTAAGCGCAAGCACAAATCACTGTGACTTTAGTCACAATATCTATCTATCTATCTATCTATCTATCTATCTATCTATTATTATCCTAATGTTTTTTAGGACGCTATTTCTCCCTCAGTTTTCAACCAATCATCACCAAATTTCACACGAAGAATACCTCTGGGCTGAATTACGTTGATATGACTTTTGGTGACTAGTCTGCACTAGTTTGCTTTGAAGGCAAAACTTTCGATTTACCAGTCAGTCTAGGTTCCAACCCTCACCTTTGGTCATGAGTTTTGGGTAGTGACCGAAAGGATGAGATCGCGGATACAGGCGGCTGAAAGGAGCTTTCTCCGTAGGGTGGCTAGGCTCACCCTTAGAGATAGGGTGAGGAGCTCAGACATCTGGAGGGATCTTGGAGTAAAGCCGCTGCTCCTTCATGTCGAAAGGAGTCAGCGGGGTGGTTCAGGCAACTGATTAGGATGCCTCCTGGACGCCTTTCTTTGGAGGTTTTCCGGGCATGTCCAACTGGGAGGAGACCTCAGGGTAGACCCAGAACATGCTATATATCTCATCTGGCCTGGGAGCACCTTGGGATCTCCCAGGAGGAACTGGAAAGTGTTACTGGGGAGAAGGACGCCTGGAATACCCTGCTTAGCCTGCTGCCACCACGACCTGACGTCAGATGAGCAGAAGATGGACTTTTGGTACTGATCTGGATCACCGAACTGGAATGATCCATACAAAATGGGCTTTTTTTCCTCACTAAGCATCATTCTCTATCTCTTACTGTTCCAGATCTGACGTCCTGGTTTGTAACAAAGTGCAAATTACTGTGACTTTAGTCACAGCCTCTATCTTGTTATTATTATTATTTGTTAGACCACAGCACTGTATATTCTTGATTCTGATTCGCCAGAAGGTGTTGATGAATTCAGGGATAAATCTACACACCACCCTGCCACTAATTATTGATTATTTATAAGTGTTTTTTCCTCATGTTCAAAGTTCAGAACCTTTACCATGATGTGCAGCTGCTGAATGGTGAAAAACATCCCTCATAAAGACCTGCAACAAACAGCAGGAAGTTATTAGAGGAATATTTCTCACTGTAATCTCCAGCATGTATTGGCATCTAATAAAGAAAAAAAAAACAAAAAACAAAAAACTCCAGGCCATAAAGCGTTGTTGGATTTAATGACTTGAACCCAAGCCAAGGCTTTTTTCCTCCATTCCATTCTGACAATTTTCTACCGGAGGACGGCTTAATGAACGCCATTATTATTCTGCGTTCTTATGAAAAATGAAAATCCTAAAATAAGTCCCTACTGCTGTGAGAAATATAGCCAAACACGAATGCTGTGCTTGCCTTTGGGTTGCATGTTTCTTTTCTTCCGGGAGTTTAGCATACCGTGCACGCTGCGGTTTAGCGAGATTAAGTGAGATCATTTATAAATATTACATAATGACAGTGTGTAAGAGGATTACGGAATTAAAACTCCATATCTCATTAATATCTATGAGTGCAGTTGTTTGCCATTATGCAAAAAATTACGAGTCAGCTAATTAGGAAATGTTGGATTCGACTGCTGGAAAGAGACTCTAATTACAAATCGTTAAGAGCTGACCAATAAAAAGGTTCGTCTGAATGCTAATGAACAGCTGAGCTTTTCCAGGAGAGGATTTATTCTCCTGCTTAATACACATGATGAGAGAGAGGACAGGTGAACTTTTAGGATTTCAGGTGAAGAAGCGTAAAGCAGCGACTGAACCGATCATTCTGGTTCTGGATTTGTCTTTGTGCTGGAGTTTTAAGTAAAGAAGAAAATCCTCCGTGTCATCCTGTTATAGTAAAATACTCAGCGACAGGTTGGCGTGTTGAAGTGTAGTCACTGTTACCACCCTGGAGATGATTATTTAAATAATGTTGGCTGACACTGAGTGGCCTTAGACTTGTTCAGTATCATGCTAGCTGAATGGAATATATCTGATGTACCACAAAAAAGCCAGCCAAAAGTATTATTGTTATAATACATACATACTCTCTTCATATCAGCATACTCGAAGGCCAGTGCTAGCTTAGCTGCGAATTAGTGCTGTGAGTGCAGCCGTGAAGTCACCTTCCAGCCGGTGCAGCATTCATCAATAGTCTTAGTGAATGCTAATAAAGAAGTGCTATCAAGAGCAAGTAGCACAGGCTAATCCACAGCATCCACAGGCTCTCATCCTGATCTCTGAGGATTTTAACCATGCTTCCCTGTCCTCCACTCTCCCCAACTTCAAACAGTATGTAACATGCAGCACAAGAGACAATAAGACACTGAATCTGTTTTATGCCAACACCAAGGAAGCATATCATACGGTACATCACCCCTCCCCCCCGGGAAAATCTGATCACAACTTGGTGCATCTCCTGCCAGTCAACAGACCTACTGTTCACAGACATTCAGTCAATACATAACAGGTGAAAAGCTGGACTGATGAGGCTTATGAGGCTTTGAAGGACTGCTTTGGCACTACAGACTGGGATGTTCTTTGTGAGCCCCATGAGGACATAGACAGTCTCACGAGCTGCATCACGGACTACATAAACTTCTGTGTGGAGAACACTGTGCCCACTAAAACAGTACGGTGCTTCTCAAACAACAAACCCTAGGTCACTCCTGAGCTGAAGGCTCTCCTGAATTAGAAGAAGAGGGTATTCAGATCAGGAAAGAGAGTGCAATTGAAGAGGGTACAGGAGGAGCTGAGAAGAAAGATCAGGGAAGGCAAAGACCGCTACAGGAGGAGGATGGAGGACCAGCTGCAGCAGAGCAACGTGAGTGGAGTCTGGAGGGGCCTTAAAACCATCTCAGGGCTTAAGGAGTCCAATAGCAGCTTGGAAGTGAGTTGCAATGGGCAAATGACCTGAACAACTTCTTTAACAAATTTGATCAGGCACCAGCCCTCCCCCCAGATCAGTCCACTGTTACTGCTACTGTCTCTTCCTGGTCATCGTCACCCAGCCCACAGACCTGCTCCTCACCCTCTCAGCACCCCTCAACCATCATACTTCCAGCTCAGTGCTTCACACCTCCATGTGTAACACCGAGCACTCAGCTGTGCTCTTCTTTGTCCTTCGACAGAGGACAAGTCAAGAGGGTACTGAGTAAGACGAAGGCGAGAAAGGCTGCGGGTCCTGATGGCATCAACCCTGGGCTCCTGAGGCATTGTGCAGACCAGCTGTGTGGAATAGTGCAGGACATTTTCAACTTGAGCCTGGAACAGGAAAGAGTGCCGGTCCTTTGGAAGACGTCGTGTGTAGTTCCCATACCAAAAACTACACACCCCACTGAGTTTAATGGATATAGACCAGTGGCGCTGACCTCTCACCTGATGAAGGCTCTGGAAAGACTTGTTCTGGCACATCTCTGCACACTGGTGGGGCCAGCTATGGATCCCCTGCAGTTTTCCTACCAGCCAGGCATCGGGGTGGAAGATGCAGTCATCTAGCTGCTTCATACTGTAGATCTCCCTCTCATCTTGAAAAGGCAGGAAGCACTGTTAGAATCATGTTCTTTGATCTATCCAGTGCCTTCAACACCATCCAGCCGACTCTTCTGAGGAGTAAGATGGAGAGTGCAGGGGTCATCTTACATCGTGGACTATGGGCCATCTCATAAACAGACCACAGTATATGAGACTGAAGGACTGTGTGTCAGACACCATTCTTTGCAGCACAGGGGCTCCACAGGGGACAGTCCTGGCCCCATTTCTGTTCACACTTTACACTGCAGACTTTAGATACAATACAACTACCTGTCATCTACAGAAGTTCTCTGATGACTCTGCTACTGTGGGTTATATCTTAGATGGCGATAATGGCGAGTACAGACAACTGACAAAGAACTTTGTGGACTGGTGCCAACGGAACTCCCTCCAGATCAATACAAGTAAAACCAAGGAACTGGTGGTGGATTTCCGCAGGACGAGGTTCTCTTCACCTACCCCAGTGAACATTTAGGGAAAGGACATTGAGATCGTTAGGAGCTACAAGTACCTGGGTGTTCATCTGAACAATAAACTGGACTGCACACACACACACACACACACACACACACACACTGTACAAGAAAGGCCAGAGCAGACTCCACCTGCTGAGGAGGCTCAGGGCCTTTGGAGTTCAGGGTCCACTTTTGGACTCTTTTTATGACTCTGTGGTGGCATCAACCATATTCTATGGAGTTGTCTGTTGGGGAAGCAGTATCACAACACCAGAGAGGAAAAAACTGAACAAACTGATTAGGAAGGCAGGATCTGTCCTGGGCTGTGCACTGGACTCAGTGGATGTAGTGGGGGAGAGGAGGATATTGGCCAAGTTGTCAGCCTTAATGGCGAACACCTCCCATCCACTGCAGGAGACAGTAGCAGCACTGGGCAGCTCCTTCAGGTGACCGGTTCCTCCATCTGCGGAGTGCTAAGGAGAGATACAGCAGCTCCTTCCTCCCTACTGCTGTGAGACTGTACAACCGGCACCTCACCAAGCACAGCACCAGTCACTCCTCACAATAATGAACAATACTGTCCAGATCACTTCTACATCCATAGATACCCCTCTGAACATATACTGTGTGCACTGATTATCAGCATCAGTACTTTACAGCGAACTGCTAGCTACACATGATTAAAATGGCTCTTGTGCAATATTATCTGGGTAATACTGGTAATAATACCTTTGCAATACTTACACGTGCAATACCACCTTTGTAATACACTTATGTTAACTATATATCTGCAAACCTGTTAATTTATGCAAATTTGTTAATTTTTTTGATCTCTAAATTTGTAGTTTATATATATATATATATATATATATATATATATATATATATATATATATCCTTTTATACTTAGTACTTTTGCACTACTCCTTCACTGTCTTATCTTTTACTCTTTACATATATTTTGCTGCTGTAACAATGTAAATTTCCCCTTGTGGGATAATAAAAGGCTATCTTATCTTATCTTAATGACCAAGAACCTAAGATTTCTGTCTCCAGACCCTTCTTCCATGCTGCACACTCACCACAGTATTGTTCATGCAGACTTAAGTTTTCATTTCCCTGTGTAATTTTCTTAGTTACTTTTAAAATCAATATCGACAACTACACACAATGGAGCAACCAGGCAGCCAAAATTCTCTCAAAATCTTTCATTTTTAATGACGCAAACCTGGCAGCCATGTTTGTTTACAAATTGTCAGTCGCTCGTTAGCACAGAAGTTTTACATCTCCGATGTTTGACGTCATGTTGTCTTGACAACCATGCAATATCGTAAACTATATTCAATGCTCATTCTGCATTGGGTAGAGTGATGTAATACATGTAGGATAAGCAATATGCTAACAATATTGCATGCTATCAAATCAAATGAATGAAATTCGCTATAAGGGAATAGAACACGTTTTTATTCCATCGAAAAAGTGTCCTGTATGGATAATCATTTCCTATAACAGCATGTCATGAAGTGTTTTATTTCTCTTATACCATAGCAATTTTTAATTTACTGACAATTGACTGTTGTTTTTGGGTTTTTCTGCATGTTTGTCATCAACTGCTGTGGACCTGTTCGATGTCTGGTAGTTAGAATACCAGGAGTTGCTTTCTTTTTCAGGACACTGTAAATTGTTGTATTGGCTATGCCCAGTGCTTGTGCAATACAACTTTTCCCTCTTTTCTCAGTTTCAAAATGGCTTTTTTCCCCATAGACAGCTCTCTGGTCTACATGTTGTTTTATCCTTTTTAACAACGAATGCAGTCTTCACAGGTGAAACCTAGGGCTCAATCCAAGAGTAGACATTCTGAGCTAATAATTGTTTAAACAATCAATCTAACTGGGCACAAGAAACACACATCAGTCAGATGTTCCAATATTTTTTGATAAAAACTAAAGGTGGGTTAAAAAAACCTCCCAAAAACAAAAAAGTTGTCTTTTTTGTAGTCGCATGTCAGGCATGCACCAGATGTGTCCAGCTCAACGAAGTTGGGAGGCTGTGATCAGGGCATCCACACTTACTGCATTGGCTTGCCTGAGGACTTCTACATCGGGAACCCTGCCCTGCCATCCTATAGAGGATGTGCAGTCACGTGACCCACACGTGTGTACTCCGCCCACTCCGCCACATTGGACGGCATCAGGATTGTTTACCTTGCACGAGCGTAATGGATCCAGGCAGTAATCCCCAAGAAAATTCGGAAAATACCCCATCTACATCGCGCGATTACTTGTCTAAGTTTGTTCAGCATCTTGAAGGTGATGTGAGGCAGCGTTACGTGGAAAAGTGTTCCAGGTTGGGGATTGCAGATCCGTACAACTTGCCGCAATCCTTGTTCAGGGAAATTCGGAGCTGCGGTGCTGGCGATTTGCCCGATCTGGCCTACCACGACATTTACAATTTTCTTGTTAATCGTGAATTGTGTTACACTGGCAAAGCCCTCAAAGCTTACAAGAGCCTGGAAGCTTATAAATATTTTGTTGCGGGATGGATATCTCAACTATACCTCTGGAAGGTTCCGAAGTAGAATGTCTACTTGATAACCTCACGGGTATGATAAGACATTTATCATAAAGAGACTATGCAGGACGTTTTATCTTAAGAATGTTCGAAATCTAAACTCAGCTCCAGATAATGACAGGGTTGTAAATATGTATGTTTTTGTCTGAAAAACAGTAAATCAGAAAGCTGCGCATGCCTGCGTGGAAGCTGCGCAAATGTGCACAGCTTTCTAACAAACTGCCTTCTTCTCATACTAATACTTCCTATGTTTCATGGACTGTAACAGCATTTGCTCATTTAGTAATTTTAATACAGAATTTACTCTGATGAAATTATTCAGACACTCCAACACCCCCCCTAAAAAAAAAATCGGATCTGTGCGATTCAGCCGTGAAAAAGGCGGCATCTGCCGTTTGCATCCCTGTTTAAACTCATAGGTTAACCGACTTTAACCGGCTAATGAGGCTCGGTGGTCGGTCAAGATTTTTTTTAGTTTTCGCCATCCCTACTATGGATTGGCCTTTCAAAGGCATATATGAGCCAAAAAGATAAAACATTGTCATAGATTAGGCCAGGGTAGTAGGGCTAGGCATAGCCATTTTAAATGTTAGAGACTGTCTAGTTTCTAAGTATGCAGCTATCATTCAATCCGAAAATCAACTTAACAGATGTACTAGGAGTATTGAATTAGAAGATTACACCTACCTGATATTAAGTATTCACTACAAATTCGGCTGGTAGAACTGGGGTACCAGTTTTCTCTTCGCACAGCGGACACCCATTTTGCGCGTCTCTCCGCGTCTGTGGGGAATCTATAAAATGACAGGCCCTCCTTTTGGCCCTGTCTATTGGTACAACCAAATGCTGAACAAGATATAGCCATTCTCGAAAGATCTACTCCCACACACTTGATAATTAGAACGGGTTCGTCTAAGTTCTATGCGCGACCTTGCCATCCAAAATGGTGGATAAACAAATATCACGTGACCTCGTGATGTCACGTGCACGCTCTCTATATTTGAGGACTTGACACAGGTGTTGGAGTTGCAGCCCTGAAATGTCCATAGCAGAGCATCATGCATTCGGTGGCATAAAGCAGAGATGGCAAGACTGTGGCGCTGTACACCTTCAACCTGGTGGCTCTCCTGATGTCATGGTGAGACCACAGTTGCTTTTGCAATGCACTGAAGGCTTTAGTGGCAGCCTGAATCCAGCAGTCCACCTCCAAGTCTGATGAGCCTGTGCCGGTAACTGCACTGCCCAAGTAGATGAAACTCTCAGAACTCTGAAGAGGCATTCCATTGACCAAAACAACATTGTTTGATGTTGTTTGATTCTGCTGTGTATAGCATTATTGAATGCAAAATAATTCTTAAAAAAATGCAGGCAACTTCCATTAATACATTTCTTAACAAGTTTGAACACATGATCATCCTGTCTACTTTGTAGATGTAGACTACTTCATCTAAGGCTCTATCACTCTCACCTATTCCAGTAACTCTCCTTGTGACATGTCACTAGAGTCTCTCTAAAGATTTAGCATTTCCTATACCAGGGGTTCCCAAACTTTTCCATGCCAAGGCCCCCCAAACAGCATTAGCTTCTGGCCGGGGACCTCCTTTGCAAATCCACAGACAATGCTACAAAATATGTAAAGAAACATCAACTTTTAGAATGTTTTCTCTTACTTTTATTCAATATTCAACAATTGTTACATTTGTTTAGCATAAGAATATTATTAACTAACATGTTTTCAACACGGGGCGGCACGGTGGTGTAGTGGTTAGCGCTGTCACCTCACAGCAAGAAGGTCCGGGTTCGAGCCCCGTGGCCGGCGAGGGCCTTTCTGTGTGGAGTTTGCATGTTCTCCCCGTGTCCGCGTGGGTTTCCTCCGGGTGCTCCGGTTTCCCCCACAGTCCAAAGACATGCAGGTTAGGTTAACTGGTGACTCTAAATTGACCGTAGGTGTGAATGTGAGTGTGAATGGTTGTCTGTGTCTATGTGTCAGCCCTGTGATGACCTGGCGACTTGTCCAGGGTGTACCCCGCCTTTCGCCCGTAGTCAGCTGGGATAGGCTCCAGCTTGCCTGCGACCCTGTAGAACAGGATAAAGCGGCTAGAGATAATGAGATGAGATGTTTTCAACACAAATATTTTCGCACTGAACAATAAACTTTTCAACAAACTGTTGATAAGAACAGCACAAAAGAAATCAAATCATTCTCAATTGTGTGCGTGCATGTGTGTGTGTCTGGGAGTGACAGACGGTTTACACAAGTGGGAGGGATGGGCTTGGTGGCTCCTACATAGTTTGTCAACCCTGGGCTTAATCTCCGTCAGTGCCATATGCATGTCATTGTCCACATGTAGACGTGCTCTATGTTTGGTTTTGAGTACCTTTAAAGTTGAAAAGCCAGACTCACACAAGTAGGTTGTTGCAAAAGGGAGAAGGCATTTCAATGCCCTGTCAGCCAAGCTGGGATAGTCCTTTCTTACATGTAGCCAGTAGTTAGACAGGGGAAGAGCCTCAAAGTCCATTTTGAAATCCCCTGAGTTTGTCATCTCAATCAGCTCCTCCTGTGACTTTAAGTCCAGACTAGAACCGACACCGGGGGCAAAGGGGTTCCTAACCCAGTTTAAATGTGTGTTTCCGAGGTCAGGGAAATAGTCTTTGAAATATCCTTGGAGGTGCTCCAGGTGGGACTGGATCAATGGAAAGACGGAGCCCAAATCATCACATGACATCAGCTCCTGGTGAAGTAGTGGGAACATTTCTGTAACTCCCTCCTGGAGCTTGTTTGACCACAGCATGATATTTTTGGAAAAAGCACGCACTTTGTCTTGCACCTGGAGTATGTACATGTCACGTCCTTGCATGCTTTGATTCAGTACATTTAGATGCTGGAAAATGTCTGACATGTATGCAAGTTTGCGGATCCAGGTTGCATCGGTGAACCGATCTGCCAGCTGATGCTTTTCAGATGAGAGGAACTCTGCAACCTTCCTCTGCAGCTCATAGACACGGTTCAAAACTGCGCCCTGTGACAGCCAGCGCATGTTCGAGTGAAGCAGCAGCCCCTCAAAACGAACGCCCATCTCATTACAAAGCAGGGTAAACAGTCTGTGTTTCATGGGACGGGCTTTAATCAAATTCACTTCTTGTATAACCTCCTGTAGTACCTGATTCAACTCGTTATCCATCCTTTTTGCGACCAGTGCCTCGCAGAGCTGTTGGTTTGTTCCTTCGGTCTCTTCTTCAAAAATCTGTCCATTTTGCGCTAGCAATACGCTAGTTTGAGGAGCAAAGCAGCTTGATAAATGGCGCAAACCGCAATGTCACAGGCAATCGGAGAGATGAGCATGGCAAACAACGTTTCAATATGATGTATTATTATTAATAATTATATTTTATAATAATGATTAAAAAACTAATTACAATATATTTAATAATTATTTACATTTTTTTTCGCAATTTTTTGTTATCGTCCCTCCAACTTTCTGAGGCCCCCCTAGCGCCCCCTGGCGGCCCCCCAGGGGGCCGCAGCCCCCACTTTGAAAACCACTGTCCTATACTACAGCACGGAGTTTCCAGTTTCCCCTGCAGTCCAAAGACATGCAGGTTAGGCTCATTGGTGGCTCTAAATTGACCGTAGGTGTGAATGTGAGTGTGAACGGTTGTTTGTCTCTTCAGCCCTGCGATGACCTGGCAACTTGTCCAGGGTGTACCCTGCCTCTCACCCATAGTCAGCTGGGATAGGCTCCAGCTTGCTTGCGACCCTGCACAGGATAAGCAGTTATGGATAATGGATGGATATACCACAGCACCCTCATAGAGTGTCACAGTATTCAAGAACAGGGCAAATAAAGGATGTATAAATAATATTCACACAATATGACATTAAATTGTTCCTAACGTGCCCGAGCATACCTCGCCTTTTGCCAGCTCTGGATAGTATACACTGGATATGGCAATTCCATGAAAGGCATTCGTCAAGAATGATTCCATCCATCCATTATCTGTAGCCGCTTATCCTGTGCAGGGCTGTGGGCAAACTGGAGCCTATCCCAGCTGACTATGGGTGAGAGGTGGGGTACACCCTGGACAAGGCGCCAGGTCATCACAGGGCTGACACATAGAGACAAACAACCATTCACACCTACGGTCAAATTAGAACCACCAATTAGCCTAACCTGCATGTCTTTAGACTGTGAGGGAAACTGGAGCACCCAGAGGAAACCCACGCAGACACAGGGAGAACATGCAAACTCCACACAGAAAGGCCCTTGTCGGCCACTGGGCTCAAACCCAGAGCCTTCTTGCTGTAAGACAACAGTGCTAACCACTACACCACCATGCCGCCCTGACCATTAAAAAATATTTTTAAATCAGAAACATGTGAAAGCTTAACATAAGTTCCAAATAACATTGACTCAGTTTTAGTGGCATTTAGGAAAAAGCTGTTTTCACCAAGCCATGATCCAGCTCACTCAAGGTCAGCATTAAGCATTCCTTCAATTATAGATGCAGTTAAACCAGAGCAAAACAAAACAGTATCGTCAGCATACATAAGTATGCTGCATTACCTCACGACAGTTGGCAAATCATTAATATGGATAACAAAAAGACAAGGGCCGAGTATTGAGCCCTGAGGAACACCAGAAATAATGGGCTCAGGTTCTGATAAGGACTACTAGGAGAGGACTACTGCTCGCATGAAGGATGGGCTTGGCTGCAACTTCCAGGCCCCTATCTGGCCCAGGATCCCGTGGTTCTGTGGGACAGAACTGACATGACAGCGGGAAGCCAGGGTTGCACCTGCCGTGTGGGGGCCCTCTGGAGGGTGAGAGGTGTTTTGGGACACTGTCAGCCTGTGGCAGTGCTTTGACAGATATTGTTTTTCATTCTGCAGGGTGTCTAACCCCCCCCAAAGGCCAGGCTGATGGGGGTTGTCGGTTTAGTCACCGACAACCCGACCATGAACAGGCAGCACCAGATTACATGGTTACCGGTAGCATCAAGTGTTGGTCCCACTACAGGGCACCTGATGGCCTGACCATCATTATCAGGTTCTGATAATACTCCTTGAAATCAAACAACCAGAGTCCTACCACAAAGGTAGTTTTCAAACTATTCATATATACTCTTGTAAATATTGTTATGGATTCCTTTCAGGTTAAATGCTCAACTGGTAGCTATACACACATCAATTAGCCTCATAGCTCCAGTGACAAACCAAAGAAGAATGTCTTCACTGATGGATAGACTGCATTTGGAGTAAGTGGGCATTGTGTTTCACTTTCTGCTTATCTGTTCCTTTAAATAATGGACTTGAGGGTCAGCTGAGGACAACACTTCATTAATCTTTAATAAGTGGTGAAATAAAAAGGTGTGGGTCCTGAATGCTCAGGGTCGATGCGATTCGATTTGATCAAATTTCTGTGCAGATGTTTTTCTGTGGTTTTGCTCCTTTCTTTTTTTTAGTCCACATGGCATGAAGCCAATTCATAGCATTTGTTGCATGTGAATTTTCTTATTACATCTGAGGATTTGTCAAACAGCTAATAAACGGATTTGTCTCAGTTTTACATAATTTATTCATGAATAATGAGAATAAACTGAGCAACGGCTTGCGTTTTGTAAACAGGAAGCTCTCAGGACGGTTTCTGTGAAGAAAAAAAAAAACACACACACACAGCTTGGGATTTATTAAGTGGAAGAAATAATTCAGATTCATTTAACTTTTTTGATGAGGTTTACATGTTGACATCATGCGTCTTATTACTCTTATTTAATATTAAATGTATATTATGTTCTCTTGCTGTCAGTAATTTTTTGTAAGTTATTTGTTAAAAAGAAAAGGCAAATAATTTCCTTTGTGTGCACCTGTTATGTTAAGGGGTGCCAATTTTTTTTGTGTTAACATATTCATACTTATCCATTTATAACCAAATATGTGGCAGATAAATGAATTACTTTATAAAACGTTATTTCAATGAATACAAGTATAATAAAAAATAAATAAACCACCACAGTAGAATGATGTAAATAAGGACATAAGATTACTGTAGATCATGATTTTGTATTTAATATTAGTGGTGTGATGAAGCGAGAGTTACTGTTTTTCCAATAACAACATGCCCTGAAGTGTTTTATTCCTCTTTTCCTACATCCATTTGACAATGATTACATTTTTTTATTTATTAAACACTTCTACAGACTACTACCTTGACTTTAATGAGGCAAGGTTTTACAGCTGGATGCCCTTCCTAACGCCAACCTAGAACTCACAGCATCTAGGGCGCTGGGTTCTAAAGGTTGCCACCCACCGGGGGGCAAAAACGAGCAAACCAAAAGATGAAAGCTAAGCACACACAAGGAGACAGTGGACGGGATCAAAACCAAGAAGAGCAACAGCAACAACTGGGTTTAAGTTGCCAGTGACCTGCCTTTCGCCCCTTCTCCTGTTGGTATGAAATGGTTCTGCCATGCAAAGACAAGAAGTTGGACTTGGTTGTCAGAGGCTATATTTTGTGCTGAGCCATTGGGGCATTTTATAGGCTGAGAGGGCAAAACCTCACAACCACCCTGGTGATAACAACCTTTAGAACTGTTTAGAACTTTAGAGACGTAGCAGATGCCTTGGCTTAGCACGCCCCATTTATGGCAGGTTGTGTGATCTGGTGCTTGTTGGAGAGCTAGATGTGGTTGAGTCCTTGGTGATACCTTATGCCCCGGTGGAGGATGTGAGCTAGCTACCATCACAAGAACAAGGACAGCATGGTGGAAGTTCAAAAAGCTACTACCCCTCATCATGCAGGAGCTTGGCATATCGTACCTGAGGTCGCATTTATAGTTCTTTGTTGTACGCAAGCAAGTACTGGCCTCTGAGGAGTCAGGATGTTCGGCGTCTAGAGAGGAAAGAAAAAGCTATGCTGTGATGGATGTGTTGTGTAAAACCTGAGGATGGGGTCAGTTCCAGCGGTCTTGGTCTCCTGGGTCTGGATGCTGACCTCAGGTATAGGGTGCAGTTCCAGCACGACTGCAAGAATCACGGCCCACCAAGTGGGAGTGGGGCCTCACTGCAGAGGATGCCCTGGATCGAAAGTATCGGAGAAGGACGCCATCGTCTGACACACCTGAGGTGTGAGATGTTAAAACGGATAGTGAATGAGTGATTAAAGAATGACATCATTTAAAAAAAACATTTAATGTTGTGTTCTGTCCATGAAGAAAGTTCATTCCTGTTCTCACTTACGTTAAAGCAGCTGTAAGCAGTCATTCCTTCACCAGCCTCTCTTTTTCTTAGACTTTATAAGACAAAATAAAGCAGCTGAGGAACCTGGAACGAGTAAAAAAGTCCTCCGTCCCGAAGATGACTGACTGTTACGGTACAAAGCTCCGACACTGCAGACTTAGGGTGACCATTTCCATAACACCAAAAAGGAGGACATTATTTGGACGGGGAGTCTGGGGGCCCTCCCCCAGAAAATTTTGTATTTCTTAGATGCAATTTCCTGCATTCTAATCAATTTTAGGGTGAATAATGGCAAATCCCATCTGACTCATTGCCCTCAAATTTTTATGTAAACCACAGTGGCAAGATTGAGAATGGATTATTTTTATGCAAGTCACTCAAGTTTGGTGAAATCAACATCGCAATTTTGTACGGTTAAAGATTATGATTGTGGGGAAAAAAGAGTAAGGTCAAAGCATTCATAGTATTTATTATAATTCATGTATTAGCTCTTATGGCTAGAACACACAGTATTTATATTTATTAAAAACATTGTGGAGTTAACAAACCACTGAAATTAAACTTAAGGTGCTGAGTACCAAAAAGCACAACATTTGTAGACTCTCAAAGAACAAATAGGCAACATAACCAGCAACATTATAAAACGTTTTAAAGCATTCATAGTATTTATTATAATTCATGTATTAGCTCTTAATTGGCTAGAACACCATATTTGTATTTATTAAAAACATTGTGGAGTAACAAACTACTGAAATTAAACTTAAGGTAGATATAATAGATGTGCATTTGCACTGTCATCCATATCCTAACAAGTTCAGTTGTGAGCAGCTGGTCTACCGGACAGACTCGTGTTTCCAAGTCCCAGCCAGGGCCAGGGGGGCAGGGCACTAGGCACGCGCCAGGAAGATCATCAAAGGATAGAGCGCAACGCATTCTAGAACGCAACGCCTTGCGGTGCGGAGTTCGCATTGCATGCCAAAAAACATCGAGCCATAGACTCTTTATTGTAGATTACTAGTGTGCAGCACAGATCTGCAGTTTCCCTACAAAACGTTATTCTAGAACTCTGCTCTTCCAGTCTGGCAAGTCGATATTATATAATTCCGCTCATCGTCTCTAAAAGGAGGACAAATGTGCGTCCGGCTTGATGCTGTGCCGGACGCCGGACAAGACATTGAAAAGACGGACGGTCCGGCCTAAAGCCGGATGTCTGGCCACCCTATGCAGACTCCTTCCAGAAATGTGAAATACATGTCTCCTTACAGAAAGCTACAACGTGTTAATGTTTACTTTACCATACCTGTCAACTTTGAGGTTTGAAAAAAAGGGATATTTCCCAGATTTTTAACTCAAAATAAGGGAAAATTTTGGAAAGTCATACCCTTCACCAAAAGTGGGTGTGTAGTTGAATGGGGGGCAATTTTCTATCTAGTATTTGTGATTTCCTGTACTCTGGTGCATGTTGGTGATAGCCAAGACCCAAACTCAATATGCTTATGGTTTATAGAGTGCATTTGTGAATAAACTATACATTTATTTTTATTTGCTTTCAGTGGTACCAGTTATTTCCCAAATTAAGGGCTAAAATACGTATCTTATGTTAAAATAAGAAAGGTCATTATATAACCAGTCAATAAATTAAATTCCATTGCAATTTATTATGGTTTTACCATAGTCATGGCCTCGGAACACTAGATAGATAGATAGATAGATAGATAGATAGAGTAATAAAGAGTAATATAACATATTAAACCAAGAGTGATTTAAAATGGGTAAGTTTCAGATAGAAAATAAAATAGACAATGAGTGGATAAAACAGTTAATACACCAATTAATTTACACTAGGCTATTTATGAGGTCTTAGCCAGGACATACTTAATGTAAACATGTGTAGCTTACCTTTGATTATTTGGGAGGCTTTCATTTTCCCTATGGAAAATTTCTTTGCGATGGAAGAGTCTGGGAACATTCCAGCCACGCACTTGTTGAAATCATCAAAGAAAGAGAGGCTAATGTTTTTCTTAGCTATTAGCATCGCCATCTTCACCTCAGACCTAATCAGTGTTGCCAGATACTGCTGACGTTTTCCAGACCAAAATATGTTCAAAACCTGCCAAAATGCACTTGAAACCGCCCAATCTGGCAACACTGGACCTAATCACTTGTTCAGCCTCGCCTCCAGACGGAGTTCTGTAATTACTGATGCCTGAGAGGGTGGGGACGTGAATTCATGGTCCGACTTCCTGCTGTAAACTCCTGTCAGAGGCGCGTCATGAATTCTGGACCTACCGACTTTTTTATATTGTGAAAATACGGGACTTTTATATAATGTCAAAATACGGGATATTTTCGGGAAAATAAAAAAACGGGAAGACAGCGGGAAATAATTCAAAATAAGGGATTTCCCGGGAAGGTTGACAGGTATTAGTTTGAGAAAACTAATCAACAGTCAGGAAAAAAAAAGAGTGCATACTTGCTCATTAGTGAGCAGCACACACGCACACACAGCTTATTTTATTTATATACAGACACAGATATGGCCTGAGAGATTAATATAAATCTATCTTGAGAGAAAGAGAGAGAGAGTCTTCAGTGCAAATGATTAATGAAGGAAGTTTTTAATTATGCAAAACAAGCCTTAAAGCAGCATTCTCTCACTGCGCCCCCCCACCCATGTAGCTTCTTCTGTATTTCTATTACCTCACTTTTCCCCCTCTCTCTCAGCACTGCTGTTAGCTTCACGTGGTGTGTGTGTGTGTGTGCGCGAAAAGATTAATTAGTTTTCTAAATGACTGCAGTGATCGAGAAGACGTGTGTGTGTGGTTTCTACAACAGCACAAGCTAAGGTCTTCATCGCCAGAATCACATCATGGTAGATGATTTTAAGCCTTCTGAGGGTCAACCGGGACATGTTCCAGGCCCTTCCGTCGGAATACGTGAGAGCTGGGGAGCTACCTTGGAGGGCGTTGCTGTAATTCCTGGAAAGTTTCGTCATGTTGAAAATTTCTGCGGGTCAAGTGCTGGATGAAGTCATCTGTCACAGCTGTGAAGACCAGGGGCGTCACTAGACCCAAGACCATACTGGGGCACAAAAGGGGCACAGGAAATGTATGCGAGCGCGCGAAGCGCGCGAGCTAAAAATTTTGCACTATATTTATATTTATATTTATATTTTTTATATAATATATATTACATTTTATGTAATATATATTATATTTTATGTAATATATATTTATATATTGATATTTATATTTAGAAACGGCCTGCTTAAAACTAGTCACTAGAGCTGTAAAACTCAAAATGATTACGAGGACACTGAATCCAGGTCAATCATTTAATAATAACAGTATGAATATTTGCAACATTTGTGATAATAGCAATGTAATACTTATACTGTTGGTAATATTGTAAAAGAACATATTAACATACAATACAACACCGCCGAGTTTTTAAACTCAACCAAGAGTACTTAATGGCCAACAGTATTCACACTTGATACCTTTTAAATCACCAAACATATCTTTGTAAGCACACGCATTTTCAGCATTGAACATCTCTAAACACAATCCAAAAGCCTCTAAAAGCACCACTGTGTGTGTGTGTGTGTGTGTGTGTGTGTGTTACAAAAATGACAGTGGAATTACTGTCTACTAACCTGTAAACAGTTGAAAAACACGGAGAGATGGTTTCCCCTGCTCTGAATTTCATTGCATCTGAGGGCTGCTGGAGTCTGCGGTCCCCATAGCAACCAAGATGTTACTCATGTCACGCGCACACTTTTTTCACATTGCTTAGTGTGCGCGAGGCCAGCCAAAACTACCAATGTAAAAGCATTGTAGATGGTCTTCTTCGCGCATCGGTTAGCCTACCCCACGTTATGAATTAATTAAATTGCAGCTATTCCCAAGTTTAAAATTCAGAGCGTTTCGTCACTGGATTTTTTTTTACTGGGGCACTACAGATCTATACTGGGGCACGTGCCCCAGTAAAATACCCCTGGCGACGCCGATGGTGAAGACATCCTTTAGGCATACATGAGGCTTCTGTGGGCAACCATCGAGCTCAAAATGTTCACAGAACAACATTCTGCAGAAAGTGAAAAGTTTGCCTAGGGGGCGTGGCTTATTTTGTTTTGCCGTGGCTATATGCTGTATTGCAGCCATGAAAATTGTACACGCTGCTGTCATTGCCGTTAGGCTATGCACCGCTATCCTTTGCTACCGCCATTGGTTTTGCTGGTGCCTTCCATCACGGCTACCATTGCATATTTTCATTTGCATATTTACTCCGCCCAAATTTATGCAACAGATCACCTACAGATCACGGTAGGCCCCAGCTACAGTTCTCACGGATCAAGCGGCTAAGTGTGACTTTAGCATAAGAATCGTGTTGTGAAATAAAGGCCGTCACAAATTTGCACCGGTCATCCTCGTTTCTGATTGGTCAGAAGGTGTTGATTCATTCTCTAGAACAGCAGCTCTGATAGCTGCAAATCACAGGTTTATATTAATGCGCTCATTTTGACCTGACATCATCATTGATGCTCCATATAAACTTGTGCAATCGATAGTACTGAAAACATCCTCCTCTTTTTTTTTTTACTCATTTGGACAGTCTGGGTTTAGGGACAAAACCAAAACAACGAGTCACTCAGTCCAGATCAAATCAAACCAAACACGATTCAAACACAACAGCAATAAAAGTCCAATAAAAGGTCAGGAAGAAACAAACACACACTGAGATTTGTCCGTTACAGCGGTAGGTTTCCCACCGTGCTGAAAACACACAGATAATTGGTGGCGTTAAGTTAACACTTATCTTCTTTCTGTTCTATTGAGCACATTGTTGAGGTCGGACTGAAAGGCTCCTGCGAAGCTCCGACAACATCCTGCCTCCCTTTCCGTAAATGTCAAAGCCATCTGTCCTTCTCATGGCCACCATTTTCATTTTATTTTCCCCCATTTCCAGACAGAATTGCTTTTATTTCTCATCCAAACGCTGTTACAGAGCTGGAGGTGAGCGCCTACGACGTTTACGACCTTTAAAAAGGATGAGCTCATAGGTTTCATTTGATCCCAACTGAATCCAGTGTCCAGCGTCGATTGCCCAAATCCTCAGACATGTACGACACTAATATACCATCCATGTTGGATTTATTAAACTTTTTCAAATAAAACGTTGCGTGTAAATATTTTCATGGTCAAACAATCCTGTCAGAATCATGAAAGTTTCGCTGCTTTTCATCGGACCCAGGTGTACGTGTTCATAAACGACAATTAGCCATAAATTTATAAGTTTTACAATCAATACACAGTGCCCTCCACAACTATTGGCACCCCTTGTAAAGATTAGTAACAAGGGTTAGAAAAAATATCCACCTTTTGGTGAAGTCGCTTCACCTCACGCTGAAAAAATAAGAAAAATTCAACCTTTAACTGAAATAAATTTATTCACAGGAAAAACAAATCCCTCATTGGGAAATAATTATTTCCAACAACAATCTTCCACTATTATTGGCGCCCCGGAAATGATAATGATGGTGAACACAATGTACCCGAAGAATGTTTCCATTTAAATTGTACAGTATGCAAGGGCGGCTGGTGCATAAGGGCGATTGGGCGACGCACTGCCAAAACGAAAAAAAAAGGTTTTTTTTCTTTTTTTAAAACAAACTTTCACCAGCGCTGCTCGAGGCCATTTTAATCTGTCTCTGGGTATCATTGTCCAATCAGGGTCGTCTTGCTTCTAGAGTACCGCCCCTTTTGGGGCGATTTCAGTCACGCTGAAAATCGCCCAAGAGTTCACTGATAGAGTCCCATGTTAATATATTTTTTTTCTCCTGACTGACACTTCAATGCAATCTCTATGGGTTCCGGGGGGGCTTGCCCTAACGTGCTTACGTCACTGTGAAGCGCGGCAAAGTTGTGTTCGATCCGGTCAGTTTCTGAGGTGAGATGGATGCGGAAAGCAATTCAGTGCGGTCCTTAAAAGAAGTTCCATTTAGTCAGTGATCAAATCGAGCTAAATTGGCAACAAAACAAGTTGGACCCCCCTCGACCAAATCTAAACATAAAACAAATTTCGACAAGGGGGGGAAATCATATACTCGAGGTTTTACTTCAACATGGTCCCAGCGCAAATCCTGGCGAGCTGGCTGCAAGGACGCCTCAGCGGTTTTCTGCTCCTCCTGCTTACTTTTCCACCCTGGAGGTGGCTCCACGGACAACACTGCTTGGACGGTCACTGGAGTTTCGGACATGCATCATTTGTCGGAGAAAATAGAAAAACATGAGTCATCAAAGATTCACATGGGCAGCTGCCTGAAATTTTCGGCTTTTGGGAGAGTGAACATCGCTACACGGCCGGATGAGGGCTACAGGCTAGCAGTTCACCGCCACAACGATGAGGTGAGCAAGAACAGGCACATATTAAACCGGCTCACCCAATGCGTGAAATTTTGTGGAGTGTTCGAGTTAGCTTTACAAGGCAAAGACGAAACTGAGGGCTCCAGTGACCTTGGTGTTTTTCTGGGTTTGGTTGACTTCATGACACACACACACACACACACACACACACACACACACACACACAGTCACAGAATCCGTTCACACTTGATGTTTTCAATGTGCATTTTTATATTTGCCACACTTTGCTCTGAGAGTTAGCACTTTGGTAATATCCTTGGTAATACCAGTAATTGCAAGATCTAAAGATCCACTCATCTATTTATTCAACTGCTATTGTTATGTTAGCCAACTATTTACAATGTTTTGTTACAGTAAGTGCACTTTCCTGTTTGTCCTTAAGTTGCACAGTCTGTAAAATTCTTGCTGGTCATGGAGTTTGAAGTACAAAATCTATTTACAGAACATTCTGTAGAACAGTTGACTTGCTACCTAGGTCAATTTACTTCAGTCCTGTGGACATTTATGGTCCGTGTAGACATAACGGGGGAAAATTGCCCCCCCGAAAAAAAATTCAGGAGCCGCCACTGACGGTATGTTTAAATTGATTGGAGTGTGTTGGAACTTTCATGCTGTAATCCAGCCCTGTGGCCGAAATCGCTCACTCGTTCACTACTCCCTACTCCCTATATAGGGAATTACTATATAGAGGACTATATAGTGAGCTCATTGGTAAAATGAAAAAAACACTTTCGGACACTAGTCTGTCGTGCTGTTATTTACGTCATTACTGTTGCACAATTAAAACGTGCCAGATTTATTTTTGTGATAAATCCATATTATACTGAGCATATTTCCCACATTAATCAATACAAAGTACCTGCATCTTTCATTTAAAAAAAAAAAATCAAGGCTGAATACTTTCTTCTTTGCCGCTGCTGTTTATTAAATCAAATTTGAGACTTTTAATTTGCTTTCTTTCAGCGCGACTGCAATGCATGATGGGATATATTGCTTTGGTTAGTGGCCATAAGTTGTACGCTACTTTTCGTGATGCATTGTGGGATACTTTGAGTGCACCATATAGGGTGTAAATAATCCTCACTAAGGTTTCGGACACCACTACAAAATGGCGTCCCCACTATATAGTGCCCTATATAGTGAATAGGGGGTGATTTCGGACAAAGGGCATGACTTCCTGATTAACTGGGGAACAAATATGACGTGACACAGAGGCCAAATTCCCTCAACATCAACATGGGAAAGATAAGAGAACACACAAACCCTGGATAATCTGGAGAGACTGTGGAAAGAGGAACGGGCTCAGACACCCTTCTCTGTATCGCCAACCTTATAAAATGTTACAGGAGAGACTCAGTGCTGCTTTACTGACAAAGGGAGGGTGTACAAAATATTAAATACAAGGGTTCCAATAATCATGAAGGGCACTGTATATTTAAGATGTGAAAATGAAAGAAAACACGGTTTCTGTTGTTACAGTGACCATTTTAATGTACTTGATGACCTTACATGACCTTGTACTGTGTCCTTCTTTGAAAACATCATGATTTATCAAAACATTATCTCATCTCATCTCATTATCTGTAGCCGCTTTATCCTTCTACAGGGTCGCAGGCAAGCTGGAGCCTATCCCAGCTGACTACGGGCGAAAGGCGGGGTACACCCTGGACAAGTCGCCAGGTCATCACAGGGCTGACACATAGACACAGACAAACATTCACACTCACATTCACACCTACGCTCAATTTAGAGTCACCAGTTAACCTAACCTGCATGTCTTTGGACTGTGGGGGAAACCGGAGCACCCGGAGGAAACCCACGCGGACACGGAGAGAACATGCAAACTCCGCACAGAAAGGCCCTCGCCGGCCACGGGGCTCGAGCCCAAACCTTCTTGCTGTGAGGCGACAGCGCTAACCACTACACCACCGTGCCGCCCGTATAGTGTTATATAATGTAGTAAATAGTGTATTGTTCATTAAAAAAAATAAATTTAAAATGTAATATTTACGTGAAATAGAATGCTTGATAATTATACACAGTACATGAAATATTATTGTGCATTATATATATGTATGTATGTATAGAGTGTCCTAATTAACAGTTATTCCATGAAATCGAGTCGTACATGAGCTGATAGCCGACGAGGCACGTAGCACCGAGTTGTCTATAAGCAGTGTACGACAAGATTGAGTGGAATAACTGTTTTATTCTCTCCACATTCACTGGATTTGGAGAAACAGACCATTTTTAGCTTGATTTTTTTGCAAATTTGATAAATAAAAACTTTATACAAAATGTCCGACAACATCACTTCTGCTTAAAATGTAAACAAACTGGTGAAATGACAATAACACTTTGTGAAAAATGCAATAATAATAATAATAATAATAATAATTATTATTATTATTATTATTGAAAAATACAAAAGATACATTTTTACCATGAAATACTTTTATTCCATATTTTGTTTCTTTGTGTGTGTGTGTGTGTGTGTGTTTTCGAGTAGAGTTTTTATTTCGTCCTCGTTCAGCAACACACTGCCATTTTGTTGCTGGTCTTTTTCTTCTTCATTAGGGTTTTTTTTTTTGGAGGTTGGCAAACCAACTTAAAGGTGTATTACTGCCACCAACTGGGCTGGAGCGTGAAACAGGCGATATTAGGGGTGGGGGGGACAAACTATATTTTTTTAGCTATTCCTGTTTCTTTTAAATATTTGATGACAAAGCCGCCATTTTGTTTTTCTCTACTCATGGTATATGAGCTGATATCCTAGTAGTAGAGTAGCCAATCAGAGTGCACGATTGCTCATATCCAGTGAATGCGGATAGAATAATTATTAATATCCATAACCAAGGGCGGCACGGTGGTGTAGTGGTTAGCGCTGTCGCCTCACAGCAAGAAGGTCCTGGGTTCAAGCCCCGGGGCCAGCGAGGGCCTTTCTGTGCGGAGTTTGCATGTTCTCCCCGTGTCCGCGTGGGTTTCCTCCGGGTGCTCCGGTTTCCCCCACAGTCCAAAGACATGCAGGTTAGGTTAACTGGTGACTCTAAATTGACCGTAGGTGTGAATGTGAATGGTTGTCTGTGTCTATGTGTCAGCCCTGTGATGACCTGGCGACTTGTCCAGGGTGTACCCCGCCTTTCGCCTGTAGTCAGCTGGGATAGGCTCCAGCTTGCCTGTGACCCTGTAGAAGGATAAAGCGGCTAGAGATAATGAGATGAGATGAGATCCATAACCAACAATAAAAAAATCCATAATTACTATTAATAAATAATTTATTTGATGCATGGTGTGAACTTTATAAATAGTGATTAAAATGATTAATTATTAAGAAAAGGACAGATAAAGAAAATGTGATTGATTAAGGACTATAATTTTACTAATAATAGTAACAATAATACTATACAAATCTATCAAGTAATAAAAACCTTGAAATAAATGATCTATGATATTTCAATATTCTGAATTTTGATTTCTGGATCTTTCCTGTTCATCTCATCCCAGTCAACACTGAGACTTGATACTGGTGCTGGTCCTTTCCCAGTGAGCTCCCTACATTATAATGACAAACTCGACATGCTGTACAATCTAAAAATATGCTACTTCTAACACATTATAATCCATGATACAGAGACAGATTATTTCACTATTCACTAGTTTCGTCATCACAGATGAAAGAAAGTAGGATGAAATCCAGAAACCTTTTTCAAACTTTTCAAACCTATCAACTGTCCTCTATTAGCTTTCCAATTCCCACAATTCTGTTCAAACGAGCATTACTGGGTCGTCCTGAACTGTGCCAATTTTTATAATTGACTTCAACCTAAAAAGGCTGAATTTAATATTACCGTGAGATGAAATATATGCAAATACATGAAGCACTTCTAATTGTGTGCTTAATCAAAGAGCTTATTATTTTTTCCTCAGAAGTGAAATCAAGGCGTTTGGCACAAAGCACACTTTAAATGAAGAAGTGAACTTGTGCAGGATGTCCTAGTTCTACAGGCAATTTGATTTTTTTTCTTTGAGATGATTGTTTATATTGATCACGATTCTGATGAAGAGATGTTGGAGGTTTTAAAATAATCATTATATTGCTATAAAGGATAAAAAGACACTACGAGAGAGAGAGAGAGAGAGAGAGAGAGAGAGAGAGTCTTGAAACCATTTTTAATGCCACACTTCTCCTAAACAGTATCTCCATCCAAACCAACTCCACCATGAGACTGGAGCCATCATGTCACCTCCTTCCTCCGTCCTCCGTCCTGTGCGAGTCGTCCAACCTCCATTCGTCCTTCTCTCACCTCCCAGTTCCCGCTTCCACCCAGTTCCTCCTCCTCCTTTCTCCACATGACCCATCATGTTCACGTCCACTCTCAGTGCGCTTAATGCTGCGCTCCCATCAGCCACCACTGAGTGACCTTCATCTCTTAGAGCGAGATGTAAAGGTACAGACATGACCTTTGATCTCTTCTGGTTGGATGAGACACTCACCAGATCCTGCAGCCAATCAGCACCTGTACCTGCCGTGACACAGCGAGCAACAACGGCCAATCACAGGAGGAGCTGCCATCCCTAATCTCTTAATGCTTCAACGACTTCTCCAAGGTGACCGGTTCCACTCTCGGAACTTTTACTTCATGGAGATGAAAAGAGCAAATGGTGGCTCATTCATTTTGATAATTATAACGTTATTATTATTATTATTATTATTTTTTTTTAACATTAGAAATTAAGGACTTTTGGACTGCATTTTAATATTCACTGTATGTTACATGTAGAATTAAAAATTAATTCTCTAATTCATTGTAACCTCCTCTACATTAAGTTGGTGGTGGAGTAGTTACAAAAAAAATCAGTCTATAAATACGCTCTCAGAAAATAAAGTACATTATTGTACCTTTAGTGGTACAACTGCTTGTCACTGGATCATTACTCTCTAAGGTACTTATTTGTACCCATTATATACTGTTTGGGAACATATATGTACCTTTTTGGCCCAATAATGGTACACACAGTTACCTTGAAGTTCAATAATGAGCCCGAGGGGGTACATTAGTGTCGATTGTACCTTAGAGGATAGAAGTGGACTCCTACTGTACCCCTAATTCTGATAGTGTACACCGAATTACCAGCAACGTCCTTCTAGTAAAGTCCATCTAATCGGCGGCCATCTTGGAAATACTGCAATAACAACCAAAACTCGTAACTGGGAATTTCTGACCTGCAACCATGTGAACAAAATGTGCTACTTCATGAGCGTCTGCCATGATGGTGGAAATACAAAGCAACTCGGACGGCAGCCACTGAAAGCGTGTCTGTAAACAATGCTGAATTTTCTCAGTATTACCACGATTTGAATGCTCGAGTGAAGATTCGATACAAACAGAAGATAGATACAGTATGTGTGGGTTTTGACCCATATTATTTAAAAAAGTGAGACTTTTCTGAAGATAAGATGCTTCTAATGACCATCGAGTACCCAGATATCACGTTCTATCTGGTTTGGTGGCCAAAGAATCAAGTCCAACCTCAGACGAAACATAGCCCATGTTCTGAGTGGGTGCCCAGACTGGATTATTTCTATCATATAATTTTGCTGGCGCTCCTAGAAGCGAAATGGTAATACACGTGTTAAAATTATGACAATGACCGAGAGAACGCTCATTTTATAGCAAAATTCCAGCAACCCGAAATCAAATTCTTCCATGATATTATCGAGAAAGCTTTTGAATCTCACCTGAGATAAAATGATTACTGCAAACATGAACTGTTTTGGTTTTAGCCTCTGTGAGATCAGCCCTGCCGATGTTGTTCAGCCGTGCTCGTCTCCTGTCTGTACTAAGCCTCAGAGTTTCCTCGCCCTCTTTCCGAATCACGGACAGAATTTGAAAAAATCGGAACGTGACACAGTCTCAAGTACTGTTGTGACCACAACCATATACAGTGGTGCTTGAAAGTTTGTGAACCCTTTTAGAATTTTCTATATTTCTGCATAAATATGACCTAAAACATCAGATTTTCACACAAGTTCTAAAAGTAGATAAAGAGAACCCAGTTAAACAAATGAGATAAAAATATCATACTTGGTCATTTATTTATTGAGGAAAATGATCCAATATTACATATTGGTGACTCTCTGATACATCAGAGAAAGAGGTTTTGTTTTGTTGCTCTGGTTGATATGAGATACAAAACAGATGAAAAGGAAACACGTCATTATGAAATACGACAATATATTTTTGACAACTTTAAAGCTACAGACATGACGTTTACCGGTGGACATTTAAATCGTCCAACTTTTCTGATAATCAGAATCCACCGGCGATTCCTGACACCATCATCATCAACTGTCCATAGTATGGTAAGTATTGAAATAGATCAACCTCCATATGTTCATCTGAATGGAGATGGCTGGCTTTACGGTAACACGGCGGGAATTGATCTGGTGTTCTCTGCATAATTCAGTCTCGTACCTAGAAGGGCACTCAGTAGAGTGTACACCTCGGCCAAGCCACATATTCAGATTTGTGTCAAAGTCTAATCAATTGTTCCTTTGCCCATGGCCCAACTTTCCTCAAAATTTCATTAAAATCCGTTCACTACTTTTTGAGTTACGTTGGTAACAGTCAAACAAACAAACAAACAAACTGAGGTGAAAACATAATGTCCTCCAACAAAGTTGGCAGAGGTAACTAGAAATGTGTTTAAATTAAACTATTTATAGGCAATGAAATCATGGTTTGATCAGAAACTTAATATTTTTATGTAAACTATTCACACACCAGCCACTTTAATAGGAACTTGTTCGTGATTCTAAGATTCCTGTTCTTGGCTGCAGGACTGAATCCCAATGTGTTCTTCTGCTGTTGCATGCTGAGATGCTTTTCTGCTCATGATGGTTGTAAAGAGTGATTATATGAGTTACTATAGTGGTCCACATCGAGAGGAATCAGCTCCTCCACATCGAGAGGAATCAGCTGAGGTGGCTCGGGCATCTTTTTCGGATGCCTCCTGGACACCTCCCTGGGGAGGTGTTCCAGGCATGTCCCCCCGGGAGGAGGCCCCGGGGAAGACCCAGGACATGCTGGAGGGACTATGTCTCTCGGCTGGCCTGGGAACGCCTCGGTGTTCTTCCCGAGGAGCTGGCTGAGGTGTCTGGGGAAAGGGAAGTTTGGACTTCCATGCTTAGACTGCTGCCTCCACGACCCGGCCCCGGATAAAGCGGAAGAAGACGAGACGAGACTATAGTGGTAGTACATACTATGTATGACCACTTCTGACACCATCTATAGCGAAGTGAGAGAACAGTCACCTTATGTTGCCTTGAACCCAGGTCTACAGGATACCAAACCTGCACCCTGACCCCATTTGTAGTGAAGCGAGAGAACAGTCACCTTATCCTGCCTTGAACCCAGGTCTACAGGATGCCAAACCTGCACCCTGACCACCTAAATAAATATTATTCGAAAAAAAAAACAACAACCCCCCTGGCTCTTAGGTGTTGTGGTCAGGGTGCAGGTTTGGTACTCCGTAGACCTGGGTTCAAGGCAGGATAAGGTGACTGTTCTCTCACTTCACTACAGATGGTGTTAGAAGTGGGATGGCTTTCCAGGAGGCCATTGGAGGTGTACCCTGTGTGTAAGCTGTATGAGGGACCCCCAGGACAGGTGGCCTCTGTGCAAGGGACCCCAGAGATGGGTGAAGCACAAGTGTGTGGGGCACCCTGCTTTGGGAGAAGTATGGCCGGGGGATGCATGAGGGTGAAGTGTATGGGTGCACCTCCCGAAGGGGAGGGCAGTGTGACAGAATGCCTGTCACTACAGTTGCATATGTGCTCTGACTGCCATACCAATGAACCTGGCACTTTGGTGTTGTAGCCAGGGTGCAGGTTTGGCACTCTGTTGACCTGGGTTCAAGGCAGGATAAGGTGACTGTTCTCTTGGTTTGCTACACTATATCTTTTCTGGCAAAAAAGCTGACCCAATCTGGCCATTTTCCTCTGACCTCTCTTATCAACAAGGCATTTGTTTCCACCCACAGAACTGTCGCTCACTCACTCAATTCAGTGTTTTTTGTTTTTTTGCACCAGTCTGTATAAACAAGACTGTTGTGTGTGGAAACCCCAGGAGATCAGCAGTTTCTGAAATACTCAAACCAAAAATACTCATCTGGCTCAAACCAACACCCATGCCACAGTGAAAGAAAGTCACACTTTGAGATCACAATTTTTCCCGTTCTGATGTTTGAACATTGTAAACATTAACTGAAGCTCTTAATTTGTATCTGTACGATTGTGCTGCTGTCAAGGGACTGGCTGATTAGAGAACTGATTAGATAGTTTGTTTTTTTGACAACTGTGGCAGCGGGGGCGTGGTCAAGCGCCAGTCTGTGACAGGAGGGCGGAGTCAGGGAAGGTAAGTGGCAGAATCACTACACCTGAGAGCAATTAACCTGTGTTTGTGTGTCTTCCCAGTGACCACGCCCTACTTAAGGAGGGAGAGCGAGAGCAGAGGGGCTCTTCCTGAACCAGACGCCAAGAGTGTGTGTGTGTGTGTGTGTGTGTGTGTCTGCAAAGTGCATACCAGTTGTCAAACTGAAAAGTGTGGCAATAAAACGCTCTGTCAACCCGATCTCTGTCCTGCCATCTTCTGTGCTCCACCCTTCCACACGAACCGCTACAGTGGTGCCGAAACCCGGGACCTGGAGCACAGACGCCAAACCGCCCCATGGAGTCTTCCCCATTCGCCGACCTCATCCACGCCCTCGCCACGGCCCAGCAAAGCCAGCACCAGGCGCTAGTCACGCTCCGTAAGGAGCAGGAGCAGCGCTTCGAGGCCCTGATGTTGGCCCAGCAAGAGGATCGATAGGCGTTCCGGCACCTCCTCGCGTCAGCGGGGACTACCGACGCTTCCACCGCGGGCCCGTCCCCCCTCATCCTGGCCAAGATGGGCCCACAGGATGACCCCGAGGCTTTCATCATGCTCTTTGAGCAAGTCGCGGAGACCTTGGGGTGGCTGATGGATCAGCGCGCGGCGCGCCTCCTCCCCCTGCTAACGGGAGAGGCGCAGCTGGCCGCGCTACAGCTCCCCGCTGACTGCCGGCTGGCCTACGCGGACCTTCGCCGGGCCATCGTCCAGTGTGTGGGGTGCACTCCTGAACAGCAGCGCCAGCGCTTCTGCGCTCTGCGCTTGGAGGAAGTCGGCCGGCCGTTTGCATTTGGTCAGCAACTCCGGGACGCCTGCTGGCGGTGGCTGAGGGCCGACAACCGCGACGCCGAGGGGATCTTTGACCAGGTGGTACTGGAGCAGTTCGTCGCGTGCTTGCCAACAGGAACCGCGGAGTGGGTCCAGTGCCACCGCCCGGTGTCGCTGGATCAGGCCATCGAGCTGGCGGAGGACCATTTGGCGGCTGTTCCGGTGGCAGGACAGCAGACAGCCTCTTCTCTTCTCTCCTCTTCTCTCTCTCTCTCTCTCTCTCCTCCTCCTCCTCCTGTGTCCCATCCTCGGCCCATTCCCCCACTGCAGAGGCGGGGGCCGGCACCTCCCCAGCCAGCCTGCCGCACCCGCGGTGCCCTCCCATTTCTTTCTTCTGTGTCTGCCTCTCCCCCCCTCAGGTGAGTGAGCCCCAGAACACCGGTGCAGAGAGGAAGCCCGGGCCGGTTTGCTGACGCTGCGGGGAGACGGGTCACCTCCAACAGCAGTGCACGGCAATGGAGGTGGGCGTGGTGGTTCGGATCCCTGATGCGCCAGAGGCTGCCCATGATCAGGCCGGAGCGTATCGCATACCGGTGAGTATTCAAGGGGATACATATCAGGCATTGGTGGATTCCGGTTGTAATCAAACCTCAATTCACCAAAGCCTGGTGCAAAACAAGGCATTGGGGGGAGCACAGGGGGTGAAGGTGTTGTGTGTGCACGGGGATGTTCACAGCTACCCTTTGGTGTTGGTCCACATTTTTTTCCGAGGGGAAAAATGCATAGTAAAGGTGGCGGTTAATCCTCGCTTCACCCACTCGATAATTTTGGGGACTGATTGGCCGGGATTCGGGGAGTTGATGAGCCGTTTAGTGGAGAGTGGGTCCTGCCATACGTCAGCAGGGGGAGGTCCCGGTGTCGCCTTGGCGGGAGCAGCTGTCACAGAGCCGTCTATGTCATCTCCGCATCAGGGTGAGGAGCCACCGGCTCCTCCTCTCTCTCTGGGGGAATCCCTCGTGTATTTCCCGTTAGAACAGTCGTGAGACGAAACTCTGCGGCATGCGTTTGACCAAGTGAGAGTAATCGATGGTCAAACGCTCCCGCCGAATGCCACCCCGTCCTTCCCCTATTTCTCTATTATGAAGGATAGATTATACCGAGTGACGCAGGACACTCAGACGAAAGAGCAAGTCATGCAGCTTTTAATTCCAAAGAGCTGCCGGGAATTGGTGTTCCAGGCGGCTCACTTTAATCCCATGGCTGGACACCTAGGGCAGGATAAGACACTAGCCCGAATAATGGCCCAATTCTATTGGCCGGGGATTCGCAGCGACGTTCGTAGGTGGTGTACGGCGTGCCGCGAATGCCAGTTAGTAATTCCAGCGGCCATTCCAAAAGCGCCTTTGCGCCCTTTACCATTAATCGAGACCCCGTTTGAAAGAGTTGGGATGGATCTCGTCGGGCCATTAGATCGGTCAGCACGAGGGTACCGCTTTATATTAGTTCTGGTGGACTATGCAACACGATACCCAGAAGCAGTGCCTCTGCGCAATATCTCAGCACGCAGTATTGCGGAGGCACTCTTCCGCATTATCTCCCGAGTTGGAATCCCGAAAGAGATTCTGACTGATCAAGGCACCACGTTTATGTCACGGACACTGCGCGAACTGTATGGGTTATTGGGGATTAAGCTGATCCGCACCAGCATGTATCACCCACAAATGGACGGTTTAGTGGAACGGTTCAACCGCACCCTCAAGAATATAATTAAAAAATTCGTAAGTGAGGACGCACGTAATTGGGATAAGTGGCTCGAGCCCTTGCTGTTTTCAGTGCGAGAGGTCCCCCAAGCCTCCACGGGGTTCTCCCTGTTCTAATTATTATATGGGCGTAAGCCGTGCGGCATTCTAGATGTGCTGCGGGAAAATTGGGAGGATGGACCTTCACAAAGCAAAAATTAAATTCAATACGTTATGGACCTGCGCGCAAAACTCCACACCCTCACCCACCTAACCCAGGAGAATTTGCGGCAGGCCCAAGAACGGCAAGCCCGCCTGTACAACAAGGGTATGCGCCTTAGAGAGTTCGCACCGGGAGATAAAGTACTCGTACTGTTGCCCACATCGAGCTCCAAATTGGTCGCCAAGTGGCAAGGACCCTTTGAGGTCACACGGCGAGTTGGGGACGTCGACTACGAGGTGAGGCGAACAGACGGGGTGGGGCGCTACAGATTTAACACCTCAACCTGCTTAAACTCTGGAATGAGGAGGTCCCCATGGCGTTGGTGTCGGTGGTTCCGGAGAAGGCAGAGCTGGGGCCGGAGGTTCAAAAAGGGGCATTGGCATCAGGTATCCCTCCGGTCCCCTGTGGAGACCACCTCTCACCGACCCAACTCGCGGAGGTCACCCAGTTGCAGACCAAGTTTTTGGATGTGTTCTCGCCCCTGCCCGGTCGCACTAACCTCATAGAGCACCACATAGAGACGCCCCCGGGGGTGGTAGTGCATAGCCGCCCTTACAGGCTACCCGAACACAAAAAAAAGGTGGTTCGGGAAGAACTTGAGGCCATGCTCGAAATGGGCATCGTCGAGGAGTCCCACAGTGACTGGAGCAGCCCGGTGGTCTTGGTACCCAAGGCCGATGGGTCGGTCCGGTTCTGTGTGGACTATAGAAAAGTCAATGCGGTGTCTAAATTTGACGCGTACCCAATGCCTCGGATTGATGAGTTGCTCAATTAACTAGGCACAGCTCGCTTTTATTCGACACTGGATTTGACAAAGGGATACTGGCAGATCCCCTTGACTCCTCTATCCCGAGAAAAAAACGGCCTTTTCCACACCGTTCGGATTACACCAATTCGTCACACTTCCTTTTGGGCTGTTTGGGGCACCCGCTACATTTCAGCGGCTGATGGACAGGGTCCTCCGCCCCCATGCCACTTATGCGGCCGCTTACCTAGATGACATTTTCATCTATAGTAATGACTGGCTGAGGCACATCGAACATCTGAGGGCCGTCCTTAGGTCGCTGAGGCGAGCGGGTCTCACAGCCAACCCAAAGAAGTATGCGATTGGGCGGGTGGAAGTACGGTATCTGGGCTTCCACTTGGGCAACGGGCAGGTGCGTCCCCAAATTAATAAGACGGCAGCAATTGCGGCCTGCCCAAGGCCCAAGACCAAAAAGGGGGTGAGACAGTTCCTGGGGCTGGCTATTACCGTAGGTTTATACTTAATTATTTGGACGTCACCAGCCCGCTGACTGATCTGACTAAAAAGGGGGCACCAGATCCGGTCCAGTGGACGGAGCAATGCCAGCGGGCTTTCTCTGAGATAAAGGCTGCACTGTGTGGGGGGCCACTTTTACACTCCCTTGACTTCTCTCCCCTTTATGTTGCAGACCGATGCATCGGACAGAGGGCTGGGGGCTGTTTTGTCCCAGGAGGTGGAGGGGGAGGACCGCCCAGTCTTATACATCAGCAGGAAGCTGTCGGTGCATGAGGGGCGCGACAGCACCATAGAGAAAGAGTGTTTGGCGATCAAGTGGGCAGTCCTCGCCCTCCATTACTACCTGCTGGGGCGCCCTTTCACCCTCTGTTCGGACCACGCGCCCCTCCAGTGGCTCCGCCGCATGAAGGATGCCAACGCGCAGATCACCCGTTGGTATCTGGCACTCCAACCCTTTAATTTCAAGGTGGTCCACAGGCCGGGGGCGCAGATGGTCGTGGCGGACTTCCTCTCCCGTCAAGGGGGGGGGGGGGAGTCGGCTGCAGGCCGGACGGCCGCCTGGCCTGAGTCGGGCGGTGGGGGTATGTGGCAGCGGGGGCGTGGTCAAGCGCCGGTCTGTGACAGGAGGGCAGAGTCAGGGAAGGTAAGTGGCAGAATCACTACACCTGAGAGCAATTAACCTGTGTTTGTGTGTCTTCCCAGTGACCACGCCCTACTTAAGGAGGTAGAGCGAGAGCAGAGGGGCTCTTCCCGAACCAGACGCCAAGAGTGTGTGTGTGTGTGTGTGTGTGTGTGTGTGTCTGCAAAGTGCATACCAGTTGTCAAACTGAAAAGTGTGGCAATAAAACGCTCTGTCAACCCGATCTCTGTCCTGCCGTCTTCTGTGCTCCACCCTTCCACACGAACCGCTACAACAACATTACATAAAAAGTGGAAAACCTGTAAATTATACGGTATGTCATGCATATTAGTAAGTACAGAAAGTCAAGGAATGTTTACAGAAGATAAATTTAATGAGTCAAGTCAATGGTAGAGTCACACTTAAAAAAAAGCTTCTAAATTTCCATAATTTTACAAAACTGCCATAAATTTCACACCCTTCCAGATCAGTATTTTTCTAGTGCACTTATGAGCATGAGAATAAAGAAGAATGAATTTAATTTATTACTCTGCTGAAGTAATACTATATATTGTATGAGTATCCATCCTTATTATTTATATTGTATTGTCTGTCCTGCTTTACTCCTAACAGGCTTGTAGTCAGTGCTCGAAACTAACGGTGTCCCGATGTCCCGGGGACCATAAAAAATGTCATCGGGACACAAAATTATCATATCTGGGACAATCCCGGGACAATGGAAAAAAATAGATCTAGAAAAAAAGTTCTACATTAATATTATTTACAAAGCCGTAACACATACGTAGACATTCACCTAATTTGTCAATTTTAATTTTAAAACGTTAACAGCGAAAAATACATAGTAGCTACACTTTCGATGCACCTGCATCCGTAGGCTACAGAGCAGCGCATTCTGTTCTAGAATCTTCGGCCGGAGTCCGCATTATATGGACTTGGAATGGAATTGCTACCGCACACGCTGCGCCGACTCTTGCCAGAACAAAAATGCTGAAGTGGTTGAAGCGGACCGACCGCGGGGAAGAAACTGAAAGCCCAGACATAACGTCTCCGGGACCTTCAGGATCCAAAGTGTCATCGCCTGGTCTGCAGGCAACGCTAGCAACTGAATGAACTGAATGAACACTGTTAGACACGTTATAAAATACAACAGGAATGATGTGGATGATATTGACGGAAGATACCGTTCAACAGAATAAGTGAGTTTTCTTGGTGTCTTTCTAGTTCAGAAAGTTTAGTCAGTCAGCAGCACAACTAGGCTCGGACCTGGCACTATGCTGATGTTGCTAACATTTGCACCCGGCAGCGAAAGTTCATAAAATGGATAACGGAAAGTTCATAAAAATGGATAACGGAAAGTTCATAAAAATGGATAACGGTAATGGATAACGGAAAGTTCATACAAATGGATAACGGTAATGGTGAAAATTATAAGTTGGCCTTATAAGTGCCAACAGATATTCAAGGTATAAGTAGATGAAATGAACATAAAAGGGGTCTTATTTTCAACTAAAGTGTACTGCAGATGTAGGGAGTTGAAACATTTTCTGAATGAGCTAGTTGGCCCCTTTAAATAAACGGGTATCTATTCATACAGTGAGATCGCCAAAGTTTAATAAACTGAAAATGCAATAACTGTAATTTTGAAGTAGATGATGTATTGGACATGTGTCGCTTGTGTCTTGTGACTTATTGTAAAAATGATATAAAGGGTTCAAAATTGCATAGTTACAAATATAATAGTAACTTCATATGATAATATTAACCACTGGTTATTTCAGAGAGGAAAAAATGGGGACACTATTGCTTCCATTCGGGACAATACAACACAGAATTCGGGACCACTGGGGGACACAAAGAAAAAAAGTTAATTTCGAGCCCTGCTTGTAGTACTCGAGTCTGATTTGTGCCCTAATTTTAAGGACTCATGACTTGACTTGGACTTGACCACTGATGAATCGGACTCGTGCATTCATTAACTGCATTCAGATTCGTAAATTGGAGATGAAGACTTGGATTTTTTCTTTATTTTTTTGTAACATGCCATAATACTTTGGTACAAGATATTTATATCTACATTAATTTTTATCCCAGTTTTGTCCAAGATAGTGGACATTCACCTGTTCATACGTCATGTTCAGGAACAAGCTAACATTAATGGTGCTAAAATGCCTGAAGAGAATGCCCCTCGGATTGTCTGCTTTGCTTCTACAGACTTCTTGTGCAGTGGGAAAAAATGTACTGCTGTGTGTTCCATATGTAGAAGAACTATCAAGGAGACGATGGGGACAACCTCGAACTTCAATCGTCATTTGTCAAAATGCCACCCAGAGAAGGAAGTGACACGCTATGTTCATTGCTCTGTTGATCGCAGGGCTTGCTTGCTGAGCAATGAACTAGCTAGTGTTAACCCTCTGTCATGTTATTTACCCTGTTGATAGTGGGCGGAGCTTGCTGAGCAATGAACAAGCGTTTTTATCTGTAGCCTGTTCACTAAAATGGGGTGGTCAAGCAGTAACATTAGTCCAACACAGTAGCAGAGACAGTTTCACATCAAGGCAGCAGCAGCCACTGTCAAATGGTGTGGCTGGAGTCTTGTTCTCGGATTTGACTTGAAATTTTCTTTAATGACTCGGACTCGAACACTGGGGACTTGTGATTGGATGCAGACTTGAGGTTTAGTGACTCGACTACAACTCTGACCCTGTATCGTTGCCCTAAAGAGTTATTTTCCTCTTTTAATCTCGACTTATTTTTGTAAACGCCAACGTTCGAAAGATTTGTCTGTATTTAATGAATAAAAAGACAGACATCACATCACATGATCAGTGTGTCCCCAGCGGATCAGAAGCCCTTTGTCGGTGGTGAGTATCAGCAGTCTGAGATGCTTATCTACACGAGCAACATCATGTTTCATGCAGTTTAATTTTCTTCGGCTTGTTTTATACTTTACTACTGTTTGGTGATAAACATCTTATCGGTACAACTCATCTGCAATTTCTCTTCAACATATTTGAATTTTGTTGAATAAATAAACCAACCAAACCCAGAGAGTATGCAAAAGACTTCCTGTCACATCACCGGGGTAAATTGGAGTCTGTAATTATAGCTGGAGGTATCCAAGATCAGTTGTATGCTTTCTTTCATTCCGGGTCATGGCACCATTTGAAACTTTCTTGTCAGAAGGGGGTGGGGGATGGGATGGGATGGGATGGGAGGGGAGGGGAGGAAATGATAGTTTGAGCTGACTTCGGGGCTCATTCCAAAGTATAATATTTCACTTTCACACACATCAGCATGCACACCAGCAGGTAGAACAGCTGCGCTGATTCACATCAGGGTAGCAAAGCTAGCGGAGATATGCAGGAACTGATAATAACATCACATTATTGGTCTACAGTGTCTAATTTGTGTTCGAGTTACAGCAAAACTCCCCCAGAGTCTCATATCCTTATCTCTTTATCCACACTCATCCTCATTTCTGTCAAAGCTGTAATGAGGTGATTGGAGCGGGTTGTTATTAAGATATAAGACTCGCTAAGTGCTTATGCTACTCCTAATGCTATGCTAATCCTTATTCTATAACCCTCGTGTTCAGATCACGTCAGAATGAACTCATTTACATGGTTATGAAAACAGAACTCAATCTTACTACGCTTGAAGTTATTTATATAATGATTTTTTCTTTTGAATCTGGAGCCTATCCCAGGAAGATTGGGTGAAAAATGGGAATACAATACACCCTGGACAACTGAAGGACAAAATAAATTACATTACAGGCATTTAGCAGACGCTCTTATCCAGAGCAACATACAACATACCCAGAGCAGCCTGGGGAGCAGTTTGGGGTTAGGTGCCATGCTCAAGAGCACTTCAACCATTCCTGCTGGTCCAGGGAATTGGACCAGTGACTTTTTGGTCCCAAAGCTGCTTCTCTAACCATTAGGCCATGGCTTCCCCATTTAGACATATTTTGAAACCAGTGTTTAGTGCTCCATGACGACTGCTTTCTGTATTACATTTTATCAACTTGTGTATCCCAGAGGACAACTGGGAAATGGAGTCATTGTATCTCTACATTGGCTATGTTTTGTCACTATTGAACTTTACTGCCATCTACTGGCTTGTAAGATGTATGGCACTGTTGGGCACAGCCTTCCATCAAAGCCAAATGTCGTATCTTGCAACGTTACTGAAAGTGAAATTAAGTTATTCGATCCGTCCCGTGACTCAGTTCTGCTCCAAAATGTGAATGGTTCTTCTTTGGCCCATGGTCCACCCTTCCACCAAGTTTCATGAAAATCGGGTTGGTAAGTTTTGCGCAACATGCTTACAGACAGACACACAAACTGAACAGAAAACAACCTCCTCGACAGAGTTTTTCACACATCTGGCATCAAATCTGTGTTCTCAAGACCAGATTAGCTGGCTAACATCATCTCCAAGCCAACAAGCTAGGTATATAATCCGATAAAAAAATGGACACTGATGAGGACGTGAGGGTAAGATTATCACTTGTATCGTTACAAGTGGTTAAATGAACATTATAAACCCCTTGCTTTCTTCACATCATCCATTGTTGAAACTTATTATTATATCTGTTCTCCACCATTTTCAACATTGGTTAGGTTCAGACATTGGACAAAAGGGTTCAAGGCTTTTTTGGATAGATGAGGGTTCTTGGCTTTCTAAAGAGGTTCTGCTTGGTACTTTTTCTGATCAGGCTTCCACCCCAAGGGACAAACCCTAATCAGGGGATCACAATGCCCAATGGTAGAACCAGCAGATTTTCTATTGTTTGGTATGGTTTAGCAGTTGAACACTTGACACCACATTAGTGTTACGCTAGTGACATAGGAGTAGAGCTGGTTCAAGTTGAACTTCATTCAACTTTATGAGCATAACACAATGTTCATAAGTGTCAGTTTAGTGTATTTGAGGAACATTTCAGGCATTTTGACCAATCAAAGTGGTAAGATCTTAGACTAGTACATCTCAACCTATTAGAATATCATGAAAAGTTCAATATTTTCCATCAGTTATTTAAGAAAGTGAAAATGTAATATATGCCAGACTCATACATGTAAACTTCAAGCATTTTTCAATGAGGATTTTCATCATTTGGGCCAACAGTGCAAACAAAAAAAAAAATCTCAAAATATCAGAATATTTCATTCTGAGTTTAAGTAAAACAGTATCAATCCTGTGTATCTCTCGGTCTAGTTCAGTCCATGCAACCACAATCATGGGAAGACTGCTGACTTGACAGTCATCCAGAAGACGATCACTGACACCCTCCACAAGGAGGGAAAGCCTCAGAAGATCACTGCCAAAAAGGCTGGCTGGAAAAGGTGCACAAGCAACAGGGATGAGCGCAGCCTTGAGAGAATTGTCAAGAAAAGTCAATTCAAGAACTTGGGAGAGCTTCACAAGGAGTGGACTGAGGCTGGTAGCAGTGCATTAAGAGCCACCATGCACAGACATCTTCAGGAAAGGGGCTACAACTGTCACATTCCTAATATCAAGCCACTCCTGAACCAGAGACAATGTCAGAAGTGTCTTACCTGGGCTAAGGAGAGAAAGAACTGGACTGTTGCTCCAAAGTCCTCTTTTCAGATGAAAGTAAATTTTGCATTTAATTTGGAAATCCAGGTCCTAGAGCCTGGAAGAAGAGTGGAAGGGCACAGAATCCAAGGTGTTTGAAGTCCAGTATGAAGTTTCTGCAGCCTGTGATGATTTGGGTTGCCATGCCATCTGCTGGTGTTGGTCCACTGTGGTTTATCAAGTCCAAAGTCAGCACAGCATCTACCAGGAGATTTTAGAGCACTTCTTACTTCCATCTCCTGATAAGCTTTATGGAGATACTGATTTCCTTTTCCAGCAGGCCTTAGCACCTGCCAACAGTGCCAAAAGTTCTACCAAATGGTTTGCTGACCATGATATTACTGTGCTTGATTGGCCAGCCAACTCGCCTGACCTGAACCTCAGAGAAAATCTATGGGCTATTGTCAAGAGGAAGACGAGAAACACCTGACCCCAAAATACAGACGAACTGAAGGCTGCTATCAAAACAACCTGGGCTTCAGTAACACCTCAGCAGCACGACAGGCTGAGTACCTCCATGCCTCACCCCATTGATGCAGTAATTCATGGTAAAGGAGCCCCAAGTACTGAGTGTATAAATGAACATACTTTTCAGAAGTTGGACATTTCTGTATTGTAAATCCTCTTCTGAATTGACTTTCTTTTGGTTCTTCAGGGTTTTTTTTGTTACAAATTCTCAAAGGGTCATTACTGTGGATAGTTTCAAAATAAACATTTGAAGACCTATCCAAAGATGACCCTTGATGAATAGTTCCTGAGATAGTTTGAGAAGTTTCCACTTTTTAAAAATTTTATTAGGAACCATCGAAAGGAACCATTTTTTTTCTATGACCCTAAGATGAACACCCCCCTCCCCCATATCATACCCTGTGGGTTTATTGAATTATACACTTGAGAAAGTACCATCACTGGTCTAGACTTTAGTTCTAGTCTTTTTCAAAGTGTTCTTGAATCATTCCTAAGTAGACATTTGAAGAATTATCTAAACAATCTCAAGACTCTTGAGAAATCGTTCCCCAAAGGTTTTTTGAATCAGGAACCATCCAAATTACCAATGGATAAAGCCTCAGTGGTTTGTTCAGTAGTTAAGGGTTCTTAGCTTTCTATTGGGTTTTATCTGAAATGTTCACTCCATTGTTTGGTTCTATGTATAGAACAAGGTTAAAACCAGAAGGACAAACAGAAAAGTGTGCTTGATTAAATATATATATGGTTGTAAAGATCCTATCAAGGAAGAGTGATGATAGAGCGAGATGATGGACTCAAATTCAAGTCACAAATTTGAGGACTTCAAACTTGACTCAATGTAAATAACGTCGACTTGCAAAGCAACATCTTTAACAGAAATGAAAGGGATTTAGGTTTACGCTCAAGTTTGATGATGGAAGTTTGTCAGTGTGAAAATAAAAGTAGGCTGTATTCAATACTGGTATTAAAAAATCCCAATATGCAAAATGTGGTGCAATTATTCACTGAAAGATTATACAGCAAAACAAGCTAGCATGCTAAGTTGTCTCGGTAATGTATGATTCCCCAAACTAAATTATATTCAGCTTTAAAATGATGAAAGTTTGATTTATTCTTACAATCCCGATTCCAAAAAAGTTGGGACAAAGTGCAAATTGTAAATAAAAAGGGAATGCAATAATTTACAAATCTCAAAAACTGATATTGTATTCACAATAGAACATAGACAACATATCAAATGTCAAAAGTGAGACATTTTGAAATTTCATGCCAAATATTGACTCATTTGAAATTTCATGACAGCAACACATCTCAAAAAAGTTGGGACAGAGGCAATAAGAGGCTGGAAAAGTTAAAGGTACAAAAAAGGAACAGCTGGAGGACCAAATTGCAACTCATTAGGTCAATTGGCAATAGGTCATTAACATGACTGGGTATAAAAAGAGCATCTTGGCATACATGTCAACCAGTGGCGGCTCCTGAATTTTTTTTCGGGGGGGGGGCAATTTTCCCCCGTTATGTCTACACGGACCATAAATGTCCACAGGACTGAAGTAAATTGACCTAGGTAGCAAATCAATTGGCTAAACTTGTTTTTGCCTGGTAAATTCAGATATCAATATAGACAATCTCTCTTCTCTCCACTAGGTGGCAACACTGAACAAGTTAAAGGTGGCAAACTAATGGCCCTTTTCCACTACCCTTTTTCAGCTCACTTCAGCTCGCTTCAGCTCACTTCAGCCTGACACGGCTCGCGTTTTGACTATCTAAGAACAGCACGACTCAGCTCGCTTCAGCCCTGCTCAGCCCCCAAAACTCGCACGGTTTTGGAGTGGGGCTGAAGCGAGCCAAACCGAGCTGAGTGAGGCTAGGGGCATGAGGAGACACTCCCCTGTGCACTGATTGGTGAGGAGGAGTGTCCTCACATGCCCACACACGCCCCACGAGCACGCTGGGATCTGTAAACACCGTAAACCCGGAAGAAGAAGAATTACGAATTACAAGAATTATGAAGCCTTATGCGCCTCGCCTCATCTATACGCTCTTGCCAGTATCTGTTGGCGTTGTCGGTGACAACAAGCCACAGCACCAAGACCAGCAACACTAACGACACCATGTCCTCCATGTTTATTGTTTACTCTCCGGGTTGTGAGACTACCGCTTAAAAGGTCACTGATGTCACTGTTTGCGCCGCCTAACAACATCACGTGACGTCCACCCACTTTCGCTAACTCCACCCAATGTGTCCACCCACTTCCAGCCAGCACGGTTCAGCGCGGTTGTAGTCGAAATGCAACCCCAACAGCCCCACTCAGCTCGACTCAGCCCAACTCAGCACGGCACGGCTCAGCCCAACTCAGCCGCGTTGGTAGTGGAAAAGCGGCATAAGGTCGCCTAGTAAACTAGACCCACCCGCCTAGCGGCCAAAAATATTTTTGCCTACGAGTGGCAAATATTCACATTTAGTCTGGCTTGCCAGGCTAAAACTAAGGACGATTCATTGTGAAGCCTTCAAAGCAAAACATTTGGCATCACAATCAATTAATATTACATTACTCATTTATGGGGCGGCACGGTGGTGTAGTGGTTAGCGCTGTCGCCTCACAGCAAGAAGGTCCTGGGTTTGAGCCCCGGGGCCGGCGAGGGCCTTTCTGTGCGGAGTTTGCATGTTCTCCCCGTGTCTGCGTGGGTTTCCTCCGGGTGCTCCGGTTTCCCCCACAGTCCAAAGACATGCAGGTTAGGTTAACTGGTGACTCTAAATTGAGCGTAGGTGTGAATGTGAGTGTGAATGGTTGTCTGTGTCTATGTGTCAGCCCTGTGATGACCTGGCGACTTGTCCAGGGTGTACCCCGCCTTTCGCCCGTAGTCAGCTGGGATAGGCTCCAGCTTGCCTGCGACCCTGTAGAAGGATAAAGCGGCTAGAGGTAATGAGATGAGATGAGATTACTCATTTATTTTCTCATATTTTTCCAGTATTCTATAATAAGTAGACACAAATTCTTAATTATAAACATATTCTAATTTCTTCATTCTAAAGAATGCAATTAAAGTGGCAGGATATAAATCCAAAA
Source organism: Neoarius graeffei (assembly GCF_027579695.1). Classification (NCBI taxonomy): domain Eukaryota; kingdom Metazoa; phylum Chordata; class Actinopteri; order Siluriformes; family Ariidae; genus Neoarius; species Neoarius graeffei. The sequence goes on from NC_083581.1 coordinate 5,991,977, forward strand.
CAAGTGTTTATTTAAGTTTTGAAAAAGATGAAGAAAAGCATAACCATCAAACAAACATGTGCAGCTTAATTATGTGTTTTTTTTTAAATATGGAATTGCACCATTTTAACAACAAATAATAATTCTAAATAAATTCTGCAGTTTTTTTTCCCAAGAATTCCTCCAGAAAACCATACCTTAAAAGGAAATTTAAAGTATTACAAGCATGTCAATGAACACAAAAGGCTTTAGTTATTTAGCTATATACACACAAGGTTACACAAGGTTTTGTAGTCAGTGCAACTTGGCTTAACAAGTTGGAAAAAAGGTAAGGTGCTGCTGGCTCCAATGAACACATATACTGTACAATATATAAAAACTGAAAATATGCTTAATTTACACCAAGTCAGAGAGAACTTGAGGCTACTGAAATATTCCAAGCATGGCAATGTTAAACTGCCACTGGTAACACACACACACACACACACACACACACAAAAACAACTTTTGCCTAGTAAATTCAAATATCAGATATCACTGTACCGTCTGCTGTGCTACTTCCAGGGTGGAAGAGAACGCAAGGGTAGCAAAAAAGAGCATTGACTACATCACAGCCAGCTAGCCAAGTTTTCCGGTGGTACCAGTTCTTGTTAAAACCTCTTGAGTAGGTCTTCTCCCCCTTCGTAGACACTTGCTTGATGTTTAAATTCGGTCTAGGAGGTCCTAGCTGTTTGATTGCCGTTTTCTCCTCATTGGTACGACGACTAAAGGGAACTTCTTTCAGAGACGCTATCGTATTGTTGCACTCAACACTCGCCGCCATCTTCATAGAATGTTCACACATTTCCCGCACAAGTTGCGTTTTCCAGCCCAAAATTATGTTCATAACCCACCAAAAAGCACTTAAAACTGCCCAATCTGGCAACACTTGCACGGCGCAACAGGCGTATGACGTAAGCACGCTGCTTGTGCGAGCACATAAAACCTAATAGAAAATGCATTGGGAGCATGATTTTCGAAAAAAACGTACGTACCATTAGTGTCAATGGGAGATTTTGGGGCAAATCTGAACCTGACAGAAATCGCCCCAAAAGGGCGTGGCTACACCAGGCGCGACCTTAGCCTGATTGGACAATGACATTACTGTTGCCATGGTAGTAGGAGTAGATAAAAAAAAAAAATCTCCCTCTCTGTTTGGGAGTGCGTCGCCCAAATCGCCCCTATTAACAAGCTGCCAGTGATGTCAACCTTTGGTCAATCAAACCTGTATAACCAACCTCCAAAATTCGTATTTCCCTTATAAAATCCGTATAAGATGCAAATTAAAATAATTTACCTAAAATTTGAATGATAATTAACAATGATATATCCCAGTTACTTTTTATTCAATATTAATAACAATAAACCTTCAGAATGAATACAAAGCTCCAATGTTTGACAAAAACACAAAGTGTTATCAGCGTAGTTACGAAGGAAATACTTCGTTGTTTGGAGACAGGTTTCACCGAGCGGCTACTATGTGCGAGACTTCACATTAGCCACAAAGTCAGAAAAATCTGTTCGTAAAATTACGTTATAATGACCAAATACAATGAAAAGTATTTTTCCAGTCTCACCTGTGAAAGGTAATCCCATGTGATCTCGTTTGGACGGTAAACCTGTTGGTACAGTTAAACGCAGCACATGAATGAGGCATCTTTATTCTCGGCTACTGTCTAGACGCTATACCAGAGACGGTTGAAGAATCTCCACTTTGCCACATCCAATATGGCGGCGAGGATGACGTATGATTCTATGCAGAAGGCGGCGTCTATGTTTATATGCCTATGACTTCATGATTGGCGGGATTCTCGCAATGCGGTGTGCGCATGATCAAAAGTGGAACGAAGTCTCGCTACCACAAGATAACGCGCGATTTCATAAGACTCTTTACTGGCTGTCTGTGGTGTACAGTACGTTTGTAAATGTTATGCGCTCTTTTATCATCGTGGGAATTGATTATAGCTCTAAATAAATATTTAAGTTTTTTTAAAGAATCCGTATAACTTTATTTATACGCCCGTATACTACGTTTATTGAATCAAATCCGTATAAAATACAGACATTCCGTATAGGTTGACATGTATGTCTTGGAGTGGCAGCAGCTCTCAGAAGTAAAGATGGGAAGAGGATCACCAATCCCCCTAATTCTGCGCCGACAAATAGTGGAGCAATATCAGAAAGGAGTTTGACAGTGTAAAATTGCAAAGAGTTTGAACATATCATCATCTACAGTGCATAATATCATCAAAAGATTCAGAGAACCTGGAAGAATCTCTGTGCGTAAGGGTCAAGGCCGGAAAACCATACTGGGTGCCCGTGATCTTCGGGCCCTTAGACGGCACTGCATCACATACAGGCATGCTTCTGTATTGGGAATCACAAAATGGGCTCAGGAATATTTCCAGAGCACATTATCTGTGAACACAATTCACTGTGCCATCCGCCGTTGCCAGCTAAAACTCTATAGTTCAAAGAAGAAGCCGTATCTAAACATGATCCAGAAGCGCAGACGTCTTCTCTGGGCCAAGGCTCATTTAAAATGGACTGTGGCAAAGTGGAAAACTGTTCTGTGGTCAGATGAATCAAAATTTGAAGTTCTTTATGGAAATCAGGGACGCCGTGTCATTCGGACTAAAGAGGAGCAGGACGACCCAAGTTGTTATCAGTGCTCAGTTCAGAAGCCTGCATCTCTGATGGTATGGGGTTGCATTAGTGCATGTGGCACGGGCAGCTTACACATCTGGAAAGACACCATCAATGCTGAAAGGTATATCCAGGTTCTAGAGCAACATATGCTCCCATCCAGACGACGTCTCTTTCAGGGAAGACCTTGCATTTTCCAACATGACAATGCCAAACCACATAGTGCATCAATTACAGCATCATGGCTGCGTAGAAGAAGGGTCCGGGTACTGAACTGGCCAGCCTGCAGTCCAGATCTTTCACCCATAGAAAACATTTGGCGCATCATAAAACGGAAGATATGACAAAAAAGACCTAAGACAGTTGAGCAACTAGAATCCTACATTAGACAAGAATGGGTTAACATTCCTATCCCTAAACTTGAGCAACTTGTCTCCTCAGTCCCCAGACGTTTACAGACTGTTGTAAAGAGAAAAGGGGATGTCTCACAGTGGTAAACATGGCCTTGTCCCAACTTTTTTGAGATGTGTTGTTGTCATGAAATTTAAAATCACCTAATTTTTCTCTTTAAATTATACATTTTTCTCAGTTTAAACATTTGATATGTCATCTATGTTCTATTCTGAATAAAATATGGAATTTTGAAACTTCCACATCATTGCATTCCATTTTTATTTACAATTTGTACTTTGTCCCAACTTTTTTGGAATTGGGGTTGTATATTTTACTCATGTTAAATTTCAAAGCATGTAGTTGTCATAATCGGTTTGATCCACCATGGCTTGATCAGGTCTCAAGGCTTCACCAGGACTCCTGCTAGCCTACTGGGAATATTGCCCAGTGTTTTCACTTCCACATGACGATGACGTTGGATTTTGAGGAAGACGTGGAAGTGCCTGGAACAACTTCTGGAAACTGACTAAAATTTGGAAGTCCAAAAAAATCTCATGACAACTCAAGCTTCTACTGTTTGACTCCCTGATACTTTCCACCCTCCTTTATGGGGCAGAATCATGGACAGTCAATCAGACCATGAAGAATCAACTGAACTAATTTACGACCAGCTGTTAGCGTATTCTGTTAAACATCAAGTGTACTGATAGAATCACCAACGAATATGTCCTGGCTACCACAAAAAGGAGAAACCTTGCATAAATACTAACAGGAAGACAGTTACACACGCTCGGACACTGGATTAGAAGACGAACTGAATCAACCATACAGTGGTGCTTGAAAGTTTGTGAACCCTTTAGAATTTTCTATATTTCTGCATAAATATGACCTAAAACATCATCAGATTTTCACACAAATCGTAAAAGTAGATAAAGAGAACCCAGTTAAACAAATAAGACAAAAATATTATACTTGGTCATTTATTTATTGAGGAAAATGATCCAATATTACATATCTGTGAGTGGCAAAAGTATGTGAACCTTTGCTTTCAGTTTCTGGTGTGACTCCCTTGTGCAGCAATAACTGCAACTAAACGCTTGCGGTAACTGTTGATCAGTCCTGCACACCGGCTTGGAGGAATTTTAGCCCGTTTCTCCGTACAGAACAGCTTCAACTCTGGGATGTTGGTGGGTTTCCTCACATGAACTGCTCACTTCAGGTCCTTCCACAACATTTCGATTGGATTAAGGTCAGGACTTTGATTTGGCCATTCCAAAACATTAACTTTATTCTTCTTTAACCATTCTTTGGTAGAACGACTTGTGTGCTTAGGGTCATTGTCTTGCTGCATGACCCACCTTCTCTTGAGATTCAGTTCATGGACAGATATCCTGACGTTTTCCTTTAGAATTCGCTGGTATAATTCAGAATTCATTGTTCCATCAATGATGGCAAGCCATCCTGGCCCAGATGCAGCAAAAAAGGCCCAAACCATGATACTACCACCACCATGTTTCACAGATGGGATAGGGTTCTTATGCTGGAATGCAGTGTTTTCCTTTCTCCAAACATAACCTCATTTAAACCAAAAAGTTCTATTTTTTGGTCTCATCCATTCACAAAACATTTTTCCAATAGCCTTCTGGCTTGTTCACATGATCTTTAGCAAACTGCAGACGAGCAGCAATGTTCTTTTTGGAGAGCAGTGGCTTTCTCCTTGCAACCCTGCCATGCACACCATTGCTGTTCATTGTTCTCCTGATGGTGGACTCATGAACATTAACATTAACCAATGTGAGAGAGGCCTGCAGTTGCTTAGAAGTTACCCTGGGGTTCTTTGTGATCTCGCCGACTATTACACGCCTTGCTCTTGGAGTGATCTTTGTTGGTCGACCACTCCTGGGGAGGGTAACAATGGTCTTGAATTTCCTTCATTTGTACACAATCTGTCTGACTGTGGATTGGTGGAGTCCAAACTCTTTAGAGATGGTTTTGTAACCTTTTCCAGCCTGATGAGCATCAACAACGCTTTTTCTGAGGTCCTCAGAAATCTCCTTTGTTCGTGCCATGATACACTTCCACAAACGTGTTGTGAAGATCAGACTTTGATAGATCCCTGTTCTTTAAATAAAACGGTGCCCACTCACACCAGATTGTCATCCCACTGATTGAAAACACCAGACTCTAATTTCACCTTCAAATTAACTGCTAATCCTAGAGGTCCACATACTTTTGCCACTCACAGATGTGTAATATTGGATCATTTTCCTCAATAAATAAATGACCAAGTACAATTTTTTTGTCTCATTTGTTTAACTGGGTTCTCTTTATCTACTTTTAAGACTTGTGTGAAAATCTGATGATGTTTTAGGTCCTATTTAAACAGAAATATAGAAAATTCTAAAGGGTTCACAAACTTTCAAGCAACACTGTAGCATTGTAGTAAAGAGGCTAAAATATAACTAGCATTATAAACAAACATGGTAATAGACTAGAATTACAGAAAGCAGGCTAATGAAGCAGTGTCGTACTAAACAGGAAAACCATAATAAAATCACACCATATTAAAAACACATTACGGTAAATAGGCTGAAATTCAAACTAGTATTATAGTAAAAAACAGAAAAATTATAGTACACAGTTAAAAGCAAAAGTTAGCATTACAGTGAACAGACTTTCAACATTACATAACAGGAAAAAAAACAGGCATCTTAATTAAAAAAAAGTTCTTAAATCTTGTGTCAAAAACACAAACAGGCTAAAACATGAACTAGCATATATACTGTACAGGACAAAACAAAAGCTAGCTTTATAGCAAACAGGTTAATAGATATAACAAACATGATGCAACACAAACTAGCATTTTAGCAAACAGGGACTAGATCATTACAGTGTATAGGCTAAAACACAAACTAGGTTTATGGTAAAATCATGAGCGAGCGTTATGCTAAGTGAGCAACACAGTAAACCAGGCAAAAGGCTAAAATATAAAATAACATTTTAATCAACAGGCTAAAGCATGGGCGGCACAGTGGTGTAGTGGTTAGCGCTGTCGCCTCACAGCAAGAAGGTCCGGGTTCGAGCCCCGGGGCCAGCGAGGGCCTTTCTGTGCGGAGTTTACATGTTCTCCCCGTGTCCGCGTGGGTTTCCTCCGGGTGCTCTGGTTTCCCCCACAGTCCAAAGACATGCGGGTTAGGTTAACTGGTGACTCTAAATTGAGCGTAGGTGTGAATGGTTGTCTGTGTCTATGTGTCAGCCCTGTGATGACCTGGCGACTTGTCCAGGGTGTACCCCGCCTTTTGCCCATAGTCAGCTGGGATAGGCTCCAGCTTGCCTGCGACCCTGCAGAACAGGATAAAGCGGCTAGAAATAATGAGATGAGATGAGATGAGGCTAAAGCACAAACTAACATTTTAGAATACATGTTAAAACAATAATTAGCTAAAACACAAGCTAGTATTGTAGTAAAGCTCAAATAAAATGAATTAAAGGGGAACTGAAGTCATTTTTAAACTTGCTTTATTTCTTAATGTGTTATTAAATTATGTTTTCGGTTTTAGTAACCTTATATCGTGACTCGTATTGGCAACTAATTGCAATTAAATATTATACTTATCGGCCTATTTAGTTTTTAGCCATGTTGAATTTAGTTCGTTTGGTCCACGGCAGGCGTCGCTTATCCGCGTGATCTTCACAAGACTTTGAAACGTGAAGTAAGATAAGATAAGATAAGATAGCTTTTTATTATCCCACAAGGGGAAATTTACATTGTTACAGCAGCAAAATACATATAAAGAGAAAAAGATAAGGCAGTGAAGGAGTAGTGCAAAAGTACCAAGTATACAAAAAAGTGTGTGTGTGTGTGTGTGTGTGTGTGTGTGTGTGTGTATATATATATATAAGAAATAAACTACAAATTTAGAGATAAAAAATTAACAAATTTGCATAAATTAACAGGTTTGCAGATATACAGTTAGCATAAGTGTATTACAAAGGTGATATTGCACGTATAAGTATTGCACAGGTATTATTACCGATATTACCCAGGTAGTATTGCACAAGTAAGTAGGTATATTGCACAAGAGCCATTGTAACCATGTGTAGCTAGCAGTTCGCTGTAAAGTACTGATGCTGATAATCAGTGCACACAGTATATGTTCGGAGGGGTATCTATGGATGTAGAAGTGATCTGGAGAGTACTGTTCATTATTGTGAGGAGTGACTGGCATTGTGCTTGGTGAGGTGCCAGTTGTACAGTCTCACAGCAGTAGGGAGGAAGGAACTGCTGTATCTCTCCTTAACACACCGCAGATGGAAGAGTCAGTCACTGAAGGAGCTGCCCAGTGCTGCTACTGTCTCCTGCAGTGGATGGGAAGTGTTCGCCATTAAGGATGACAACTTGGCCAACATCCTCCTCTCCCCCACTATGTCCACTGAATCCAGTGCACAGCCCAGGACAGATCCTGCCTTCCTAATCAGTTTGTTCAGTTTTTTCCTCTCTGCTGTTGTGATACTGCTTCCCCAACAGACAACTCCATAGAATCTGACTGATGCCACCACAGAGTCATAAGAGTTCAGAAGTGGACCCTGAACTCCAAAGGCCCTGAGCCTCCTCAGCAGGTGGAGTCTGCTCTGGCCTCTCTTGTACAGGGTGTGTGTGTGTGATCAGTCCAGTCCAGTTTATTGTTCAGATGAACACCCAGGTACTTGTAGCTCCTAACGATCTCAATGTCCTTTCCCTGAATGTTCACTGGGGTAGGTGAAGAGAACCTCGTCTTGCGGAAATCCACCACCAGTTCCTTGGTTTTACTTGTATTGATCTGGAGGGAGTTCTCTTGACACCAGTCCACAAAGTTCCTTGTCAGTTCTGTGTACTTGCCATCATCGGCATCGAAGATATAGCCCACAATAGCAGAGTCATCAGAGAACTTCTGTAGATGTATTGTATCTAAAGTCTGCAGTGTAAAGTGTGAACAGAAATGGGGCCAGGACTGTCCCCTGTGGAGCCCCTGTGCTGCAAAGAATGGTGTCTGACACACAGTCCTTCAGTCTCACATACTGTGGTCTGTTTGTGAGATAGTCCATAGTCCACGAGGTAAGATGATGGTCCACCCCTGTGCTCTCCATCTTACTCCTCAGAAGAGTTGGCTGGATGGTGTTGAATGCACTGGATTCAAAGAACATGATTCTAACAGTGCTTCCTGCCTTTTCAAGATGAGAGGGAGATCTATGAAGCAGGTAAATGACTGCATCTTCCACCCTGATGCCTGGCTGGTAGGCAAACTGCAGGGGATCCATAGCTGGCCCCACCAGTGTGCGGAGATGTGCCAGAACAAGTCTTTCAAGAGCCTTCATCAGGTGAGAGGTCAGCGCCACTGGTCTATATCCATTTAAATGTCAAGTGTCAGCCAGGTGTCAGTGCTGCCATTTTGAAAACTGTTTTCCAAATGAAATATGGCACAAAAAAAAGTTTAAATGACGATTACTGCCTACTTTTTTCAAACTTTCCTGATTGCTATCAAAACAAACAAAACTTCCAGCTTGATTACATCAGCATTTGAAAGAGGGCGCGCGCGTCTTTTGACAATGTTGGCAGACGTCGGTCACTTTGATTTCTGCTGTATGTTTTACTTCCATCCTACGATGTCTCGCACAGGTCTCAACGAATCTCGTTTATGGCCATTGCTTTGACATATGGACTGACATATTACGTAGCATATTTCAAACACTCATAACTTGCTATAAGCAGTGACAAAATAGCTATCAAAAATGCATTCCTATATTTAATAAAATGAGATAAATAGAATTTTGATAATAAAAATTTTGCCTTCAGTTCCGCTTTAAATGTTATGTGAAAATATTAACATGGTGTCCTAACTTTATACAATGTTTACTGCAGATTTTTTTTTTTTTGTGTGTGTGTGTACATGACAAACAAAAGAGTGACACACATTTGTCAAGCCCTTTGTTAATTCCGAAGGTCATGTGACTCCGGTACATTAGCTAAACCTTGCCTGCAGATACGGACAGCACGCAGCTGAGAAGCCGTGATAATGGCTCTTAGTGTGCCGATAAAAACCTGCTTGTAGTTTGACTCTTCCTCTGTCCTCGCTTGGAAGATTAAGAAGAGCTGTGGTTATCTTCAAGCCTGCTAGCTCTCCCTACAGATCTTAGCCAGTGTTTATCTCTTGTTTGGACTGCGCGACTTCCCCCTCCACCCTAAAGACATCTAATCTCTGCCGAGCGATTCTCACTAGTTCATTAGGAGCACTTCCATCTCTGGCAATTTAGCACTGGGGTTTCATGGAGCTGAAAATGGTGTTTTGCACAGCGCTAATTGGCTTCATTTTGCAATGCTAATTATCTACACACACACCCAGACACACAAAGAAACAAATATTGATGAATCCTACATCTCGGTAGACGCTCGCTCAATGCTATCAGTCAGATTAATTCGTTTACTTGGAAAGCTAATCTGTCAAAAGGAATCTCCAGATACCGAGAAAAACCAAACAAATATGATTATGTAAATGGAGACTCGAAAAAAAATAGCCCTATCAGCATTTTATCATTATCTGATAGAAATTATATCTGTAATAAGAACACACTGAGTTTATTCTTCATTCTATTTAAACAAAGCGAGATGGAAAATATGAACGTTTTCAATTTGACTAAACATCACGCTGAATTTGAATTTGGTCAAAGGTCATATTTGATGCAAACACAAACAACCAAATATGCAAGTTTAATACGCATCTATCTTATGCTAACACGAGATTCTTTTTGGTGACATACCTAAAGCCAGCTTTACACTGTATGATATGCAGCCCAGTTTTAGTGGCCAAAGGATAATCTTTGGCCTTGAGTTGAGATCAGTGGAAATCAAACATATATAGATGACTTGCAACCATGTGATTAAAATGTGCTATGTCATGACCGTCCGCCGTGATGGTGGATATACAAAACAACTCGGTTGGCAGCCGCTGAAAGCGTGTCTGTAAACAATGCTGAATTTTCTCAGTATTGCCGCGATTTGAACGCTCAAGCGAAGCTTCAATACAAAGAGAAGATAGATATATGTGGTTTTGACCCATATTATTTTAAAAAGTCAGACTTTTCTGAAGATAAGATGCTTCTACTGACCATCGAGTACCCAGATATTGCATTCTATCTGGTTTGGCTGCCAAAGAATCAAGTCCAACCTTGGAAGAAGCATAGCCCATTTTCTGAGTGGGTGCCCAGACTGGATTGTTTCTATCGTATAATTTTGCTGGCGCTCCTAGAAGGGAAATGGTAATACACGTGTTAAAATTATAACAATGACCGAGTGACCCACGACAAGTGAACGCTCATTTTATAGCAAAATTCTAGCAACACGAAATCAAATTCTTCCATGATATTATCAGAATCTCACCTGAGATAAAATGATTACTGCAAACACAGCTATTTTGGTTTTAGCCTTTGTTAGATCAGCCCTGCCGATGTTGTTCAGCCGTGCTCGTCTCCTCTCTGTACTAAGCCTCAGAGTTTTCTTGCCCTCTTTCCGAATCACGTACGCAATTCTAAAAAATTGGAACATGCTACGGTCACGAGTACTGTTGTGACTGCAACCATATACAGCACAAAGATATGGCAGAGCTAAAAGAACGCTTAAAGCAGTGGAAAAACAAAGAGAGTTGTGCACGCGTGACTATGTTTTGTATGGAATGTCGCTTGACCCCGCATTTGTATTTATATACACCACCATGGCCAACATCCGTGTTTCTATCTTGCTTTGACGTCACTTGCAAGTCAAGGATAGAGGATATTACACGGTTGTGCGAAGATGTGAAGTTTATCTTCAAGTCGTGAAAATATTTCCAAGATCAGAAAATGAACTTCATTTCTCTGCACCACTGTGTAATGTTTTTAATATTATATGGACACGTCCACCAAAAAAAAAAAAAAAAAATGCAAGTTAATCAAAAGAATTGTAATTTTGAACCAGTTCGCCATTTTGACAACACAGCGGGAAAACACTGGGACTGACATCAGAGTGAAATATCAGGCATTATTATACATACGGGCCACTTTTTCCAGGGAATAAAAATGTATTCTATTCCCTTCTAGTAGGTTTATTGATGGCATTCAATATTGTTATCATATCGCTTATCCTCCATGTATTACGCCACTCTCCCCAATGGAGAATGAGTGTGCAATATTGTTATTATATTGCACATTGTCAAGACAATACGACATCACACGTCAGAGCTCATGTGAAGATCCAATGACAAAACTTTTTTCTGCTGCGCATGCGCACAATCATTTCTTTGTTGGCCGGGAAAGAGAGAAGATGAGGCTAATTCAGTGCTCGGTTTAAGCACGAAATAAATGAACTGAAAACTGAAACTAAAGACGCATTGAACACCCGAAAGGCTACCAAAATTTCATTACATATTTTTCACGCATATTTACAAGAGAAAAACATACCAACGGACATCGAAAAACTGGAAAAGAGACATGTCAGAGATGTAAAACTTCTGTCCTAGTGAGCGACTATGACAATTTGTAAACAAACATGGCCGCAAGGTTTGGTTTGTTAAAACTGGAAGATTTTGAGAGAATTTTGGCTGCCAGGTCGCTCCGTTGTGTGTAGTTGTCGATGTTGATTTTAAAAGTAATGAAGTAAATTACACAAGGATAATAATAATAATAATAATAATAATAATAATTGGCTTGACTGCGCTAGCATTGGCCTGTGCAAACACTACATCAACAAGAAGGTAACTGGACTGCCGCGCTACCAACACCGAGTCATGGGTAAGCTAGTGTTGGTTTTCGAGAATGCTGATATGAAGAGACTGTATAATAATAATAATAATAATGGCGGCACGGTGGTGTAGTGGTTAGCGCTGTCGCCTCACAGCAAGAAGGTCCTGGGTTCGAGCCCCGGGGCCTGCGAGGGCCTTTCTGTGTGGGGTTTGCATGTTCTCCCCGTGTCCGCGTGGGTTTCCTCCGGGTGCTCCGGTTTCCCCCACAGTCCAAAGACATGCAGGTTAGGTTAACTGGTGACTCTAAATTGACCGTAGGTGTGAATGTGAGTGTGAATGGCTGTCTGTGTCTATGTGTCAGCCCTGTGATGACCTGGCGACTTGTCCAGGGTGTACCCCGCCTTTCGCCCGTAGTCAGCTGGGATAGGCTCCAGCTTGCCTGCGACCCTGTAGAAGGAAAAAGCGGCTAGAGATAATGAGATGAGATAATAATATAATGGCTTTTTTTGTGGTATATCAGATATATTTCATTCAGCTACTCGTCTTCAACTCGTTCAGTATCATGATTGCTGAATGGAATATATCTGATATACCACGAAAAAGCCAGCCAATATTATTTAATTATTATACATACAGTGGTGCTTGAAAGTTTGTGAACCCTTTAGAATTTTCTATATTTCTGTATAAATATGACCTAAAACATCATCAGATTTTCACACAAGTCTTAAAAGTAGATAAAGAGAACCCAGTTAAACAAATGAGACAAAAATATTATACTTGGTCATTTATTTATTGAGGAAAATGATCCAATATTACATATTTGTGAGTGGCAAAAGTATGTGAACCTTTGCTTTCAGTATCTGGTGTGACCCCCTTGTGCAGCAATAACTGCAACTAAACGTTTCCGGTAACTGTTGATCAGTCCTACACACAGGCTTGGAGGAATTTTAGCCCATTCCTCCGTACAGAACAGCTTCAACTCTGGGATGTTGGTGGGGTTCCTCACATGAACTGCCCGCTTCAGGTCCTTCCACAACATTTTGATGGGATTAAGGTCAGGACTTTGACTTGGCCATTCCAAAACATTAACTTTATTCTTCTTTAACCATTCTTTGGTAGAACGACTTGTGTGCTTAGGGTCATTGTCTTGCTGCATGAACCACCTTCTCTTGAGATTCAGTTCATGGACAGATGTCCTGACATTTTCCTTTAGAATTTGCTGGTATAATTCAGAATTCATTGTTCCATCAATGATGGCAAGCTGTCCTGGCCCAGATGCAACAAAACAGGCCCAAACCATAGTATTACCATCACCATGTTTCACAGATGGGATAAGGTTCTTATGCTGGAATGCAGTGTTTTCCGTTCTCCAAACATAACGCTTCTCATTTAAATCAAAAATTTCTATTTTGGTCTCATCCGTCCACAAAACATTTTTCCAATAGCCTTTGGCTTGTCCACATGATCTTTAGCAAACTGCAGATGAGCAGCAATGTTTTTTTGGAGAGCAGTGGCTTTCTCCTTGCAACCCTTCCATGCACACCATTGTTGTTCAGTGTTCTCCTGATGGTGGACTCATGAACATTAACATTAGCCAATGTGAGAGAGGCCTTCAGTTGCTTAGAAGTTACCCTGGGGTCCTTCGTGACCTCGCAGACTATTACACGCCTTGCTCTTGGAGTGATCTTTGTTGGTCGACCACTCCTAGGGAGGGTAACAATGGTCTTGAATTTCCTCCATTTGTACACAATCTGTCTGACTGTGGATTGGTGGAGTCCAAACTCTTTAGAGATGGTTTTGTAACCTTTTCCAGCCTGATGAGCATCAACAACGCTTTTTCTGAGGTCCTCAGAAATCTCCTTTGTTCATGCCATGATACACTTCCACAAACATGTGTTGTGAAGATCAGACTTTGATAGATCCCTGTTCTTTAAATAAAACAGGGTGCCCACTCACACCTGATTGTCGTCCCATTGATTGAAAATACCTGACTAATTTCACCTTCAAATTAACTGCTAATCCTAGAGGTTCACATACTTTTGCCACTCACAGATATATAATATTGGATCATTTTCCTCAATTAATAAATGACCAAGTATAATATTTTCATCTCATTTGTTTAACTGGGTTCTCTTTATCTACTTTTAAGACTTGTGTGAAAATCTGATGATGTTTTAGGTCATATTGATGCAGAAATATAGAAAATTCTAAAGGGTTCACAAACTTTCAAGCACCACTGTACAAAGACCCTTTTTCGATGTAATAAAAACATGTGTTCTATTCCCTTCCAGCAGGTTTCATTCATTTGGTTCGATAGCATGCAATATTGTTAGCATATCGCTTATCCTATGTGCATTACATCACTCTACCTAATGGAGAATGAGCGTTGAATACGGTTTACGATATTGCATGGTTGTCAAGACAACATGATGTCAAACGTCGGAGCTGATGCGAATATCCAATGAGAAAGTTTTCCACTGTGCATGCGCAGAAGCATTTCTTTGTTGGGAAAAAGAAAGACGCGTTGAAGACCTGAAAGGCTGCCAAAACTTCTGTCACTGTCAGCGAAGACAGATTAAGCCTTGCTTATAGGAAAGACAGTGTCTGGTTGTCTGGTGATGTCACATGCAAGGGGTCCATCACGTGACTCATTGCTAATTCAAAATTTTCATTACTGTTAATGGCTGTCCCCCCTCCCCCACCCCTTCACAGGTTTACGGTTATTTAGCACAAAAGTCTTTTCGCACAAGTTCTAAAGTTTCTTAGCACAAGATCCAAGAACACTTAATCTTTATTGTGAATACTTACTCATCATGTTTAAAGATGTTTGACGGATTTGTTTTTTAATGAAAGTTGCCGAGATTCCGATTGAAAATGAGCGATTGTATTTCCCCACTCCGCCATCTTGAAACCGCCATGTTTGATGTAGCCCATATGTTTTGCCCAGGTCAGACTGCAGAAAGATGCATGCTGTGACCTGCAATCGGTCGGGTGGCGAGTAATCACACATGGACGCAGGCATTTTGTGTCAAATCCTTCGTTGTGGTCAGATGTATTGCAAGACGCGGAATTTTTAAGCTGAATCAACCAGTCGGAAGCACGACCGCCTGCCTCTACAAGCGTCAACCTGCTATTTGCATCGATTGGAAGCAAATCACAGCTGAAATGTAAACAGATCATGATCCACGTGCGTCAACCTGCCTCTACTAAAGACCCTCTGCAACACTCTGCCATTATCTGTGTCGTCGTGCATCAACACAAGACTAGTCTTGCGTCTACCTGCGATTTTGTTATCACAGGTAGATGCAAGTACAGTGGGGCAAAAAAGTATTTAGTCAGTCATCAATTGTGCAAATTCTCCCACTTAAAAAGATGAGAGAGGCCTGTAATTTTCATCATAGGTACACTTCAACTATGAGAGACAGAATGAGAAAAAAAAATCCAGAAAATCACACTGTCTGATTTTTAAAGAATTTATTTGCAAATTATGGTGGAAAATAAGTATTTGGTCAATAACAAAAGTTCAGCTCAATACTTTGTTATATACCCTTTGTTGGCAATGACAGAGGTCAAACGTTTTCTGTAAGTCTTCACAAGGTTTTCACACACTGTTGCTGGTATTTTGGCCCATTCCTCCATGCAGATCTCCTCTAGAGCAGTGATGTTTTGGGGCTGTCGCTGGGCAACATGGACTTTCAACTCCCTCCAAAGATTTTCTATGGGGTTGAGATCTGGAGACTGGCTAGGCCACTCCAGGACCTTGAAATGCTTCTTACGAAGCCACTCCTTCATTGCCCGGGCGGTGTGTTTGGGATCATTGTCATGCTGAAAGACCCAGCCACGTTTCATCTTCAGTGCCCTTACTGATGGAAGGAGGTTTTCACTCAAAATCTCACGATACATGGCCCCATTCATTCTTTCCTTTACACGGATCAGTTGTCCTGGTCCCTTTGCAGAAAAACAGCCCCAAAGCATGATGTTTCCACCCCCATGCTTCACAGTAGGTATGGTGTTCTTTGGATGCAACTCAGCATTCTTTCTCCTCCAAACACGACAAGTTGAGTTTTTACCAAAAAGTTCTATTTTGGTTTCATCTGACCATATGACATTCTCCCAATCCTCTTCTGGGTCATCCAAATGCTCTCTAGCAAACTTCAGACGGGCCTGGACATGTACTGGCTTAAAGGAACAGTCCACCGTACTTCCATAATGAAATATGCTCTTATCTGAATTGAGACGAGCTGCTCCGTACCTCTCCGAGCTTTGCGCGACCTCCCAGTCAGTCAGACGCAGTCAGACGCGCTGTCACTCTTGTTAGCAATGTAGCTAGGCTCAGCATAGCCAATGGTATTTTTTGGGGCTGTAGTTAGATGCGACCAAACTCTTCCACGTTTTTCCTGTTTACATAGGTTTATATGACCAGTGACATGAAACAAGTTCAGTTACACAAATTGAAACGTGGCGATTTTCTATGCTATGGAAAGTCCGCACTATAATGACAGGTGTACTAACACCTTCTGCGCGCTTCGGCAGCGCATTGATATTTGAGCTCCTTATCAATGCACTGCCGAAGCGCGCAGAAGGTGTTAGTACGCCTGTCATTATAGTGCGGACTTTCCATAGCATAGAAAATCGCCACGTTTCAATTTGTGTAACTGAACTTGTTTCATGTCACTGGTCATATAAACCTATGTAAACAGGAAAAACGTGGAAGAGTTTGGTCGCATCTAACTACAGCCCCAAAAAATACCATTGGCCATGCTGAGCCTAGCTACATTGCTAACAGGAGTGACAGCGCGTCTGACTGCGTCTGACTGACTGGGAGGTCGCGCAAAGCTCGGAGAGGTACGGAGCAGCTCGTCTCAATTCAGATAAGAGCATATTTCATTATGGAAGTACGGTGGACTGTTCCTTTAAGCAGGGGGACACATCTGGCACTGCAGGATTTGAGTCCCTGGCGGCGTAGTGTGTTACTGATGGTAGCCTTTGTTACTTTGGTCCCAGCTCTCTGCAGGTCATTCACTAGGTCCCCCCGTGTGGTTCTGGGATTTTTGCTCACAGTTCTTGTGATCATTTTGACCCCACGGGGTGAGATCTTGTGTGGAGCCACAGATCGAGGGAGATTATCAGTGGTCTTGTATGTCTTCCATTTTCTAATAATTGCTCCCACAGTTGATTTCTTCACACCAAGCTGCTTACCTATTGCAGATTCAGTCTTCCCAGCCTGGTGCAGATCTACAATGTTGTTTCTGGTGTCCTTTGACAGCTCTTTGGTCTTGGCCATAGTGGAGTTTGGAGTGTGACTGTTTGAGGTTGTGGACAGGTGTCTTTTATACTGATAACGAGTTCAAACAGGTGCCATTAATACAGGTAATGAGTGGAGGACAGAGGAGCCTCTTAAAGAAGTTGTTACAGGTCTGTGAGAGCCAGAAATCTTGCTTGTTTGTAGGTGACCAAATACTTATTTTACTGAGGAATTTACCAATTAATTTATTAAAAATCCTACAATGTGATTTCCTGGATTCTTTCCCCCCCATTCTGTCTCTCATAGTTGAAGTGTACCTATGATGAAAATTACAGGCCTCTCTCATCTTTTTAAGTGGGAGAACTTGCACAATTGGTGGCTGACTAAATACTTTTTTGCCCCACTGTAGTTGAAAACTAGCTGCAGCCTGCCTTCTGACCTGGGCATAAATCACCAATCCTCCCTCCAAATTATTGAACACAGCATGTACTCTGACCTGGTACACCACTATAGCCAACTTCCAGGTTTGTTTTGTCTTTATTAAAGTGCTAAGCTTAAATTATATCATAGTTATTACTTACAATTTGCTAATTCGATAAAGAATGAAAAGTCAAGCGACGTTTACAAGCTAAGAGTTTAAAGGGGAACTGAAGTCATTTTAAACTTGCTTTATTTCTTAATTAACGTGTTATTCAATTCCATTTTCGGTTTTAGTAACCTTATATCGTAACTCGTGTTGGCAACTAATTGAAATTAAACATTATGCTTATCGGCCTATTCGGTTTTTAGCCATGTTGAATTTAGTTCGTTTGGTCCACGGCAGGCGTCACTTATCTGCGCGATCTTCACGAGACTTGTGCAAGACTTCGAAACATTTAGTGTCAGCCAGTTGTCAGTGCTGCCATTTTGAAAACTGTTTCCCAAACTAAATATTGCACAGAAACGAGTTTAAATGACGATTACTGCCGACTTTTTCCAAACTTTCCTGATTGCTGACAAAACAAACAAAACTTCTGGCTTGATTACATCAGCATTCGAAAGAGGGCGCACGCGCGCGTCTTTTGACAACGTCGGCAGATGTTGGTCACTTTGATTTCAGCTGTACGTTTAACTTCTGTCCTGCGATGTCTTGCACAGGTCTCAACGAATCTTGTTTACGGCCATTGCTTTGACATATGGACTGATATATTACAGAGCGTATTTCAAACACTCATAACTTGCTATAGCAGCGACAAAATAGCTATCAAACATCTCATCTCATCTCATTATCTGTAGCCGCTTTATCCTGTTCTACAGGGTCGCAGGCAAGCTGGAGCCTATCCCAGCTGACTACGGGCGAAAGGCGGGGTACACCCTGGACAAGTCGCCAGGTCATCACAGGGCTGACACAGACACAGACAACCATTCACACTCACATTCACACCTACGGTCAATTTAGAGTCACCAGTTAACCTAACCTGCATGTCTTTGGACTGTGGGGGAAACCGGAGCACCCGGAGGAAACCCACGCGGACACGGGGAGAACATGCAAACTCCACACAGAAAGGCCCTCGCCGGCCACGGGGCTCGAACCCGGACCTTCTTGCTGTGAGGCGACAGCGCTAACCACTACACCACCGTGCCGCCCGCTATCAAACATGCATTCTTATATTTAATAAAATGAGATAAATAGAATTTTGATCATAAAAAAATTGCCTTCAGTTCTCCTTTAAAGAAAGCTTTTTTGTTTGTTCTTTATTTTAATTTTTTTTCCAAAAGAAAAAAGGTGAAAAGAAAGGAAAACTACTCTATGTACAGCTATTTCATTTACTTTATTGAGCTATTTACATTTTAGATCATTGCTGTGACTTCTAAATGCAAGAAAGTGAAGTCATTAAACTGGTCAGAAGTGACTGAAGTTATCTGTGAAGGTGCTCACAATTCAAGGTTTGTTATGGCTTAACTACAAATATCCAAAGACACCAAAGAATCGGATTTTCAGTCCACGTTTCCGGGATCAACAACTGATCCTTAACATGCACAGCAGCAGAAATTCCGGTTTCCAGTCCCTCAGCGATCATAATAAAGCCCTTCCTATATCAAGATGAATATTTTTTTTCGATTATTGCGACCATAATCCAGATTTGTGCTAAGAGATTTTAGATTTGTGCTAAAAGACTTTTGTGCTAAATAACCGGATACCCCTTCACACACCTTGAGTGGTCCTGGTTTTGCCTCAGTCTCACCTTACCTTGGTCTTGGTCTTGGTTGACTTGGTCTCATTCCCTCAAAGTCTTGGTCATGACTTGATCTCCGTTTTATGTGGTCTTGACAACACCATCTGAACAGATCATCAACAGAATGATAATGATGTATTCGCACTAATGTTCCTTCTTGCATTGTAAAAAAAAAAAAAAGGAGAACTCCATGGATTTCTCATCAAAATCAAATGTTCCATCTTGCTCTAATAGATTTGTCATATTTCAGTCTCTTCAGACTCCTGTGTGCTGCCATTTTACTGCTTTTCTCCCTGAGGACGGCGTTCACCGGACGGTCAGCTCATTGCTCATCCAAATGTGACCAAATTACACATTCATATGCCAATTAAGAGCTCTTGATGAGCCATTACTCCGCTCTCTCTAATTCCCTGACAGATTTCAGGTTTCATCACCACTGATGGTAGGAAAAAAAAATTGCAAGTTTTTTTTTTTTTTAATTCCACATTCTCAGTTTTTTTTCTACATGGTTTTTTAGTAATGCAAAAAAAAAAAGCTGATGTGAGTGAGTGTATTCATATTCTCCTCATTTTCTCACACTGATGCAAGACTCCCTCATTCAGCACTTATGCTGTTCCTCGTGAGAAGTACTTTAAAAAACTTTTGCAATAAACTTATTGAATTAGCATTAAGTAAACAAACCGGCATTATAGCAAACTGTGTAGCAAAAAACAATAGCATTAGTAAAAAGAGACTTCTGGTTTTATTGTGAACAGGTTGAAACAGGAAGTGATGTTAGAATAGACGCTCTGTCCAAAGGCATCTGGATGTTTGACACACTTTTCTGTCCACAAGCTTCAGGATCGCTATGCAGTTCCTGAGAAGCTTTTTTTTTTTTAGCAACATCATTGAAACAAACAAACAAACAAACAAACCAGATGATGTTGATTCATTGTCGGACTAATGTTGGTGAAGGGAATCTACGGAGTAAATAAATCTCACCAAGAGGGGGCGCTGTCTTACAACACTGATGGGTTAAAATGAGACTTTTTAATCCTCTTGTCTTATTCCTTCCTTCAAGAGCCTTTAAAGGGGAACTGAGAGAGAGAGAGAGAGAAGAAGGAGGGAACAGAGTGAGAAGTGACTGGGAGAAGAGAATGAAAAGAGAGAGTGAAGTGTGCGAAGGCAGGGGCGATAGAGAGATGAGGGTGGGAGAAAAGGAGGGATGAGATTGAGAGAATAACGAGAGAAGAGAGTGGAAAGAGAGGGAAGAGTGTGAAGACAGTGAGAGAAGAACAAAATTTAAGAGTGAGAGAAAAGAGTGAGAGAAAAGCAGGAGAAATGAGAGAGAAAAGAGAGGTAAGAGAGACAAAGGTAAGGGAAGGAGGAGAGAGAAGAGTGTGTGGGGAGAGAGTGAGGGACAAGAGGTAGAGAAAGAGAGCAATGGAAAAGAGAGAAAGAGAGCAAAAAGTATGTAGAGACAGTGAGTGAGAGAATAAGGGAAGAGAGGGAGAGAAGACAGCCAGAGAAATGAGTAACAGAAGAGAGAGGAGAGATGTATCAGAGAGATGCAAGAGAGGGAGAGAAACAAATGAAAAGACACAATGAGACAGAGGAAATAGAGCAAGTGAGAGAAGAGAGTGAAGACAGTGAGAGAAGACAGAGAGGAAAGAGAAGAGAGAGGGGGACAAAAAAGAAGAGAAGGAAGAGGGTGACAAAAGAGTGAGAGAAGAGAGTGAGAAACAAATGAAAAGAGTGAGAGGAGAGAGAAGACAGAAGAAAGACACTGAGTGAAGAAAGAGAGAAGACAGAAGCAAGTGAGAGAAAAGAGTGAGTGAAGAAAGAGAAAAGAGAGACGAAAGCAAATGAGTGAAGAAAGCGAAAGAAGAGAGAAACCAGTGAAAGAAGAGAGCGACAGAAGCAAATGCAGCAAGTGAGAGAAGACAGAGGAAAGAGACTGAGTGAAGAAAGACAGGAAACAGAGAAACAAATGGAGAGAGAGGGACAAGAGAGGGAGGGGAGCGAATGACAGTGAGAGAAGAGGGCGAAAGAAGCAAGAGATGAGAGAGTGAAGACAGTGAGAGAAGACAGAGAAGAGAGGGAAGAGAAAGAAGAGAGTGAGAAACAAATGAACAGAGTGAAAGGAGAGAGAAGACAGAGGAATGAGACTGAGGAAAGAGAAGAGACCTCTCTCTTTCTTTACTCAGTCTCATTCCTCCATCTCCTCAGAGAAGTAAAGGAAGCGAGTGAGAGAAGAGAGAAAAGAACGAGAGAGAGAGGGAAGAGATAAGAAAGGGTGGGACAGATGGTGAGACAAAAGACACAGCGTGGTTGTGAAGGGGAAAATCACAGCTCTGGTGTGTAATCTCAGGAGACTGCTCGGGGCTCACTGTAGGGCACGACAGCGGCGCTCAGGCTGAACAGCAGGGGAAGTGTGTAACCTTCTGCTCACTGATTGGAGAGGGATTAGGGAGCAACTCGCACTCATGGAAGGGACCATTAGTGTGATACAAGAAGGGAGAGTGTGATCCATGATTACTGTCCAAGTAACCAGTGTAGTGGGGATACAAGCTCGAGCTGTGATTTAACATCCCTTTTTGCTTTCTTTCTTTAGCTGAGCAGCTGAACGGATAAAACACCAACATGTCCCTATTAACCAACCAGTCAAGATATTTTCTAAACTGTGTTAAAGCCAGTTTTTTCTTGCTAGTCAAATTCCCTCTTTCTGTAAAAGTACCTAAAAGTCGCTCAGTAAAAGTTGCTTAAGGCCTCCGCACCACCAGGGGGTGCCATGATTTTGATGTTTTTGAAACAGATATGCAAATAAGTACACTTTACTATCCTTTGGTCTCATCTCATCTCATTATCTCTAGCTGCTTTATCCTTCTACAGGGTCGCAGGCAAGCTGGAGCCTATCCCAGCTGACTATAGGGGTGTTCACACGACAACTTTTACTCCGGTGTAGCACCGGGGCTGCCCCGGTAGAGCGTTCACACGGTACAAAGTTATACCGGTGTAGCCCCTGAAAGCTGCTTAAACCAGTGCAAATCTAACCCTGCTCGGGAGGTGGTTTAAGAAATTTACTCCGGAGTAAATGCTAGTTTGCGGGGCAGCACCGATATAAAATGGGACGTCTGAACGCTACAGGGGTAAACTCGCTACGCGTGAGGAGAGTTGATTACATACGGGCATTGCATAATTTGCATCCTGGTATTTTGCGCTTCCAAAATGGCGAATATCAACAACAACAGAACTGCGTGTCTTCCAGTGTTGCCAGATTGGGTAGTTTTAAGTGCATTTTGGCAGATTTGAACATATTTTGGGATGGAAAACATCAGCAATATCTGGCAACACTGGTGTCTTCATCCACGTTGTTTTCCCGGCGCTTGGTGATGCCATGACAACTGGGAAAAGGAAGTACATTTTCACGCATGCGCATATTTAATTTCCGCATTATTACTATCGCAAATGATAGTAATAATGATAGGAAATGATAGTAATAAAGGGAAATTATATCAAAACTTTATTACTATCAAAGGAAATGATAGTAATAAAGTTTTTGCTACTATTGCACGGTCGCAGAAACTGCCGTGTGACCGCAAGTGGGGCTGCACCGGTGCTAACACGCTTCTCTCTAGTAAGCAGGGTTGTGACGTGTGAACGCTGCGCAGAATTTACACCGGTGTAAGATATATCGCAACAAAATACATCGGTGCAGCATCGATGCAAATATGTGCCGTGTGAACACCCTATATGGGCAAAAGGCGGGGTACACCCTGGACAAGTCGCCAGGTCATCACAGGGCTGACACATAGACACAGACAATCATTCACATTCACACCTACGGTCAATTTAGAGTCACCAGTTAACCTAACCTGCATGTCTTTGGACTGTGGGGGAAACCGGAGCAAACCCACGCGGACAACATGCAAACTCCACACAGAAAGGCACTCGCCGGCCCCGGGGCTTGAACCCAGGACCTTCTTGCTGTGAGGCGACAGCGCTAACCACTACACCACCATGCCGCCACTATCCTTTGGTGAAAACGTTTATGTATCGGGTAGTCACAAGACACCCCTTTGTGGTGGATGAAGCAGCGATCATAAAGCATTCATCTCTGCATAGGGTGGAAAAAAGGGAGTGGTTAGCGCTGTCGCCTCACAGCAAGAAGGTCCAGGTTCGAGCCCCGTGGCCGGCGAGGGCCTTTCTGTGTGGAGTTTGCATGTTCTCCCTGTGTCCGCGTGGGTTTCCTCCAGGTACAACAACAGAAAACACCAGTAATGAATAAGTAAATAAATAAATGTGAATGATTTTACTGAGTTTGTCAGCTTTCTTGTTTCTGTGTATTGATGTAATTGAAACTGAAAAAGTTAGTAGCCAAATAGTACCTGGAACAGTTACTATTAGGAAATTTATTATAGAGGAAATTTGTTAAATTTTTATATCAATTTGTTTTTTTCTTCTCTCCCTTTCTCTTGCTTTTATTTTTCAGAAAAAAACCCACTCTTTTTAATTTATATTGGACCATCTCATAAACGCCTAAGATCACCGACTCGTATTTCACTAGTCATGCCACTTAACAACAGGCTAACACGTGAATTAACACAAGATTAAACAGGCTAATGTATAAATTAATGAGACAAGCTAAGATGGTGGTGTAGTGGTTAGTGCTGTCGCCTCACAGCAAGAAGGTCCAGGTTCGAGCCCCGTGGCCGGCGAGGGCCTTTCTGTGTGGAGTTTGCATGTTCTCCCCGTGTCCGCGTGGGTTTCCTCCGGGTGCTCGGGTTTCCCCCACAGTCCAAAGACATGCAGGTTAGGTTAACTGGTGACTCTAAATTGAGCGTAGGTGTGAATGTGAGTGTGAATGGTTGTCTGTGTCTATGTGTCAGCCCTGTGATGACCTGGCGACTTGTCCAGGGTGTACCCCGCCTTTCGCCTGTAGTCAGCTGGGATAGGCTCCAGCTTGCCTGCGACCCTGTAGAACAGGATAAAGCGGCTACAGATAATGAGATGAGATGAGGAGCTAAGATGTAAATTTGATTACTATAGTAAACATGCAAACATGAATGAATGCTATCATAAACAGGCTAATATGTTAGCTAGTTCATAGGACAACCCATGAACTAGTATTACAGTTCACAGTTTATCCTACAAACTCTTTTGTAAACAAGCTAAAACATGAAGTAGCACTATACAAGCTAACCCTTGAGCTACCACAATAAAATAATGAGTCAAGTAAAACACAAACTGGTGTTAGAGTGCACAGATTAGTTCACAGATTAGCCTTATCACAAACTTACCAACTAGCATTATAGTGAACAAGCTAACCTACAAACTAGATAGTATTACAGTGAACAGGTTAACCAAACTAGCGTTACACTGAACAGGCTAACCAACAAACTAGCATTATAGTGAACAAGCTAACCTACAAACTAGCGTTACAGTGAACAGGCTAACCTACAAACTAGCGTTACAGTGAACAGGCTAACCTACAAACTAGGATTATAGTGAACAGACTATATTACAAAATGAAACTTTTTTAAACAAGCTATAACATGAGCAAGTACTAAATACGCTTAGTCATGAGCTACTGACGAACACCTATAACTTATTAACTAGCATGATAGTGAACAAGCTAACCTACAAATGAGCATTGTAGTGAACAAGCTAACATACAAACTAGCGTTATGGTTAGGGCTCTCAAGTTTTGAAGTTTGCTCGGAGTGAGATTTTTTTGTTTGTTTGTTTTTTGGTGGGGTGGGGGGTCCCTCCTAGTGTCCCATCGACCCTCCCTCCCAGTGTCCCATCAACCCAGCTGCTTAAAAAAAGAACAAATTCGATTAGATCAATTACACTGTTTGTTTATTCTATAACAAATAATAATACAGTAAAATATGTTTTGTTCTTTATTGTGCATAAACATTTGCATTTCAAAATACACTACCGTTCAAAAGTTTGGGGTCACTTTGAAATGTCCTTATTTTTGAAAGAAAACACTGTTCTTTTCAATGAAGATCACTTTAAACTAATCGGAAATCCACTCTATACATTGCTAATGTGGTAAATGACTATTCTAGCTGCAAATGTCTGGTTTTTGGTGCAATATCTCCATAGGTGTATAGAGGCCCATTTCCAGCAACTATCACTCCAGTGTTCTAATGGTACAATGTGTTTGCTCATTGCCTCAGAAGGCTAATGGATGATTAGAAAACCCTTGTACAATCATGTTAGCACAGCTGAAAACAGTTGAGCTCTTTAGAGAAGCTATAAAACTGACCTTCCTTTGAGCAGATTGAGTTTCTGGAGCATCACATTTGTGGGGTCGATTAAATGCTCAAAATGGCCAGAAAAATGTCTCGACTATATTTTCTATTCATTTTACAACTTATGGTGGGAAATAAAAGTGTGACTTTTCATGGAAAACACAAAATTGTCTGGGTGACCCCAAACTTTTGAACGGTAGTGTAAATAAAGGCAAAAAACACAAATATAGCCCCAAAGGGCCCCACTGAACAATGGTGGATATTGTGTGTGTGTGTGTGTGTGTGTGTGTGTGTGTGTGTGTGTTTATGAGTGAAAAACGCCTCTCTGTTCATGACAGCTCCTAGGCGACTTAACCAAAGTTATTCATTCTATAATCCCCAGAAAAACAGTCTTTGACTAAACGAACATTTAAATCGTCGTCAGCACAGTATGCTATTTTAGCTGGTTTACATCTAGCTTGCTAGTTAGACAGTTATCTACGATAGCTTGAAATGGACAGGTTTTCGATACTGAACAAGGTGTAGACCAGAAATATTGGTCTATAGAGTAAAACAACAAAGTAACTAAGTAAATATTGAGATAAATTAAGTTATTACCTGATGGTCCTGAGTCCCGACAGTTCTCCAGTTCTTTCAGTTCCATACATGTCAACCTTTATGGAATGTCCTTATTTTATACGGATTTGATTCAATAAATGTAGTATACGGGCGTACAAATAAAGTTATATGGATTCTTTAAAAAAAACGTCAATATTTATTTAGAGCTATAATCAATTCCCACGATGATAAAAGAGCGCATAACATTTACAAACGTACTGTACACCACAGAAAGCACAAACAGCCAGTAAAGAGTCTTATGAAATCGCGCGTTATCTTGTGGTAGCGAGACTTCGTTCCACTTTTGATCATGCGCACACCGCATTGAGAGAATCCCGCCAACCGCGAAGTAACATTTTGTTTGAAACGCGTATTTCCACCTGAGCGACTTTCACTAGCGACTGAAAAGATTCTGAATGGGCACTCCGGCAAGATCAACACTTGCTGTGACATGCAGCCGAGTGAGGTATTGGTGCGGAGTGCTAAAAAAGCTGTCATGGAGTACAATTCAGAACATTAGAGTGACACTTTGTGTTTTTGTCAAACATTGGAGCTTTGTATTCATTCTGAAGGTTTATTGTTATTAATATTGAATAAAAAGTAACTGGGATATATCATTGTTAATTATCATTCAAATTTTAGGTAAATTATTTTAATTTGCATCTTATACGGATTTTATAAGGGAAATACGGATTTTGGAGGTTGGTTATACAGGTTTGATTGACCAAAGGTTGACATGTATGCAGTTCTCTCGTGAGCTCCAGGTCGTTCTCTAGTTCACTCACAATTTTGCAGGTGCAGCGCACGCTTGTAGCTGAAACTCACGTCTCCCCGACAACAGAACAATCTATTTTCTGATTGGCTGATGCTGCTCCGAGCACAGGGGCGGGTTCAAGACACATGAAACGTTACTTTCAATACAGTTGCAGAATGGTGCACGCTTTGGCCAATCAATAAGGAACAATTAGAAAAACGTCGCAAACCGTTGCAGCTAGTTGAACTCGCCCTAGGAGCGCTGTGACCTACGGCTGTGGCGTTTGTAGATAGCTTGAAGAAATTTCTGTGCGATTATTGGAAAAGCTCAGAGTGGGAAATGCCATGTGTGGCATGTGAACTCGTTGAAATGCGTGTGTCTCACTCTCAATGCGTGAGGCTTGAGAGCCCTGTTTATGGTGAACAGGTTAACCTACAAACTAGCATTACACTGAACAGGCTAACCAACAAACTAGCATTATTGTGAACAAGCTAACTTACAAACTAGCGTTACGGTGAACAGGCTAACCTACAAACTAGGATTATAGTGAACAGGCTATACTACAAAATGAAACTTTTTTTAAACAAGCTATAACATGAGCAAGTACTAAATACACTTAGTCATGAGCTACTGACGAACACCTATAACTTATTAACTAGCATTACTGTGAACAAGTTAACCTACAAACTAGCATGATAATGAACAAGCTAACCTACAAACTAGCATTACAGTGAACAAGCTAATCTACAAACTAGCATTACACTGAACAGGCTAACCAACAAACTAGCATTATAGTGAACAAGCTAATCTAAAACCTAGTGTTATGGTGAACAGGCTAACCTACAAACTAGCATTATAATGAACAGGCTAATCTAAAACCTAGCGTTATGGTGTACAGGCTAACCTACAAACTAGCATTATAATGAACAGGCTATACTACAAAATGAAACATTTGCAAACAAGCTACAACATGAACTAGAACTAAATATGCTGAGTCATGAGCTACCACTTACATCATAACCTATTAACTAGCATTATAGTGAACAGACTGAAACAAAATACACCGCAAACCAGTATTAAAGCAAGAAATCTCAAACCCTACATAAATGAACTATCCATTTTCCCTCACTTGACAAGAAAGACAAGATGTGACACATTCAAATATTAAATACATATTTTAATTTTTTTTGCGGTCCGGTTTCCATCAAATCCTGCGCTCTGATTGGCTGGCGGGCGGGTCCGTATCCTACGATACCCCGGTTACGGACCTTGGTTATGGACCTCTGGCGACTCGCTCGTTCACAGCAACAACAAACATAGGAGCATTTTTTTGTCAACATTTATCTTTTTTTTATAAGATTTGTTTATAAGATTATCAAAAATCTTATAAAATTTTGCCAGCATTTCTCAGGAGAATAGCATTAATTTTACAGCATGGATAGCAATAACGACAGTGTTCACAGCGAAAGTGAGTTTTACTACCCTGAGGAAGACAAAATAAAAGAAAACATTTTAGGAGAAAGCTAAAAACCTGTAACTGTTGCTAACGCCGAGCAAAAACATCGCTGAATCCTGAATGACTCAATTTTGTACAAATGGGGACTACATAGGTGGCAAAATGTAATTTGTTTCTTGCCATGGAAGTGCACTTGTATACCGAGGAGGAAGCCATTTGCATTAGAGCCATGAATGAGGATTCAAAATGGCGCCTCGGCTTGGTTTTCCCTTTTGGGCGCTCTCGTTTTCTGTTAGAATTTGGTAAAGAAAAAAATAAATGTATTATTTACCAGCTTAAGGTCGGTCAATATGGTGAAATACTGTGACCTTGGCCTTAAATACTTTCAAGACCTTGGTCACGGTATTTCACGATACGGACCTCCCAGCTGGTAAATAACATTATATATATATATTTCTCATTATTAAACTGTTCAGAGTTAGAGAAAAGCTTTGACCAATGTTTAAACGTCAACATAATTGGATTTATTCAGATTTGGCTTAAACATGATTCCTTTATGTTAATAGCCTGAAATTATGAGCTGCAGGAATATTTGCCTAATTGCTTGAAGCAGATCCATCAAATATTTAAAAGTACAAATATGTCACTGAAAAAAAGTTTAGATTAGCCCCCTGTATTACACTCACAGCTAATTGCTAGCACATCCTGCCTTAGCGCTGAGAAAGGTTAAAGAGCTGTACACACTTCATGCCATGTTTATGAAGTCCCTCATTATATCATTTCAAACTGCCTCTTATTGCCGTAACATTGTCAAATGCTTCAGTGCGTTCGGGAGAGCTGGAGCGAGCAAACAAGACCTTCATTAAAGTACTGACAAGTGCCTTCCTCATCACACTGGGGTTTGGGTGGACGGGACGTGAGATGCTGATCTCACACACGCAGTTCATAAAGACTTTAATGAGTGAAACGTGAGCTAGTCGAATTTAGCGGTGAGTTTAACAAAAAGATGTAGGTGCTAATGTAAAGAGAGTTACTGTGTAAAAACAAATCAATTTTTTTAATATTAATCTCATCTCATTATCTCTAGCCGCTTTATCCTGTTCTACAGGGTCGCAGGCAAGCTGGAGCCTATCCCAGCTGACTACGGGCGAAAGGCGGGGTACACCCTGGACAAGTCGCCAGGTCATCACAGGGCTGACACATAGACACAGACAACCATTCACACTCACATTCACACCTACGGTCAATTTAGAGTCACCAGTTAACCTAACCTGCATGTCTTTGGACTGTGGGGGAAACCGGAGCACCCAGAGGAAACCCACGCGGACACAGGGAGAACATGCAAACTCCGCACAGAAAGGACCTCGCCGGCCATGGGGCTCAAACATGGACCTTCTTGCTGTGAGGCGACAGCGCTAACCACTACACCACCGTGCCACCCCAACTCAAAATTATGGCACAAATTCAAATTCTACAAATCAGATACATTCCAAATAAATATAACAGTTTTAACCATTTTCTTTTCACAGCTAATTCCCATTTCCTTGCTAGATTGTAGCCTTCCAGATTAAATGCTGTTATGCTGTTAAATAATACGCTGCACTCTTACTATGAACTTTCACATATAATGAACAAAGTTTGTGTCCCCTGCCTCTCTTGACAATGAGTTGGAGTCTTCAAAATAAGCATCACTGTGTCACTTCCATGCGCATTAGCACTCGGATCGTGCTGCACCATGAGGATGAATTACAGTACCATACACCTGTTCCAGATTAGAGTGCAATCACAGCATGCACTTACAACCCCAATTCCAAAAAAGTTGGGACAAAGTACAAATTGTAAATAAAAACGGAATGCAATGATGTGGAAGTTTCAAAATTCCATATTTTATTCAGAATAGAACATAGATGACATATCAAATGTTTAAACTGAGAAAATGTATCATTTAAAGAGAAAAATTAGGTGATTTTAAATTTCATGACAACAACACATCTCAAAAAAGTTGGGAC
Source organism: Neoarius graeffei (assembly GCF_027579695.1). Classification (NCBI taxonomy): domain Eukaryota; kingdom Metazoa; phylum Chordata; class Actinopteri; order Siluriformes; family Ariidae; genus Neoarius; species Neoarius graeffei. The sequence goes on from NC_083581.1 coordinate 6,022,303, forward strand.
AAGGCTATGTTTACCACTGTGAGACATCCCCTTTACTCTTTACAACAGTCTGTAAACATCTGGGGACTGAGGAGACAAGTTGCTCAAGTTTAGGGATAGGAATGTTAACCCATTCTTGTCTAATGTAGGATTCTAGTTGCTCAACTGTCTTAGGTCTTTTTTGTCGTATCTTCCGTTTTATGATGCGCCAAATGTTTTCTATGGGTGAAAGATCTGGACTGCAGGCTAGCCAGTTCAGTACCCGGACCCTTCTTCTACGCAGCCATAATGCTGTAATTGATGCAGTATGTGGTTTGGCATTGTCATGTTGGAAAATGCAAGGTCTTCCCTGAAAGAGACGTCGCCTGGATGGGAGCATATGTTGCTCTAGAACTTGGATATACCTTTCAGCATTGATGGTGTCTTTCCAGATGTGTAAGCTGCCCATGCCACATGCACTAATGCAACCCCATACCATCAGAGGTGCAGGCTTCTGAACTGAGCGCTGATGACAACTTGGGTCGTCCTTCTCCTCTTTAGTCCGAATGACACGGCGTCCCTGATTTCCATGAAGAACTTCAAATTTTGATTTGTCTGACCACAGAACAGTTTTCCACTTTGCCACAGTCCATTTTAAATGAGCCTTGGCCCAGAGAAGACGTCTGCGCTTCTGGATCATGTTTAGATACGGCTTCTTCTTTGAACTATAGAGTTTTAGCTGACAACGGCGAATGGCATGGTGAATTGTGTTCACAGATGATGTTCTCTGGAAATATTCCTGAGCCCATTTTGTGATTTCCAATACAGAAGCATGCCTGTATGTGATGCAGTGCCGTCTAAGGGCCCGAAGATCACGGGCACCCAGTATGGTTTTCCAGCTTTGACCCTTACGCACAGAGATTCTTCCAGATTCTCTGAATCTTTTGATGATATTATGCACTGTAGATGATGATATGTTCAAACTCTTTGCAATTTTACACTGTCGAACTCCTTTCTGATATTGCTCCATTATTTGTTGGTGCAGAATTAGGGGGATTGGTGATCCTCTTCCCATCTTTACTTCTGAGAGCCGCTGCCACTCCAAGATGCTCTTTTTATACCCAGTCATGTTAATGACCTATTGCCAATTGACCTAATGAGTTGCAATTTGGTCCTCCAGCTGTTCCTTTTTTGTACCTTTAACTTTTCCAGCCTTTTATTGCCCCTGTCCCAACTTTTTTGAGATGTGTTGCTGTCATGAAATTTCAAATGAGCCAATATTTGGCATGAAATTTCAAAATGTCTAACTTTCGACATTTGATATGTTGTCTATGTTCTATTGTGAATACAATATCAGTTTTTGAGATTTGTAAATTATTGCATTCCGTTTTTATTTACAATTTGTACTTTTTTGGAATCGTGGTTGTGTGTGTATATATATATATATACTGGGTGCGATTTGCTGGGGGGGATGGTGGGGATCATCCCCCCCTCTGGTTTTTATATCTGCTGAAAAAAAATCCTCGGGGACAACCCTGTCAATAAAACAAACAAACCAAAAAAAAAAAGTTGACATGAATGGCATGTTGTGACACAGTTTTCTATGGTCTACACCCACGTGCAATGAACCGGTGCTACAGGTGCTCTAGCCCCTGCCCCTTTTCTGTTTGCTGTCCAAAGTGCCCTTTTCATAGGGACTGTTTTGTTGTTTGTTTGTTTATTTTATATTTGTAAAAGATAAGTTAGCTCCAACATCAATATTCTCTACAATTTGACAATAATATATGAAATTATAGATTTATAAAATAACGGTTTTCTATGTAAATGCGGGCATCAATCCGTGACGTCATGCATTCAGTGAGCCTCCGTGCAGAAAGCGCATGCAGGCGGTTGACAGTGACTACGTTTACATGCACATCCAAATCAAGCTGCTGTCGGTAATCGAGCTGAAGGTCCCAGCAGGGTGCCAGAGAAATCCAATCCTACATGCACACAATGAAATCGGGCTATTGTGTGAGGTGCATTGTGCACCCGAGCCACAGGTGGCGCTACACGCCCCATCGTGTTGGTACACTTCCGGTTGTCGTCATGAAGAAGAGCTATTCAAGAGTATAAACAAAGTTATCAGTTCCGTGTTCTCCATTGCGCGTTTTTCTCCCGTCCATGAATTTTAATATATTCAACTCCTTAAGCTGAATGAGCATGAACTCTGTCTCCTCATTGCTCCAGAAGTGCACGTTTCTGCTTGCCTGTGGCAGTGGGGGCGTGGTCAAGCGCCGGTCTGTGACAGGAGGGCGGAGCCAGGGAAGGTGAGTGGCAGAATGACGGTACACCTGACGGTAATTAACCTGTGTTTGTGTGTCTTCCCAGTAACCGCGCCCTATTTAAGGAGGCAGAGGAGAAAGCTCATCCCGGGACTAGAACACAGCGCGCGCGAGTGCGTGCATGCACGCGCTTCTCTCAAGAATAAAAGTAGGCTGTTAAACTGAAAAGTCTGACAATAAAAAGCCTATTAGTACCAGAAGCTTTGTCCTGCCGTCCTCTGTGCTCCACCCACACTTCAGAGAGCTCTACATCGCCATTTTCTCTTCTTCGTTTGTTCCTCCTGACCTCTTCTGCTGCTCGCTACTACTGTTGTCATGCCGACCGAGGCTGTTGTGTTTCCCGCTTGTGGTCTCGTCACTCGTCACTTCCGGAAGTAGCTCGACAACTAGCTCGATAGGGTATACATGCACAAAGTAACTCAGCAGAAATCGCATAAACTAGGTCGTGTAGCTCGATTCCGAGAAATCAAGTTCGGTTCAATTTCAGCCGAATTAAGGTGTATACATGGCATTTTGAACTTCGATTTCAGTCGAGCAATGGCAGAAATTCGATTCTCTCTATGTGCATGTAAATGTAGTGAGTGAGAGACAGTGCGAGGAACGGCATGGTAAGGTCACACTGAAAGTCTCCTTTCATTTCTTATCTGAACATGCAATATTGTGCAGCTTAGAACACAACAGTAAATGCGTAGGGTTGTTTATCATTTAATGAAGCCGCCTAGGCTATATTTAAACCGTTTGCTCCATCCATTTCATTAACGTGGCAGATTCGGAAACTTTAGTTTGAACGACGGCGTTAATAATTTTTTAGGATTTTTTGCAGCTTCGAAAACTTAAGGCTGAATGACGACGTCCACAACATATTCTATCAAGACTATTATGTTATAGTAGCTTAGGTTAGTTGAGTTAAAACATAGGGAAACGTTTTCTAAATACAACCCTGATTCCAAAAAAGTTGGGACAAAGTACAAATTGTAAATAAAAATGGAATGCAATGATGTGGAAGTTTCAAAATTCCATATTTTATTCAGAATAGAACATAGATGACATATCAAATGTTTAAACTGAGAAAATGTATCATTTAAATAGAAAAATTAGGTGATTTTAAATTTCATGACAACACCACATCTCAAAAAAGTTGGGACAAGGCCATGTTTACCACTGTGAGACATCCCCTTTTCTCTTTACAACAGTCTGTAAACATCTGGGGACTGAGGAGACAAGTTGCTCAAGTTTAGGGATAGGAATGTTAACCCATTCTTGTCTAATGTAGGATTCTAGTTGCTCAACTGTCTTAGGTCTTTTTTGTCGTATCTTCGGTTTTATGATGCGCCAAATGTTTTCTATGGGTGAAAGATCTGGACTGCAGGCTGGCCAGTTCAGTACCCGGACCCTTCTTCTACGCAGCCATGATGCTGTAATTGATGCAGTATGTGGTTTGGCATTGTCATGTTGGAAAATGCAAGGTCTTCCCCGAAAGAGACATCGTCTGGATGGGAGCATATGTTGCTCTAGAACCTGGATATACCTTTCAGCATTGATGGTGTCTTCCCAGATGTGTAAGCTGCCCATGCCACACGCACTAATGCAACCCCATACCATTAGAGATGCAGGCTTCTGAACTGAGCGCTGATAACAACTTGGGTCGTCCTTCTCCTCTTTAGTCCGAATGACACGGCGTCCCTGATTTCCATAAAAAACTTCAAATTTTGATTCGTCTGATCACAGAACAGTTTTCCACTTTGCCACAGTCCATTTTAAATGAGCCTTGGCCCAGAGAAGACGTCTGCGCTTCTGGATCAGTTTTAGTCAGTTTTAGATACGGCTTCTTCTTTGAACTATAGAGTTTTAGCTGGCAACGGCAGATGGCACGGTGAATTGTGTTCACAGATAATGTTCTCTGGAAATACTCCTGAGCCCATTTTGTGATTTCCAATACAGAAGCATGCCTGTATGTGATGCAGTGCCGTCTAAGGGCCCGAAGATCATGGGCACCCAGTATGGTTTTCTGGCCTTGACCCTTACGCACAGAGATTCTTCCAGATTCTCTGAATCTTTTGATGATATTATGCATTGTAGATGATGATATGTTCAAACTCTTTGCAATTTTACACTGTCGAACTCCTTTATGATATTGCTCCACTATTTGTCGGCGCAGAATTAGGGGGATTGGTGATCCTCTTCCCATCTTTACTTCTGAGAGCCGCTGCCACTCCAAGATGCTCTTTTTATACCCAGTCATGTTAATGACCTATTGCCAATTGACCTAATGAGTTGCAATTTGGTCCTCCAGCTGTTCCTTTTTTGTACCTTTAACTTTTCCAGCCTCTTATTGCCCTGTCCCAACTTTTTTGAGATGTGTTGCTGTCATAAAATTTCAAATGAGCCAATATTTGGCATGAAATTTCAAAATGTCTCACTTTCGACATTTGATATGTTGTCTATGTTCTATTGTGAATACAATATCAGTTTTTGAAATTTATAAATTATTGCATTCCGTTTTTATTTACAATTTGTACTTTGTCCCAACTTTTTTGGAATCAGGGTTGTAAGTGAAAGCCTGTATTATGCAAAGATGCCAAGGAAAGAGAGGATAAAGAAGCAGAAAGAGAAGGAGCTGCGGGAGGCAGCAAAAGGCAGTGGATCTCTGTCCAGTTGGGTCAGAAAGAAAACTACAGGTCAGACTAATCTTCACTTAGTGAAGATATCCATATTGAATACAGTGTTGTCATAGACATTTTCAAGAACATGGCAAACCGAAGACTGCTGCTTTGAAGAATACTGCAGCATTTAGATGGATCTCACACACACACACACACACACACACACACAGAATGTTCAGTTGCAATTTAAATTTAGTTTTGAATAAAGTTAACTTGTGTGAAAAATTTGTTCCAAGTGCCCTTTTTTGAATGTTGAGCCCCTGCCCCTCCAAAGGTCTTTGCACGGCCCTGATGGTCTACATTGCACTCACTTTCAAAATGACCGGAAGTGGCAGCTTTGATGTTCACGAACGTCCCCAGCAAATAGATACATTGTAGATAATAACAATATCTTTGCGTTCTCTGCAGGGATGCAAACAGCGCGCCTTTTGGCGGATGCCGCCTTTTTCACGGCCGATTTTTTTTTAGGGGGGGCGTTGAAGTGTCTGATTATAATTTCAAAGTAAATTCTGTATTAAAATTACTAAATAAGCAAATCCGTTACAGTCCATAAAACAGGAAGTATAAGGATGAGAAAAAAACAGTTTAAATCGGAAAGCTGCGCACAATGTGAACTGCGCCATCAGAGCAAACTGTTCATTTAGTATTCATGTATTTTAGTGATTTTCGAGTCACTGTCCATTTAATCCGGAGGGAGAGAAACATCACAGCAACGCGACAAGCAATGCGAACTTTGTTGTGTGTTAGTGTTCGTGTATTTAGTCAGAGAGATAGGAAGATGAATTTACTATCTCTGGTTTAGTGTTCGTTTTCATTTAGTGTTATTCATTTGATATCATTGGATGTTATTGAGCTGTTAGCCTATTGTTACCTTAATTTTGTGACGTTTCATGATAAAAAAAACCCTATCCCCCCTTCTGGTTTTTTGACAAATCGCACCCTGTATATATATATAGATAGAGAGAGAGAGAGAGAGAGAGACTATACATAAGGGGCGTAACCAATGAATACATTATTATTCAGAATCAAGAGATTATATGTTGTAAACAAATCTGAACACAGCTAAAGAATGAGAACTATTTTTTTTTTCCTGTAGAAAACTTGCCAGAAAGGTTCACAGAGTATCTGGTTGAGATGACAAGTACATTGGGACTGGGATCCTGTGGGATGCGTAAAAAAAAAAAAAAAGACCAAGTAAATTGAAAGTTTTGGTTTGTGAGTTCGTGGGACAAAGAAATACCACATTCATTAACATAAGCAGACATTAATTAATTAATTAATTAATTAATTAATTAATTAATTAGTGAAGTACCATAAATGCCTGGTTAGGGTTGCAATGGTTTAATTGAGGCTATTGGGTTATTTATATTTTGGAAAATAGACCAACGCCCAGTACAAACAAGAACAACATCTGCTTCAGCGGGTTTAAAAACCAGTTTCTTGTTGAGCCCAATTATGAACTGGAGTGATGTCACTGAGGTTAAGGATCTGTCAGAGCCAGAATTCTCACACACACACACACACACACCATACAAACACTGCTCATCTCATTATCTCTAGCCGCTTTATCCTGTTCTACAGGGTCGCAAGCGAGCTGGATCCTATCCCAGCTGACTACGGGCCAAAGGCGGGGTACACCCTGGACAAGTCGCCAGGTCATCACAGGGCTGACACATAGACACAGACAACCATTCACACTCACATTCACACCTACGGTCAATAGAGTCACCAGTTAACCTAACCTGCATGTCTTTGGACTGTGGGGGAAACCGGAGCACCCGGAGGAAACCCACATGGACACGGGGAGAACATGCAAACTCCACACAGAAAGGCCCTCGCCGGCCACAGGGCTCGAACCCGGACCTTCTTGCTGTGAGGCAACAGCGCTAACCACTACACCACCGTGCTGCCCACAGACACTGCTGACATATTCATTTTTTTTTTAATTCCCTTTCATATTTAGGTTACTCCCACTTCAAATACATATATGAACATGTGGAACAGTAAACAGTTTTAGATACACATAGCGTCATTATCTTATAGTCCTACTGATTTCACCAGCTCCCTTTACTTTAAAGGAGAACTGAAGGCAATTTTTTATTATCAAATTCTATTTCTCATTTTATTAAATATCAGAATGCATGTTTGATAGCTATTTTGTCACTGCTATAGCGACTGCTATAATGAGTGTTTGAAATATGCTCTGTAATATATCAGTCCATATGTCAAAGCAATGGCCGTAAACGAGATTCGTTGAGACCTGTGCGAGACATTGTAGGATGGAAGTAAAACGTACAGCGGAAATCAAAGTGATCAACATCTGCCGATGTTGTCAAAAGACGCGCGCGCCCTCTTTCGAATGCTGACGTAATCAAGCCGGAAGTTTTGTTTCTTTTGATAGCAATCAGAAAAGTTTGAAAAAAGTAGGTAGTAATCGTCATTTAAACTCGTTTTTGTGCAATATTTTGTTTGGGAAACAGTTTTCAAAACGGCGGCACTGACACCTGGCTGACACTTTATGTTTTGAAGTCTTGCACAAGTCTTGTGAAGATCGTGCGGATAAGCGACGCCTGCCGTGGACCAAATGAACTAAATTCAACACGTCTAAAAACCAAATAGGCCGATAAGTATCATATTTAATTGCAATTAGTTGCCAATACGAGTCACGATATAAGGTTACTAAAACCAAAAATGTAATTGAATAACAAGTTAATTAAGAAATAAAGCAAGTTTAAAAATGACTTCAGTTCTCCTTTAAGGCTGTATCGTACCTCAGTCTTTGTTCAAGCCAGTGCTGAACACACTTCGAGGAAAGTGCAAAGTGCCACACACACATTGGGATTGGTTCTGATCCACATGGAGTCCTGGTCATTTTACAATAAACATACGCTCTCCGGCCAATTTAATAGAATGTTCTTGATGCGAAGATCCCTGTTCTTGGCTGCAGGACTGGAACCCAATGTGGTCTTCTATTTTTCTGTTGCATGCTGAGATGCTTTTCTGCTCACCACGGTTGTAAAGAGTGATTATATGAGTTACGATATCCTTCCTGGCCCAAAAGCTCAAACCAATCTTCCTCTTTCAATTTTCCTCTGACCTCTCTTATCAACAAGGTGTTTGTTTCCACCCACAGAACTGTCCCTCCCTCACTCACTCGATGTTTTTTTGTTTTTCGCACCATTCTCTGTAAACTCTAGAGACTGTTGTGTGTAAAAACCCCAGGAGATCAGCAGGTTCTGAAATACTCAAACCAGTCCATCTGGCTCAAACTGGCACCCATGCTGCCACAGTGAAAGAAAGTCACACTTTGAGATCACAATTTTTCCCATTCTGATGTTTGAACATTGTGAACATTAACTGAAGCGCTTGATTTGTATCTGCATGATTTTATGCATTGCGCTGCATATAACGGTGATCACAGATTGAGTGTATAAATGTTATTCAGTTTATGCAGCAGCTACCATGAGACCATGTCGAATATGACAAAGCTCAAATTCCTGAAAGTCAGTTTCATCCATTTGGAGATGGGGATCTTTGCGAACCAGACGCATGACAGCAAGGAGGACTGTAGCGGACCTCTCAAAGAGCTTCACATCCAGAGACAGGCGTTTCACGCACCACTGCCATGAGCTCCATTACAACACGGGAAAAGGAAGAGGCCTGACTGATGGGCTAAGACAGAAAGATCAAGTGTTTTCGACAGCAGATGGGAGCAGAAGAGAAGATACCTTGCCGCTAGAGAAGTGTTCCTCCCGCTGGTCGTATTTGTCAAAGTCAAACACAGCGGTGTGTAATCAATTCACACAGAGCAAGAGCAAACGGCCCAAGCATCCCACCAAGAGACGCCCGAATGAGAGAGACAAAGAGGGACAAAAGCGCACAGTCTGAGGTTTTGACAGAGATAGCGGGAAGCTTCTTTTACACAAACAAGGCTCTGCTGTTGCTCGGAGGGATGGTGAGCACGGTACCTGCTGCATTGAACAGAAAAGGTCAAACAAAATCATCTTAAGGATGAAAGAAAGGAGAAGAAAATACTGTACGAGATATGACAACACTGGCAAGCTGAAACATATTTCAATAAAGTCCAATACCTCATGCCTCGCTCCAAACGTTTATTATTAGGTTACTATGAGTAGGAGGTGTCTGTCACTCCCAGTAATTCTTGCACTAATTATTTGTTTGTGAAGGAGGTGTGGCCTATGTCAGTTTCAGTGAAAAGAGGTGTGGTCTCTATCTGTTAGTCATAGATAAAGCTGTGAGTCTCAGTATCAGTGAAAAAGGCGTGGCCTTTGCATCTATCAGTGTCGGTGAAGCTTTTAGTCTGAGAAAAGGAGGTGTGGTCTCTTTGGTTCTAAGTGGCAGTGAAGGAGGTGTGGCCTCTGCATCTCTGAGTCTCAATAAAGAAGCTGTCACCTCTCAGCATCCATGAAGGAGGCATGACCTCTGTTCTTTCAAATCAGAGTAAATGATGCATGGCTTTCTGCCTGTCAATGTCAAGTGAGGAGGTGTGGCCTCTTTGTCTGTGAGTCTCAGTAAAGGAGGTGTGGCCTCTGTACCTGTCAGTTGCATGGAACAAGGTATGGTCTATTTGCCTGTCAGGCTCAGTGTGGCATCTGTGTCTCATTTCCAGTGAAGGAGGTGAAGGAAGTGTGGCCTCTGTGTCCATCATTTCCAGTGAAGGAGGTGTGGCCTCTGTGTCTCATTTCTAATAAAGGAGGCATGGCCTCTATGTCTCATTTCCAGTGAAGGAGGCATGGCCTCTGTGTCTCATTTCCAGTGAAGGAGGTGTGGCTTCTGTGTCCATCATTTCCAGTGAAGGATGCGTGACCTCTGTGTCTCATTTCTAATAAAGGAGGGATGGCCTCTATGTCTCATTTCCAGTGAAGGAGGCATGGTCTCTGTGTCTCATTTCCACTGAAGGAGGTGTGGCCTCTGTGTCTGTCATTTCCAGTGAAGGATGCATGGACTCTGTGTCTCATTTCTAATAAAGGAGGCATGGCCTCTATGTCTCATTTCCAGTGAAGGAGGCGTGGCCTCTGTGTCTGTCATTTCCAGTGAAGGATGCATGGCCTCTGTGCCTCATTTCTAATAAAGGAGGCATGGCCTCTATGTCTCATTTCCAGTGAAGGAGGCATGGTCTCTGTGTCTCATTTCCACTGAAGGAGGTGTGGCCTCTGTGTCTGTCATTTCCAGTGAAGGATGCATGGCCTCTATGTCTCATTTCTAATAAAGGAGGCATGGCCTCTATGTCTCATTTCCAGTGAAGGAGGCGTGGCCTCTGTGTCTGTCATTTCCAGTGAAGGATGTGTGGCCTCTGTGCCTCATTTCTAATAAAGGAGGCATGGCCTCTATGTCTCATTTCCAGTGAAGGAGGTGTGGCCTCTGTGTCCGTCATTTCCAGTGAAGGAGGTGTGGCTTCTGTGTCCATCATTTCCAGTGAAGGATGCGTGGCCTCTGTGTCTCATTTCTAATAAAGGAGGGATGGCCTCTATGTCTCATTTCCAGTGAAGGAGGCATGGTCTCTGTGTCTCATTTCCACTGAAGGAGGTGTGGCCTCTGTGTCCGTCATTTCCAGTGAAGGAGGTGTGGCTTCTGTGTCCGTCATTTCCAGTGAAGGATGCGTGGCCTCTCTGTCTAATTTCTAATAAAGGAGGCATGGCCTCTATGTCTCATTTCCAGTGAAGGAGGCATGGCCTCTGTGTCTCATTTCCAGCAAAGAAGGTTTGGCCTCTGTGTCGGTCATTTCCAGTGAAGGAGCTGTGGCCTCTGTGTGTATCATTTCCAGTGAAGGAGGTGTGGCCTTAGTGTCTGTCATTTCTAGCAGAGGTGTGGCCTTTGTGTCTGTCATTTATAGTGATGGAGGTGTCATTTCCTAATGAAGAAGACATGGCCTGTTAATTACAATGAAAGGGGTGTGGCTTTAGTACTGTGGCTTTTAGTATCAGGCCTCTGTGCCTGTAGATCTGAATAAAGGAGGTGTGGCCTCAGTACCAATCTCATCTCATCTCATTATCTCTAGCCGCTTTATCCTTCTAGAGGGTCGCAGGCAAGCTGGAGCCTATCCCAGCTGACTACGGGCGAAAGGCGGGGTACACCCTGGACAAGTCGCCAGGTCATCACAGGGCTGACACATAGACACAGACAACCATTCACACTCACATTCACACCTACGGTCAACTTAGAGTCACCAGTTAACCTAACCTGCATGTCTTTGGACTGTGGGGGAAACCGGAGCACTCGGAGGAAACCCACGCGGACACGGGGAGAACATGCAAACTCCACACAGAAAGGCCCTCGCCGGCCCCGGGGCTCGAACCCAGGACCTTCTTGCTGTGAGGCGACAGCGCTAACCACTACACCACCGTGCCGCCCTCAGTACCAGTCAATCCCAATAAATGTGTTGTTATCTATTCATGTATCATTTATTATTCCAGTAAAGATATGACCTCTGACTGTAAAAGGGGTGTGGTATTAGTGTCAGTCAGTCCTTTTGAAGGCAGTGTTTTCTCTGTCTTCCAATCCCAGTGAAGGGGGCATGGCTGAGGTGTCTATGTATTCTTTGTATATCATTTGAAGACTTTAAATTTGTCTTTATTGCATTAGTTACCAGCCTGGTCACTCTAGAACCTGTACAATCCAGCATTCGTCTCCAAGCCCTTCCCTTTCACTCTGTATGAGAGCATCAACCAAATGATTAAATCTATATGCAGATATTTTCAACATCTTCAATACTGGACACATGACATGTACTGAAAAAAAAAGCTAAACTGCTTTTAATATGTGAAGAATTTCCATGCGACCACTTTTCCAGCAACTCCACTTTGTGACTCTTAGTGGCTGAAAATCAACACCCACGGCAAGCGGCATGAGTGCTCTGACATTTTCAATGCGGTCCCTTCGGCCCTGTAATGCTTGGAATTATCATTTTAATGCCATTTTGAACAGTAAGAGCAAATTAAACAAATAGCACCCACTGCACTACGTCCCCACTCAGCAGAGCAATTACAGAGAAAAAAGAAAGAAAAGAACGACAACTTACTAAAACATAACATTTGGAAGGAAGCATTTATTGTATGCCGTGATATTTAAAACAGAATTGTTGCATTGTACCGTATGTCCTTGTTGTACGCAGAAAGTTGAGGAACGGCTAATGGATGATAATAATGGAAAGATGGAGTAATGGAGGTCATTTGACCCTGAAACTGAAATCTCTTTCAATTTCTTTGTCAGAATAGAGTGAGATAAGTGAACATGTGTCAGTTAGCTATGGCCAGGTTCTCACCCGAACTGGCTAATCAGACACAAGGTATGCCACCACTCTTGCCGGAGCAGCTGGGGGTTAGACACCTTGCTCAAGGGCACTTGAGCCAGTCCTGCTGGTTCAGGGAATCAAACCAGTGACCTTTTGGTCCCAAAGCTGGTTCTTGAACTATTTGGCCATGGCTTCAGTCTGGGTTGCGGTCAATCCAATGCCTTTCTCGTATGCCTGGCCATCTCAGGAAGCTGTTTTAATTTTTAAAACTTTTTTTTCCCCAAATTTTCATTCAGAGTATTTTCTCACAACTTTTCCTTCAGTGCTAAGCTAGGCTAGGATTGACCCAAAGCGTTTGTCGGCCTCAATCAAAATTCCAGACTTGCAGTCAAACATTTAATCCTCTGTAGTTCATGCTTGGAGCGTGTTAGAATTCCCAGACAACTCATGTTTGTTTGCAGAGTGTGGCGATGTAAACACAAGTGCCTATAAATTGCACATCTCAAACATTCAAAGAGTGCAGACAGGATTATCAGAATCCCTCCCCGAGTAGAAATCGATATAGACGATGCAAGAATGAAGGAGGGGCGAAGCAAGAGGGAAAGCCCGAGCGAATGAGCAAAGTCAGGAAGTGTGAAATGCATCGTGGCCCCAGTGTCGAACCACACAGCTTATCCACCCCTTTGGTGTTTTTGATCTTTTCCATCTGTTAGCAGGCTTTAATCCCTGCATCCCTCACCATAATGCTGCTGTTTACTCGCTTATGTGTGAGCACAAGGACAAATAAACATTTCAAACAAGAGTTAGCAAAACACCGCCAAGGAGCTACCAGTGGGGGGAAAAAAAAAGCGCAAAGGATTTTGGGAATGTCGGCATTTTTCTCACCATCCCGAAGAAGCTGTGCTGTGATTACGGAGAGCTGCATGTGAAAAACTCTCCTGCTGCTGACGCCAATTAGACCCTGACAGGGGAAATCAGAGTGTGATTGCGGAGCTGCACTCGTTTCCTGTGAACTCATGCTTCAAAACCCGACTGCCTCAAATCGCCTTTTACTGCTTGGTGGGCCAAAAAGGATACAGGAACGACAGAACAAGACATAACTTCCATAATGTGGGTTTTCTTATAGCAATGGAATAAGCATTGAAGTGTGCTTTCCAAAATACTGTAGCTTTTTAATCCTCTTGAATCAAATCCTGGTGTATTTTCCGACAAACACAGGAATTACACTCAGTCATGGATCAAAACAACAGATCCGAGAGCGTCTGAATGAGCTCAAATTGACTCGGACTTAATATGCGGACTAGGGCCCCGGTCTCACAACACCAATAGCTATAACTAATACCCATAACTACAACTCTGACTATACCTCTGTCTGAATTTCGTTCCAGTCTGGAGCATTCACACCACAACTATAATATCAGTTGGTCCTGCCACTCAGGTAACTTGGGAATAGTCATGGAAGTTTTTTCCACATTATTCCAGGTCGTACTGTACAGCTTGGACTTCAAAACAACCCACGTACACACTCCGGTAGTTGATATAACATGGATAAGTCACAGATTACGGACACATAATAAAGGATATAAAATAATATGGAGTGGTTATGGATAATAATATTTAATACAGATGCATCACAGATGCTAATAATTTACGGATTGGTCATGGACGTTTCAATATATCACAGATTGGTTACCGATTTCATACGGATGATGTGTCGCAGATAAAAAATTAAGAAGTCTAAAACAAATGTTTGGACTGCCGAAGTTCATAATTAAAATATCTTCCCTACATTTATATTTACTTGATTAATTTACTTTTGATATTTTACAGAAAAAATAATCACATATACGTGAATAAAAGATCTGTGCTTTGTATAACATTTTTTTATTCTCCATGAATCCATATTCCGTCACTTCATGATGCAACAAGGATGTACAAAGATGCCGGGGAAAAAATGGCACATGCTCAGACAACGTCACATGTAAACAATCACCTGATTGGTCAGAGGTTTTATCGGATCAGATCTAGGCCTGGAAAAATGGCTCCAGAAGCAATCTCACCAATACGGATAAACCCAGGCCTGGGCTATAGGTATCGTTATTGGTCTAGTGTGAGCACCAACCACATAAACTGCAGAGGACTGAGTTATTTATAGTTATCGGTAACATTATTGGTATTGTGGGACCAGGTGTAAAAGTAACCTTAGGTTCCTGAAAAAAAGCTTTGACAAAAGGTTCTGTATCATGCTGTTATGGAAAAATAATCAACAGGGTGGTGTGATGAAACAGAGGTACTGTTACCAGCCTGAAGTTGATTGTTTTTCTATAAAAGCATGTTCTGCAAATTTCACAGTCATGCTTGTCTTTTTGAAGGACACCAACTAACTCCTGAAACTAGGTCCTGGAGTTTCTTCTACCATATTGTACACAGTAAACAGGAAGTTGATGTGCCACAGACTTGAAAACAGTTTACATGGTATAGAACCCCAAGCTGAAATTTGGTACTAAATATCAACCAGTTGTGATTTGTAGTTGCTGAGAAAAGTGTTACAAAAATTTTGTACATCCATGCTATACGTTTCGTAAATATATTAAGTTGGTAAATAGGAAGTTGATGTATGACAGACCTGGAAATGGTATGCACAGTATAGAACCCCAAGCTGAAGCTTGGTACCAAATATCAAGCAATTGTGACTTGTAGTTGCTGAGAAAAGTGTTACGAAAACTTTGTAAATCCACGCTACATATTTTGTAAATACATTAAGTCGGTAAACAGGAAGTCGATGTGCAACAGACCTGAAAATGATAAAAATGGTATAGAACCCCAAGCTGAAGTTTGGTACCAAGTACCAAGCAGGTATAATTTGTGGTTGCTGAGAAAAAAAGGGATCATGTTGGATCTTATGGTAGGAGGGAAACTATTAAATAGCTGAGCATCAGAGTCCTGAAATGTTCCAGTTTCTAGGGGTACAAGAGGACTTGGGGCCTTTGTTGAGCTCAGGTTGTGGTTGTGGATATGCCGTTCCAGTGGTAGATACGATGGCCACGAGGGGTTGTGAAGAGCTTTGTGAGTACTTCAAGATGTTCATCTGCACGAGTTCTTTAATCGGGAGCCAACCAATGCCAAAGATGTCGGTTTCGGAAGCATATTTATTCAGCACGAATCCAGCAGCACTGTTCTGGACTTTTTGTAGTTTCCTTTCCAGGTCGTTGGTCAGGGGGTAACTGCAAAACTGGATTTTTTGATATAACTAAACTTTGTACAAGTTGCTTTTTTAAGTTCAAGAGAACAAGATGTTTGATTTTTCTTAAGGAGGCCAAGGAAGCATATTGTGAGGAAGTGACAGTATTGATGGCATCATCCCATTTCAGGTGCACGTTAAATTGTATGCCAAGAAGACTAACTGGTTTCACGTTGAATGGTGAAGGAGGTTGGGATCTAAAGACTTAAGATTGTGGTGATGAGCCATTTGTGAAATTGAAAATAGCATCATTTTAGTTTTCTTCAGATTCAAGGAGAGGTTGTTCTCTGATGCCCAGGTGGAGAGTCCAACTCAAGTTTTGTTGAATCTAGAAGCACGGAAATTGATCTGGTAAACAGGACAGTGTTCGTATATGGTGGTATCGTCTGCATCCTGTGCACATTTAGATTCAAGAGTAGAGGTTAAGTCTGCGACATAGATATTAAAGAGAACAGGACCCGATATGCTTCCCCGAGGAACGCCAAAATGAAGGTCCTTTGATTTACGGTCGTTGACCATGACATACTGTTTGCGGAAGGACAGATAACTGGAAAACCAGGAGATCAAACCAGTACTTTCATTCACAATAGAAAGATATTTAGGTGGAAGTTTTTTTTTTTTTGTAAACTAAGTGCCTTTGATGAGATCTTCTGTCTGTCAAACATGTCCTCTCTGGAAAATGCTCACTATACGATGAGGTTGTAAATGATTTTTGAAGAAAATAGTTGTCTCTTTTGAAGGAGAATATATACTCTGTTGTTGCATAGTAAAAAACAAAACAGGACTTGAAACAGATGTGAGACACTTTTTTTTTTTTTTTTAAAGATATTTTTTTGGGCTTTTTGCACCTTTATTGGATAGGACAGTGTAGAGACAGGAAATGAGCGGGAGAGAGACAGGAAGGGATCGGGAAATGACCTCGGGCCGGAATCGAACCCGGGTCGCCCGCATTCATGGTATGGCGCCTTAACCACCTGAGCCACGACGCCCCCAGATGTGAGACACTTTTGATTTGCAGCGGAACTTCACATGTGGTTGAAATGTGAGTCTGTTAAAAAGTGTCCGCTCTGGGAAACCACAAGAATCCAAGGATTGTTCCCACTTCAGTTGGTATTCCTTATCATAAGTCATATCCATTTTAACAGCATTTTCACTTTGTATCCCTTCCTCTTGCGGACCATCAGAAAGATGGTCAGTTTTAGAAATTCACTTACGTATATGCCTCTTCTCACCACAGTAACATGCCCAGTATACACCCAGTAGCTTTGAAATTCTGCGCAGTTCATTTCCATGTCAAATTTTTGGCTGCAGACAAACACAATAATCTGAGGTTTGACTTTTTTTTTTTAGACTGTTGTGGACCTGGTGGGCGGCACGGTGGTGTAGCGGTTAGCGCTGTCGCCTCACAGCAAGAAGGTCCGGGTTCGAGCCCTGTGGCCAGCGAGGGCCTTTCTGTGCGGAGTTTGCATGTTCTCCCCGTGTCCGCGTGGGTTTCCTCCGGGTGCTCCGGTTTCCCCCACAGTCCAAAGACATGCAGGTTAGGTTAACTGGTGACTCTAAATTGAGCGTAG
Source organism: Neoarius graeffei (assembly GCF_027579695.1). Classification (NCBI taxonomy): domain Eukaryota; kingdom Metazoa; phylum Chordata; class Actinopteri; order Siluriformes; family Ariidae; genus Neoarius; species Neoarius graeffei. The sequence continues at coordinate 6,039,312 of NC_083581.1, forward strand.
GTGTGAATGTGAGTGTGAATGGTTGTCTGTGTCTATGTGTCAGCCCTGTGATGACCTGGCGACTTGTCGAGGGTGTACCCCGCCTTTCGCCCGTAGTCAGCTGGGATAGGCTCCAGCTTGCCTGCGACCCTGTAGAACAGAATAAAGCGGCTAGAGATAATGAGATGAGATGAGATTGTGGACCTGAAAATGATAAAACTATACCCTGATTGTCAAACAACCCAAAACGTATCAACACTTAGACACATTTTTTAATCCGTGTCTGTTGTGTCCCTCTGAATGCGCTGTGACTATAATGTAGAAATGAGACCATATCAGAAACAAGTAGGTTAATATACTGTAAACTTGTCACGACTGTCAGAGCTGCTGTTAAAGAAGATGAGTATAAATACGCAGGTGATTATAGAAAATCGCATGCGCCGGTTGGTCGAGAAATTCAGACTATTTCTCGATAATCATCTCAAGCGACTTGGCAAAATGGCTGCCAATAGCTTCGTCACCGTAAGTGAGGAAGAATTACAAATGATGAAGGAAAATGCTGTTCTGAAAATAAAATCACTAAAGATGCTACAAAGTTTGGTCTAAAACCATTCAAAGATAAGGTGGAATTGTGATTTATTTGACCGATTTCAAAGAAAAGGATTTTATGTGACTCGGCGTAGATAAGTGACACAAGTCTGTGCACGACGTTATTACATTTCTGGAAAATGTAACAACGTATTACATAAAAATATGATTTTTAAAATAATCACCTGTGTATTTATACTGAAACAATTATCCATCTCAGGTTCAGTGAATATCGGTGAATAATAACCTTGACTTCGACTTGTAATAGTTAAATATTATTAGCTGACTTTTTTCGTGGTATATCATCTCATCTCATTATCTCTAGCCGCTTTATCCTGTTCTACAGGATCACAGGCAAGCTGGAGCCTATCCCAGCTGACTATGGGCGAAAGGTGGGGTACACCCTGGACAAGTCGCCAGGTCATCACAGGGCTGACACATAGACACAGACAACCATTCACACTCACATTCACACCTACGCTCAATTTAGAGTCACCGGTTAACCTAAATGTCTTTGGGGGAAACCGGAGCACACCCACGCAGACAACATGCAAACTCTGCACAGAAAGGCCCTTGCCAGCCACGGGGCTCGAACCAACACCTTCTTGCTGTGAGACGACAGCGCTAACCACTACACCACCGTGCCAACCTGTGGTATATCAGATATATTCCATTCAGCTAGAATGATAATGAATGAGTCAAAGACAAGCAGCTGAACGGAAGATATCTGATATACCATGGAAAAAGTGAGCCAATATTATTATTATTATTATTATTATTATACACTTTCTTCATATCAGCATTTTCGAAGGCCAATGCTAGCTTACCTGTGAGTCAGCGCAGCAGTGAAATCACCTTTCAGCTGGTGTAGCATTCATCAGTAGTGTTAGCGAATGCTAATAAAGCAGTCAGTGCTATTGAGAGCAAGTAGCACAGGCTAACGACCGTGAAACTAAGGCTAAGTTTACACTAGACCGTATCTGTCTTGTTTTCTTCGCGGATGCACTGTCCATTTACATTAAACCGCCTGGAAATGCCGGGAAACGGGAATCCGCCAGGGTCCACGTATTCAATCCAGATCGTGTCTGGTCCGGTGCTGTGTAAACATTGAGATACGCAGATACGCTGTGCTGAGCTCTAGCTGGCGTCGTCATTGGACAACGTCACTGTGACATCCACCTTCCTGATTCGCTGGCGTTGGTCATGTGACGCGACTGCTGAAAAACGGCGCGGACTTCCGCCTTGTATCACCTTTCATTAAAGAGTATAAAAGTATGAAAATACTGCAAATACTGATGCAAATACTGCCCATTGTGTAGTTATGATTGTCTTTAGGCTTGCCATCCTTCCACTTGCAAGTGGTAAGTGATATGCGCTGGGATCACACACACACAGCGGCTCAGTCCCGAATCACAGCTTGTGCACTTCACTCGTGCGCTCTGTGAGCTGCGCAGGGCCGGAGTGCGCACCCTCCAGAGGGCACTCGCTGTTCAGGGCGGAGTGATTTGGAGCGCAGGATGCCTGCGGAGCCGAGCGTATCCGTGTATTGGTGTTGCTGTGTGCACGCAAATCGTGTATTGGTGTTGCTGTTTGCACACTAATCGTTTTAAAAACGTTAATCTGATGATCCGCTGATACGGTCTAATGTAAACATGGGCTAAGATTTCTGTCTCCAGACTCTTCTTCCATGCTGTACGCTCGCTACAGTATTTTTCACTCAGACTTTATTTATTTCTCTGTGTAATTTACTTCATTATTTTTAAAATCAACATCGACAGCTACACACAATGGAGCGACCTGGCAGGCAAAATTCTCTCAAAATCTACCACTTTTAACAAAGAAAACCTGGCGGCCATGCTTGTTTACAAATTGTCCCAGCTGCTCGCTAGCATGGAAATTTTACATCTCTGACGTGTGACATGTTGTCTGGACAACCATGCAATATCGTAAACCATATTCAACACTCATTCTCAATTGGGTAGAGTGATATAATTCATGTAGGATAAGCGATATGCTAACAATATTGCATGCTGTCAAACCAAATGAATGAAACCCGCTAGAAGGGAATTGAATACATGTTTTTATTCCATCGAAAAAGTGTCCTGGATGCATAATAACCACCAATATTCACTTTGCCATCAGCTAATAATTATGACTTAATTAATCCAAGATTCAGGAGCACTGTGTAACTTTCTAACTAATAATATTTATTTCATCTGAGCATCCTTTCACCATACACCCTTTTATTTCTGATGATCATGTGTATTAGGATTCACTCACGATGAAAATACGCACACTTTTGATCATGAGTTTAAAGTACTCAGCATGTGTGTGTATGCGTATGTGTGTGACGATGATGAGAACAGTGGCCCCGTGAAGCTTATCATCAAGTCGCTCTATGAATATTCAGTGCTTTCTGGCTTGAAAGAATTGGCAGCGTAACGGGGCCGACTCACACATGTAAATGTTTTGAGTTTGCTCTCACTCGGTCTGTCGGTGTGAAAGAAGCTGCAGGAGAGAGACGTGCCGAAATGTCCGACTCAGGCATATGGAAGTATTAATTACACAATACATCAAGACGGCAGCGAGTGTCAGAGTGTACGGAGTCTAATGATAGATTCAATTAGTGCTGTTTTCAGTCATAGTGTTTAAACCAGACGCAACATGGCTGCTTTAACAACCTGTTTGTTTTGGCTTGGGATACAAAGAGCTGCCATTTTGCTGCCAAATGTCTCCTGTCAAAATAAACACACGTTCTTTTAAAATACTCTTTTTTTTTAACCCTCTGGGGTCTCAGGGTATCATCTGGCACTCTAATGATTTTGGCATGCTCTGATTTTGTTATCAATTTCAACAAATCTAAGCAGTATTTTCAAAGTCATATGACTTTTTTTGTATTCAGCACAAGTTCAGCTACAATAATATCTATGTAGAATGTATGTCATGGTTGTATTAAAAAAAATAACAGATAAATTAAGATGTTGTATGAAGCAGTTTTAGAACTGTGTTGGAATGTGTGAAAAAAACATGACCTTACCTATTGTGTTGAACAGTTTTGATCACTTGAGGTGATTCTGTTCAGTCTTAGGAATGGATCAAGCAGAAAAACAAATCTGCTCCATTGATTTGGACAATTAACTGGCCATCAAAAATTTTTTTTATGTCTTATTGTTTTGGATAAAGGGTTGGCAGTGAGAGGGGTATTCAATGAGAAGGGTAAAAAATTCCATTCCATTCAATGAGAAGAGTGAAAGCCCCTCCCACTGCCAACTCTTAATCCCATCAGGTCAAGTCCCAATGGGTAAGATAATGTTTTTTCACACATTCCAACACAGTTCTAGAACTGCTTTTTACAACACCTTCATTCATCTGGTATTTGACTATTTTGGTATTTGACTCTATTCAGTGTGTCTTGAAATTAACTCTTGTACTATTTTACTCAGTTCAGAGCCACAACCAACTCTGTTACTCTGTAATTTTGCTCCCACTCCAACTCAAAATCTTACTCTATGAACTTAGAATCGAGCAAAATTAACTATTTTGAGGAAAACACTTTTAACTCTGGAAAATTGGTGAGTCATTTTTCCTGTGTACACACTACAGCGCACTCATAACCAATCTGCTCATCAGAAACAGAAGAAATAGTTACACTTACTCGAGTTGATCTTGGGCTGGATCGAGTCGATGTTAAAAAAAAAAGGCACCGTTAATCATCAGTGTTACAGTTCTCAAGATTGAACCGAATCGCTGTCCTGAATCATCCGAAGTGCAGAAAATCCATCTGCCATCTTCCAAAAAGTTTTACCTCCAAATAACCTAAACTCTGTCTGACAGATTTTATCCTGTTTACGGTAGGTGTTCCCACTGTGAAAGAGAAACCAATCGAAACCAAAAGAGTGAAAGTGATTATCATGCCGTTACCATGTGAATAGTCCTTTATGAATGTGTAAGTGCATGATCAGCGCTCCGACTCCGGTGTGACTGAGTAAGCTGACAAGTTTTATGTTTCATCTAATTTAGGTAATTTAAAAACTATAATATTATTTGGCAGTGGACACAGAGGAAAGTCTCATCTCATCTCATTATCTCTAGCCACTTTATCCTGTTCTACAGGGTCGCAGGCAAGCTGGAGCCTATCCCTGCTGACTACGGGCAAAAGGCGGGGTACACCCTGGACAAGTTGCCAGGTCATCACAGGGCTGACACATAGACAACCATTCACACCTACGGTCAATTTAGAGTCACCAGTTAATCTAACCTGCATGTCTTTGGACTGTGGGGGAAACCGGAGCACCTGGAGGAAACCCATGCGGACAACATGCAAACTCCGCACAGAAAGGCCCTCGCTGGCCACGGGGCTCGAACCCAGACCTTCTTGCTGTGAGGCGACAGCGCTAACCACTACACCACCGTGCTACCCCACAGAGGAAAGTGTAAAGTATAAAGTTTCTGTCAATATGTTTATCATGCCTGTATGATTAAAAAAAAAAACAAAAAAAAACCCTCCCAAAGATATTTCTCTCAATACATGACCTACTCATTCTAAACCTGCTGAGCTTCGCCGGCGAAACTCTCGACCCCAAAGGGTTAAATATATTGAACAGTGACAGGATTTCTCTCTGAAGACTAGTTACGTTACCAAGACCATCATTTTCATTTTGCTTCATTCTGATTTTTTTTCTGATCTGTTTTATTTGATCACTTGGCTCTCGTTCTCTTTATTTCTTCCACAAATCATGCTTACATTTTCCTAATTCACTCCCTTGACATCTATTTGTTCCCTTGTTTTAATAATTTGTTACAGTGCTGTGCAAGTCTTAGGCACATGTAATGTAAAGAAATGCTGTCGAACAAAAATGGCTTAAAAATAATAAAATGAAATGTTTCAACATTTAAAAAAATATACTATAAACAGGAAGCAATAAGCTGTAATAAGAGAAAGTCAATATTTGGTGTGAGACAAAATTCCCTTTGCTTAAAAAAAAATAGCAGTCTCAGATCCAGTGAGTGCAGTTTTATGCAGAAATGAGCTGTACTGAGCATCTTACAGAACCAGCCACAGCTCTTCTGGACACTGTCACACTTGCTTCTTCATTTTGCACGAAAACTTTTGCAGTAGCCTTCATTATGTTTTCTTTTTTAATCTGAAAAGTGCTCTCTTAATGTGTGTAATATGCTGCTTAGATACAAACTTTTATTTTCTTCTAACATTTAAAAAAACAAGGAAAAAACATTTCTTCTAACATGAAAAAAAAACGAACGTTTGAAACTCTAAAATGTTTTTGTAATGTTTTGACTTGATAATGTAGAAGTCATAAAATAGAAATCGATAAAGTTTGTATGAAAAAAAAAAAAAAAAAAAAAAACTAGGGCACCTAAGACTCGCACAGTACCGTAAATCGTGGCCATGTTTTATTCATTTCTTCTGAATCGTATAGCCTGCTCTGTATTCAGGCCACTGAAATCATCTGCATCTGATGTTCTGGACAGAGATCATTTAATTGAGTTTTAGTTTAAGGTTGTACGGAGTCTGCATGGCCACGATTTAACTAAAACGAGGGAATGAATTTATAGTTAGTCATGAGTGAGGTTCCATATAATCCTCCTTCTTCGAAAATGACTCAAAGCACCATACATTTACCAGCAAAAACAGTCGACTAATCATGAAAGTATTATTGCTATGGTGATATCGCTAATCTCTATTTAACAGTTATTCCACGAAATTGAGTTGTACATGAGCTGATAGCCGATGAGGCGCGTAGCACCGAGTTGGCTATCAGCCATGTACGATGAGATTGAGTGGAATAACTGTTAGTGATGGATAGTGACGGATTCACATCAAAATGTAATCAATTGTTCCTTGGTTCATGACTCACCTTTCCTCCAAATTTAATCGAAATCCATCCACTACTTATTGAGCTACGTTGGGAACGAACAAACAAACGAACAGAGGCAAAAACGTAACCTACTCCAACAAAGTTATCGTACAAATTACTATGCTAGATCAGCTTCAAACTTCTGTGTCTTTTTTTTTTTCTTTTTTTGGAAAATTAAAACCAGCTCATATATTTTGGTAAATCAATCAATCAGTTCAGTAATAAAACCATCCTGTGTCATGTTGCTATGGAAAACTAATCAACCCCAAGCTTGTAGGATGAAGCAGACTTACTGTTACCATGGTGAAGTTGATTATTAGCTCATCGGCCTGCAAGCCAGGCCAGATAAACTTATGCGATTACGCGTTGTCTGTTGTCCGTCTGTCCACAATTTACAAAAATCTCTACTCCTCCTACAGGATTGATCAGATTTCAATCAAACTCGCATACAATGTTCCCCAGTTTGGTCTGTATAAAAGTTGTCAAGATTAGACGGTGGCGCCACCTGTCATATTTACAATTTTATGGGCGTTTGAACATTTTGGGTGACTCATCACATTAAATACTACTGTTCATAAACTGCTAGGACGTTTTCACTGAAACTCACCCAGAAGACTCTAAAGACATATATTCCAACAAGAATTGTTCACCAGGTGGTGCCACCTGCCATGGATGTGGCTACACAGGGGTCATATGCAATTTCACAGAAATCGCTCCTCATCCTACAGGATTTATCAGATTTCAAACTCACCCCAACAACAGTGGCCGGTATGAGCTACAGCCTTACTGAGGTGAATTTTTCCTCCATCACCACATTCTGAGGGTTTTATTTCCTCTTATAGTCCAGCGATTTATTTCCCAAATGACACATCACACATTTATCCATTTATGGTTACATTTAAAGGGCTCCTCCAGCAGATTTACTCAAACTTATGTTAAGTAAAAGTATTCATAGATTTCAACAGCAAGCATTCATTTTTAGAGACCAAATACACGGAGTGCAGAATTATTAGGCAAGTTGTATTTTTGAGGATTAGTTTTATTATTGAACAACAACTATGTTCTCAATCAAACAAAAAGACTTATAAATATCAAAGCTGAATATGTATGGAAGTTAGAGTGGGATGTTTTTAGTTTTGGCCATTTTAGGAGAATATGTATGTGTTCAGGTAACTTTCACTGTGCAGAATTATTAGGCAACTTAATAAAAACCAAATATGTAGCCATTTCACTTATTTATTTTCACCAGGTACACTGATATGACAACTCCAGATTTGCAAATAAACATATCTGACATTCAAACACAAAACAAAAACAAATCAGTGACCAATATAGCCACCCTTCTTCATGAGGACACTCAAAAGCCTTCCAGCCATAGATTCTGTCAATTTCTTTATCTGTTCACGACCAACATTGTGTGCAGCAGCAACCACGGCCTCCCAGACGCTGTTCAGAGAGGTGTACTGTTTTCCCTCTTTGTAGACCTCACATTTTATAATGGACCACAGGTTCTCTATGGGGTTTAGGTCAGGTGAACAAGGGGGCCATGTCATTATTTTTTTCACCTTTCAGACCTTTACTGGCTAGCCACGCAGTGGAGTATTTGGACGCATGAGATGGAGCATTATCCTGCATGAAAATCATGTTCTTCTTGAAAGATGCTGACTTTTTCCTATACCACTGCTTGAAGAAGGTTTCTTCCAGGAACTGGCAGTAGGTCTGGGAGTTGAGTTTGAGTCCATCCTCAACTCGAAAAGGTCCAACAAGCTCGTCTTTGATGATACCAGCCCATAGCAGTACTCCACCTCCACCTTGCTGGCGTCCGAGTCGGAGTGGAGCTCTGTGCCCATTACTGATCCAGCCACAGGCCCATCCATCTGGCCCATCAAGAGTCACTCTCATCTCATCAGACCACAGCACCTTAGAAAAATCAGTCTTAAGATATTTCTTGGCCCAGTCTTGACATTTTATCTTGTGTGCCTTACTCAGTGGTGGTCGTTTTTCAGCCTTCCTTACCTTGGCCATGTCCCTCAGTATTGCACACCTTGTACTCTTTGACACTCCAGGAATGTTGCAACTCTGGAATATGGCAGAACTGGATGCTAATGGCTGCTTGTCAGCTTCACGCTTGATTTTCCGCAGATCATGTGCAGTTATTTTGCGCCTTTTTTTCCCCCACACGCTTCTTTCGACCCTGTTGACTATTTGCAATGAAACGCTTGATTGTTCGGTGATCACGTTTCAACATCACAATTTCAAGAGTGCTGCATCCGTCTGCAAGACATCTCACAATTTTAGACTTTTCAAAGTCTGTCAGATCTCTCTTCTGACCCATTTTGCCAGAGGAAAAGAGGTTGCCTAATAATTATGCACACCTGATATAGGGTGTTGATGTCATTAGACCACACCCCCTCTCATTACACAGATGCACAGCACCTGATATACTTAATTGGTAGTAGGCTTTCAAGCCTAAACAGCTTGGAGTGGGACAACATGCATTAAAAGGATGTTGTGGTCAAAATACTCACTTGCCTAATAATTCTGCACTCAGTGTAATGTTCTATAAAAATAATTTTTTATTAAAATACCAGACGGGCCACTTGTGGAAGTGACATATGCAATGATGTGGTTTAGTGGAAGCTTGGCACAACTTGGATGTTTATATCCTCTGCTTACATCGTGGGTTTGCTAGTAGAGTTTGAATGAACCATCTAATGAGATGCTTTAATCTCCCAACAAAGGACACTGGGTAATCTTGTCTTCGAAGACAACTGTCTCTGTCTGGATTTCAACACTGATTGGTTCATCTGTTTGCACAGCAGTATCTCTCTTTCCGGTCAATTCATGTTCCAAGCACATACAGTGGTGCTTGAAAGTTTGTGAACCCTTTAGAATTTTCTATATTTCTGCATAAATATGACCTAAAACAACATCAGATTTTCACACAAGTCCTAAAAGTAGATAAAGAGAACCCAGTTAAACAAATGAGACAAAAATATTATACTTGGCCATTTATTTATTGAGGAAAATGATCCAATATTACATATCTGTGAATGGCAAAAGTATGTGAACCTTTGCTTTCAGTATCTGGTGTGACCCCCTTGTGCAGCAATAACTGAAACTAAACGTTTCCAGTAACTGTTGATCAGTCCTGCACACCGGCTTGGAGGAATTTTAGCCTATTCCTCCGTACAGAACAGCTTCAACTCTGGGATGTTGGTGGGTTTCCTCACATGAACTGCTCGCTTCAGGTCCTTCCACAACATTTCCATTGGATTAAGGTCAGGACTTTGACTTGGCCATTCCAAAACATTCACTTTATTCTTCTTTAACCATTCTTTGGTAGAACGACTTGTGTGCTTAGGGTAGTTGTCTTGCTGCATGACCCACCTTCTCTTGAGATTCAGTTCATGGACAGATGTCCTGACATTTTCCTTTAGAATTCACTGGTATAATTCAGAATTCATTGTTCCATCAATGATGGCAAGCCGTCCTGGCCCAGATGCAGCAAAACAGGCCCAAACCATGATACTACCACCACCATGTTTCACAGATAGGATAAGGTTCTTATGCTGGAATGCAGTGTTTTTCTTTCTCCAAACATAACGCTTCTCATTTAAACCAAATAGTTCTATTTTGGTCTCATCCATCCACAAAACATTTTTCCAATAGCCTTCTGGCTTGTCCACATGATCTTTAGCAAACTGCAGATGAGCAGCAGTGTTCTTTTTGGAGAGCAATGGCTTTCTCCTTGCAACCCTACCATGCACATCATTGTTGTTCAGTGTTCTCCTGATGGTGGACTCATGAACATTAACATTAGCCAATATGAGAGAGGCCTTCAGTTGCTTAGAAGTTACCCTGGGGTCCTTTGTGACCTCACCGACTATTACCCGCCTTGCTCTTGGAGTGATCTTTATTGGTCGACCATTCCTGGGGAGGGTAACAATAGTCTTGAATTTCCTCCATTTGTACACAATCTGTCTGACTGTGGATTGGTGGAGTCCAAACTCTGAAGAGATGGTTTTGTAACCTTTTCCAGCCTGATGAGCATCAACAACACTTTTTCTGAGGTCCTCAGAAATCTCCTTTGTTCATTCCATGATACACTTCCACAAACGTGTTGTGAAGATCAGACTTTGATAAATCCTTGTTCTTTCAATAAAACAGGGTGCCCACTCACACCTGATTGTCATCCCATTGATTTGAAAACACCTGACTCTAATTTCACCTTCAAATTAACTGCTAATCCTAGAGGCTCACATACTTTTGCCACTCACAGATATGTAATATTGGATCATTTTCCTCAATAAATAAATGACCAAGTATAATATTTTTGTCTCATTTGTTTAACTGGGTTCTCTTGATCTACTTTTAGGACTTGTGTGAAAATCTGATGATGTTTTAGGTCATATTTATGCAGAAATATAGAAAATTCTAAAGGGTTCACAAACTTTCAAGCACCACTGTAAATGTTCAGTTGGTTGGGTTCAGTGCCCAAACTGATAATCATGTCAGTGGTTTTTCTCTGGCTAATCAGACACAAGGTACACTACCACTCTTGCAGGAGTGGTTGGGTGCCTTACTCAAGGGCACTTAAGCCAGTCTTGCTGGTTCAGGGAATTGAACCAGCAACCTTTTAGTCCCAAAGCTGTTTCTCTAACCATTAGGCCATGGCTTCCATAAATGAAACTGAAACTACCATGAAATAAAACTTTGGAAATTTCAAATGAGTGAGTTTCATGCAAAACGTTCTGAGTAATTCTCTTCTGTAGTGTAGTCAAGCTGAAGCTCAATCGAATGCTCTGTCTCTTGATCCATCAGTGATTGTTCTTTAATGTCAGTGTTTTCTTTGTTATCCATATTTTCTTCCAATATACGTACACTGAAGAGCCTACAACGCATCAGAATGCCGATTACAATTCACCAGGTAAGACACTGATAATATACCAGGGATGGATCCAGACTGATGCACGTGCAGAAATATATGTGCACCACTTGGCATCGGTCATGGGGCGTTTGTTTACTTTACCACTAGCCGGCTACATAGGCTATAGCCACACTCAACCAACAGTTGTAGCGGTCATAGCAGGCTGTGGCTGCCCTCTTCGGAAAGGGCTCAGCGTGCTCTACACCCCTGTAAAAATCCATAGCGAGCTGGTAAAAAAATGTGCATCTGTCAGATTCTTGGGCTGGATCTGACCCTGTATACTACAAAGAATCATGGTAGAACAAAGTCGAAACTAACCTCCCGGTGTTGTTGCCTCTGTTGCTGCTCAACACTGCATCGGGTACTTTTGGAGCTGAACAATGGGCAAATATTGTTGGCACGGCATCTTTTTATTCTGGAAGCCCCCATTAATCTTGCTTTTAATTCCATTGATTCATCAAAACAGGATGATTCAAAATGTTCGGAGTGTAAGTAGGGCATCTCAGCCAGATTGTTTTGAGGTCTTCTGATGGCATGAATCCATTTCTTGTGAATAGTTGGATGATTCTGACCAGGTAAATGTTGAAAAGATATCTTCTTTTAAGCATCATTTTGGCATTTATATTGCTGTGCAACGAAGCATACTTTACTAATTTAAAAAGCTATAACTTTGGTAAAAATACTTGTAAAACCATCAAAACCACAATGTAAGCAGAAGATAAACAGCTGAGTTGCTCCAAGCTTCCACTAAGCCACATCATCACGTACGTCACTTCCGCAGGAGGCCCGTCCGGCATTTTAATAAAAAATAATTTTTCTAGAACACTATTTAATCTCTGAAAATTAATGTTTGACTGTTGAAATCAACTAATTTTACTTAACGCAAGTTTAAGAGTAAATCCGCTGGAGGATTCTTTTAATGTTGCGGAACGTCTGCGGAAGAAGGTAATTCTTGTTATCACTTAAATTACAGCAGCTATGAGCAGTTGTTCCTTCACCAGTTATGTTTTTCTTTTGAGAAAAATAGAAACACAGCTTTCTATGTTCCTGAGAGCAACCTCAAATGTCTGTCCTGAAGATCCCTCTGTCTCGAAAACAAAGCTAAGCTGTGTATTATTAGGTTATGTTCCTGAGAATTCAGCAGCGCCACGATTATAAGAAGAAAAAGGTGTTGAATTTGGTTCTATTACACTCTAAGAAGCTGTAAGAGTCAGTGTATTACTCGAACACACACACTTTCTCTTTCAGTATTTTTTCACTGTTTTATTCACAGCCTGCTTCCATTATATGATAAACCCATTTCCCTGCTAAAATACAGTGGGTGATTTAATGAAAAGTCGGGCGGCGGAGTCAGGGAGCGGGATTACACTAAAATCCGACCGGGAACTTTCACAGATAAACGAAGGCGTAAAGGCAGCAGCACTGGATTCATTCAAGGAAACAGTTCATTTTCTCTTCATAAACATTTTATCCAGCCATCCATTCTGGCTAAGCTCCTATTCTAAATTCAAACAATGGACACACACACACACACACACACACACACATGTCTGACTTCCTGTCTGTCGCATCCCAGACACAAAGCCAGCATGTTTCCTCAGATAATCCCAGACTTGGATCCTTTTTCTTTTCCTTTACCTTTTCACTCTCATGTCTTTTTTTTGGGACCAAATAAAACCTCTCACATTCCCCTCGAGTCCATTTTAAAGCTTTATTACTTGTAGTTCTTCTTGAGTTGGCAAGTCTTACATGCCATATGCTGTTTTTTTCACACATTCACACACAATCTTCTCCAATATGGAGTCATTTTGTATGTACAACAGATATGTGACTCCAGAAGCTTGAATTCTTGTGCGCTTTGGCAAGTGTGCTGTGATTTCAGGAGACATTTCTTTAGGAACGGTTACACAAGGAACGTCTGTGGTGTAATAACACCAGACTGCTGACACCTGAACAAAGGTTAAATCTTAAATGAGTCCTTATTGGACATGGTGTGCAATAATATTACTTTATACTGTGCACTCGGGCCATTGTGGTGGAAAATAAACCCGTGCTGTGTCCATCTGCTTGCCTACTATATAGCCGTTGTGTCCTTCTGTTCCAATTCTCAACTGTACATTTCATTCACTATATAGTGCACACTACACCTAAAATGTACCCTACATCTGTGCACTTCTGTCACACATTGTGGCAGCTCCGGGTATTTTATGTTAGTTTTTTTGTATTTTTATTGAGTATTTTTTGTTTCTTAGTGCTATTTTTGTTATTCTTGCACTGTGCATTGATCACAACATACGGCGAGATGCTTTTTAAGTGGATAGGACACTTTTTAATCATTTTATTTGTATTTGGGTCTCTTTGGATCACTGGGAGCCATGCCTGCAACACCGCCGGCATTGTTTACACCCGCGACCAGCTGATGGCTCTGAGGTACCAGACCCTCTTGGCCGGAGAGAGACCCACTGTACCCAAGGAGCTGAAGTGGAGACAGCAAGGCTGCAGAGCGAGGCTCAAACGGAGGAGGAAGAAGAGAAAGTTTAAGCCCTACATTCCCGCAGTTATCACTGGAAATGTGAGATCGTTGGCAAACAAAGTGGATGAACTGGAAGCGCTCGTAAGGACACAGAGGGAGTACAGGGAGTCCAGCATCATGTGATTTACGGAAACGTGGCTGCATGAGCAAATACTGGACCCTAACATCACCATTCCTGGCTTCCAGACGGTTCGAGCAGATAGAGACACCACCGCAACCAGTAAGAAGAAAGGAGGGGGCCTCACTGTGCTCGTGAACAACAGGTGGTGTCACCCCGGGCACATCTCTGTTAAAGAGCAGGTCTGCAGCCCGGACATCGAGCTCATCGCCGTCGGACTTCATCCATATTATTTGCCGAGGGAGTTTACCAGTGTCATCACCATTACTGTTTACATTCCACCATCGGGAAATGCGGAGGCAGTGTGTGATGTCATCCACACTGTGACTGCTGAACTACAAACAAAACATCCCGGGGCAGTCATCATCACAGGGGACTTTAACCATGCTTCCCTCTCATCCACACTCCGGACTTTCTACCAGTTTGTTACATGCACCACCCGTGAAAATAAGACTTTGGACCTGCTGTATATGTTAAGGATGCATACAGCTCCACTGCCCTGCCACCACTGGGCAGGTCAGACCACAACCTAGTCCTGCTCTCTCCATTATACAAGCCTGTGGTTCAGCAGCACCCAGTCATGGTGAGGACAGTGAGGAAATAGTCTCTTGAGGCCATGGAAACACTGCAGGGAGCACTGGAGGCCACATCGGAGGCTCTGTATGAGCCACACGGTGAGGACATTGATGGCCTTACTGACTGTGTCTTGGAGTACATTGGGTTCTGCATTGACAACACCATCCCCACTAAAGTGGTCCGCTGCTACCCAAACAACAAACCGTGGGTAACCAGCGACCTGAAGGCCCTACTCAATGAGAAGAAGAGGGCCTTCAGATCAGGGGACCGAGCAGAACTCCAATAGGTACAAAGAGAGCTTAAACACAGCATTAGGGAGAGCAAGGACAAATACAGAAGGAAACTGGAACACAAACTGGAGGAAAATAACATCAGGGATGTCTGGAGTGGGATGAGAGAGATCACCGGCTTCCAGAGGAGAGGTGGGGGTGCAGCTGAGGGGAACGAACAACGTGCGAATGAGCTGAACATGTTTTGCAATAGGTTCAACTCCAATCCCCCCTCCCCCAGCTGCCCCCCTACTAATCCTCCAAGTAACAACTCCCCACTTCCTCCCATCACCTCTTGCCACACACCACCCCAGCCACCTCTACCTCCTTCCCCTTTGCGGACACTCACCAAGAACCTTTTTACACTCCATGCCCCTAGGATATCCCCAAAGCCCCCCCAGTCTCCCACCTCCTGCAGCGACCTGCACCTCCTGCAGCGACCTCGGTGGACATGACTCTGTGCTCTGTGATGGGAAAGTAAGTCCTGTTTATCTGACATGCAAAACGGAGAGATAAGTGTTCTTCTGCGTTTTACCTCTGGTTCTGAATGCATGCTTGTCATCTACCTTCTGGCTCTGTGTAATCTCAGTGCCGTAAACTCACAGTGAGGTAGCAGTTTGATATGTAGTTTGATGCCGATTCTGGGTTTGATATGATAAAGGTTAATGAGACAGTCAATGATGGCGTAGCTTCAGAAAAATAAATAAATAAACCTGACAAAATGAATGAATCTCGGTAAGTAAGTCAGTCAGCGTTGTGTATTTTAATTAGAAATAATTTTATATTTTATTTTTAATTCACTTTTTTAGTTTGTTTGTTAAATTAACTCAGGCTGAGAGAGCTTTTGAGCGTGAGCTCGGTGTTTATTAGTAGCGAAGCGGTTAATGCTAAGTAAACTTGCTAATAGCTGTTTAAAACAAACTCCTATATTTATAAAAACTGGTTTCATGATTCATAGGTAGATGTTTTTAATGAATGTATTTTAATTAATGTCTGACAAATGTGCAATATTTAGCTATATGCAGTATCTTGCTGTTTGTTTGACTGGTTGGAATATCATTTATTGGGGCAATTAGGCTAACCTATGCTTTTGGAATGATGACTGCTGCTGTTTTGGTCACTTGTATTTGATATGTAAATTAGGATTAACACTAACTGAATTAATAGCTGTAGGTGACGAGATTAGGCTAGTAAGATTTTTGGGAGTAATTTTTCATGTCATTTGAAATTAAGCTGGCATTGTGTTGAATTGGATTGTATCTGGAAGCAATTGGAACCAGTAGCAGTAGCTTTTATTGTGAATACGCTGTAATTGTTTCTTTTTTTGTATTGTCGTAATTATCAGTGAAAAGACCGTGTTTGTTGCCCAAGGTTCGTATAGTGTTGTGAGGGGGGCAGTCGCTTTTAGTATCCCCAGGGCATTAGTTCTGAGTGTATTACTGCTAGCGGTGTTACCACGGCCAGTTGTAGTTCCCATATGGGAAAAGGCCACTAGTAATGTACATGTAGAAACAGGAACATGGATTACACAAGATGTTAACTCTGTAAAAATCAATCCCGGACTGTTGGGTGTAAGATCCCTTGTCAGGTCAACTATATGCACAGAAAGGACTGACCAGACTCTGAATTTACTAGCCTGTGTAATGTTACTGCTGGCTGGCAATGTTTCACCCAATCCGGGACCGGTTACTGAGGGATTGCCTGACTGGAGAAAGGGCATAGTTTATGCCTTCTACAATGTGGTCTCCCTCTCATGGCATCTTGATGAAATTCAGCAGTTACTTCTTAAGAACTCTTGTATACATGTATTAGGACTTAATGAAACTCGCTTAAATGATATTATCCCAGATTCCTTTGTGGGAGTGAATGGTTACACACTGTACAGAAAGGACAGAGACAGGCAAGGTGGGGGCGTAGGTGTTTACGTGAAGCAGACAATCCCTTCCCAACAACGCTGTGAGCTCAAGCAAGAAGACTTAGAGGTTTGCTGTGTTGAGATTAAACCAGGGAAGGTGAGAAAGACTGTTGGCCTGCGTTTACCGAACTCTGGACCTGACTGGAGAAATTCTGCTGAATCACTTGTTCATAAACTCAGTCAAACTGCAGAAAAAGAGAATGCAGATCTTGCTATCATGGGGGACTTCAATTCTGACCTGCTTAATTCAACTCAATCAATGTCTCCGGTGGAATTCTTAACGGGTTTGTACCAGCTAGACCCTGTTATATGCCAACCAACCCGCATCATAGAGACCTCAGAGTCATGCACTGACAACATATTTGTCTCAAACCCGGACAGGTACAAGTCAAGTGCAAGTGTGGCCTGGGGTCCATCTGATCACAATCTTATTCTGACATGTGCTAAAGCTGGCAGAGAGGCCGGTGCTGTTCGCCGGTGTGAATATAGGTCTTACAAGCAGTATACCCAACAATCCTTCATCAACACTTTGAGGTCAGTTCGATGGGATACAATACTTGACTGCTTTGATGTCACTGATGCTTGGAATGCCTTTAAAGACATTTTCCTGAATATCGCTGATGAACACGCTCCTTTTCGTAACAAAATAGTGAGGGAAAACAACCCCATTGTTCCGTGGCTGACGAACAGGGTAAAAAACATGGGTCATCGGGACGCAGCCAGACGGAAAGCTATTAAAACCAGGGATGTTAATGATTGGGAAATCTACCGATCCCTCAGGAACCAGACAACTTCTTTAATCAGGAAGGAGAAGAAAAGTCACTTTGCCAAAGCTGTGTCAGAAGCAAAGGGTGACCAATCTCTCATGTGGAAAATTATAAACATTTTTACTGGGAAGTCTAAATCAAAAAGCCAAGTCCATTATTTAGTGCGTCCTGACAATACTTTTACATCTAATCCCAGTGAAATGACTCAGGAATTTAATGATTACTTCTCAACTTGTGTTACAAGACGTACGGATGGGGTGCCAGCCTCCCAGGCGGACCCTCTTCGTTACATCCCTGAGCCCATGAAGACGTTTAGCTTTGAGACTGTTGATGAGTCGAAGGTGCTAAATGAACTTCAGAGGCTGAAAACAAAGAAAGCCACAGGGCTGGACAAAATCCCCTCCAAACTTATTAAAGATTCTGCAACTGTGATCGTAAAGCCATTGACACATATATTTAACTTATCACTTGCCACAGGAGAGGTTCCGATTGATTGGAAGGAGGCCCAGATCTCACCAATATACAAGTCTGGAAACCAAGCAAACGTCGCCAACTATCGACCTGTGTCTGTTCTAAGTGTTACCTCAAAGGTGATGGAAAAGCTTGTTGGTGATCAAGTTTCATGCTTTCTGGCTAGAAATGAACTTCTTACAACTCACCAAAGCGGATTTAGGAGAAATCATAGGACAGCGACTGCCGTACAGAAGATTGTTGAGGATATTAAGTCTGCGTATAACTGTAGTAAGGTCATAGTTGCTCTCTTCCTGGACTTAAGGAAGGCTTTTGATACAGTGAACCACGACATCCTGCTGGGTAAACTTGAGAAGCTCAGCTTTGACAGTGATGCAACAAAATGGTTTACTTCCTACCTTGCAGATCGGTTTCAATGCACATATCTACAAGGTCAAAATTAAAAAAAAATAATAATAACTCAGGTCACCTGTGGGGTACCCCAGGGAAGTGTGCTGGGTCCCCTGTTATTTTGCTTGTATGTAAACGACTTACCCAACATCACTGAAAAGTGCAGCATTCATATGTATGCTGACGATACAGTCCTCTACTATTCAGCTGGTTCCGTGAGGGAGTGTGAAGAGATGTTCTCTAAGGATATGAAGAGAGTCGTAGACTGGTTAAATGAAAACAAACTGCTACTCCACCCAGAAAAGACCAAATCAATGCTATTCGGACTTCCACAGAAACTGAGGCACGTTGGGAGATCAGTCAGCATAACAGATGGGGTGAATGTCTATGAACAAGTCAACTCGTTCACTTACTTGGGCATCACTCTCGATCCATCACTCCAGTGGGCAGCACATGTCGCGAAAATCACAAAAAAAATCCTTGGTGGTCTTGGTGCCATGGGACGTGCCAGAGCCTTTGTTACAAAAGAAATACTTCAAATTATGTGTCAGACTCTGTTATTGTCTCATCTGGACTACTGTACCACAGCATGGCTTTCAAGTTTAGTAGTGGGTAATAAAATACAAACATTACAACTGGAAAGGCTGTTAAACAGAGCTGCAAGGCTTATCACTGGACACACACTTCAAGAACATGTCCCAGTTGATATCTTGCTAGCTGAGGCAGGGCTGGAGACGGTGACTAAACGGACAGAAATGAATACTCTTGCCACAGTTTTCAAGTCAGTACATGGAAGGGCACCGTCGTACATGTCATCACTGTTCAGATGGAAGTCTCCTCCAACACTGAGAGTCCGAACACATATTGAGGCTAAATGGTTAAGGGATTACGACCCCCACCTGCTTCATTGTCCCTTGGCTAAAGTAGTTTCATATCATAGCAGCCTACAGTATTACGGTGCTCAACTATGGAACACTCTACCTCTGAATCAACGAAATATACAGTATTACAGCTTAGGACATTTAAACGTAGCATTACCAGTAAAACCCATAAATCCACATCACTGTAATTCTTTTTGTGGCAGTTTGTAGGAGTGGGAGGAGCACAGAAGATGGCAGGCCAGAACTGAGTTTCGTAACTCTTTTTTTATTTTGACACTTTTCAGTTGTCTCTTGCACACTTTCGTACACACACACAGACACGCGTGCACACACATCAGGTGTCTGGTTGGGGAGAGAGCTCCTCCTCTGCTCTCGCTCTCTCCTTAAATAGGGCACGGTCACTGGGGAAGACACACAAACACACGTTAATCAACATCAGGTGCAGTGATTCTGCCACTTACCTTCCCTGACTCCGCCCTCCGGTTACAGACCGACGCTTGGCCACGCCCACGCTGCCACATACCCCCACCGCCCGACTCAGACCGGGCAGCCATCCGGCCTGCAGCCGACTCCCCCCCTCTTGACGGGAGAGGAAGTCCGCCACGACCATCTGTGCCCCTGGCCTGTGGATCACCTTGAAGTTAAAGGGTTGGAGTGCCAGATACCAACGGGTGATCCATGCGTTGGCATCCTTCATGCGGTGGAGCCACTGGAGGGGCATGTGGTCCGAACAGAGGGTGAAAGATTGTCCCAGCAGGTAGTAACGGAGGGCGAGGACCGCCCACTTGATTGCCAGGCACTCTTTTTCAATGGTGCTGTAGCGTCCCTCACGCACCGACAGCTTCCTACTGATGTACAGCACTGAGTGGTCCTCCCCCTCCACCTCCTGAGACAAAACAGCCCCCTCTGTCCGACACATCTGTCTGTAACATAATGGGGAGAGAAAAGTCAGGGGAGTGTAACAGTGGCCCCCCACACAGTGCAGCCTTCACCTCAGAGAAAGCCTGCTGGCATTGCTCCGTCCACTGGACCGGATCTGGTGCCCCCTTTTTAGTGAGATCAGTCAGCGGGCTGGTGACGTCCGAATAATTAGGTATAAACCTATGATAGTAGCCAGCCAGCCCCAGGAACTGTCTCACCCCCTTTTTGGTCTTGGGCCTTGGGCAGGCTGCAATTGCTGCTGTCTTGTTAATTTGGGGACGCACCTGCCCGTTGCCCAAGCGGAAGCCCAGATACCGTACTTCCACCCGCCCAATTGCACACTTCTTCGGGTTGGCTGTGAGACCCACTCGCCTCAGCAACCTAAGGACGGCCCTCAGATGTTGTAGGTGCCTCGGCCAGTCATTACTATAGATAATGATGTCATCTAAGTATGCAGCCGCGTAGGTGGAGTGGGGGTGGAGGACCCTATCCATCAGCCGCTGGAACGTAGCAGGCGCCCCAAACAGCCCAAAAGGAAGTGTGACAAATTGATGTAAGCCAAACGGTGTGGATAAGGCCGTTTTTTCTCGGGATAATGGAGTCAAGGGGATCTGCCAATAACCCTTTGTCAAATCCAGTGTTGAG
Source organism: Neoarius graeffei (assembly GCF_027579695.1). Lineage (NCBI taxonomy): Eukaryota > Metazoa > Chordata > Actinopteri > Siluriformes > Ariidae > Neoarius > Neoarius graeffei. The sequence goes on from NC_083581.1 coordinate 6,060,171, forward strand.
TAAAAGCGAGCCGTGCCTAGTCGATCGAGCAACTCATCAATACGAGGCATTGGGTACGCATCGAATTTAGACACCATGTTGACTTTTCTATAGTCTACACAGAACCAGACCGACCCGTTGGCCTTGGGTACCAAGACCACCGGGCTGCTCCAGTCATTGTGGGACTCCTCAACGATGCCCATTTCGAGCATGGCCTCGAGTTCTTCCCGAACCACTTTTTTCTTGTGTTCGGGTAGCCGGTAAGGGCGGCTGCGCACTACCACCCCCGGGGGTGTCAAAATGTGGTGCTCTATGAGGTCGGTGTGGCCGGGCAGGGGCGAGAACACGTCCAAAAATTCGGTCTGCAACTGGGCAACCTCCGCGAGTTGGGTCAGTGAGAGGTGGTCTCCACAGGGGACCGGAGAGATACGCGATGCCAATGTTCCCTTTTGAACCTCCGGCCCCAGCTCCGCCTTCTCCGGAACCACTGACACCAACGCCACGGGGACCTCCTCGTTCCAGTGTTTGAGTAGATTGTGGTGGTAAATCTGTAGTGCCCCACTCCTGTCCATTCGCCTCACCTCATAGTCGACGTCCCCGACTCGCCATGTGACCTCAAAGGGTCCTTGCCACTTGGCGATTAATTTGGAGCTCAATGTGGGCAACAGTACTAATACTTTATCTCCCGGTGCGAACCCCCTAAGGCGCGTAGCCTTGTCGTACAGGCGGGTTTGCCATTCTTGAGCCTGCTGCAAATTCTCCTGGGTTAGGTGGGTGAGTGCGTGGAGTTTTGCGCGCAGGTCAATAACGCATTGAATCTCATTTTTACTTGGTGAAGGTCCCTCCTCCCAATTTTCTCGCAGCACGTCTAAAATGCCGCTCGGCTTACACCTATATAACAATTCGAATGGGGAGAACCCCGTGGAGACTTGTGGGACCTCTCACACTGCAAATAACAAGGGTTCGAGCCATTTATCCCAATTACATGCTTCCTCACTTATGAATTTCTTAATTATACTTTTGAGGGTGCGATTGAATCGTTTGACTAAACCGTCCGTTTGTGGGTGATAAATGCTGGTGCGGATCGGCTTAATTCCTAATAACCCATACAGTTCGTTCAGTGTTCGTGACATAAACGAGGTGCCTTGATCAGTCAGAATCTCTTTGGGGATTCCAACTCGGAAGATGACGTGGAAGAGCGCTTCTGCAATACTGCGTGCTGAGATATTGCGAAGAGGCACGGCTTCCGGGTATCGCGTTGCATAGTCCACTAGAACTAATATAAAGCGACACCCTCATGTTGACCGATCTAATGGCCCGACGAGATCTGTCCCAATCCTTTCGAACGGGGTCTTGATTAATGGGAGAGGGCGCAAAGGCACTTTTGGAATGGCCGCTGGATTTACTAACTGGCATTCGTGGCATGCCGTACACCACTTACGGGCATCGCCGCAAATTCCTGGCCGATAGAACTGGGCCATTATTCGGGCTAGTGTTTTATCCTGCCCTAAGTGTCCAGCCATGAGATTAAAGTGAGCCGCCTGGAATACCAATTCCTGGCGGCTTTTTGGAATCAAAAGCTGTGTGATTTGTTCTTTAGTCTGAGTGTCCTGCGTCACTTGGTATAATCTATCCTTCATAATTGAGAAGTAGGGGAAGGACGGGGTGGCATTTGGCTGGAGCGTTTGACCATCGATTACTCTCACTTGGTCAAACGCATGCCACAGAGTCTCATCTCGCGACTGCTATAATGGGAAATCCGCAAGGGATTCCCCAATAGAAGGAGGAGGAGCCTGCGGCTCCTCACTCTGACGCGGAGATGATGTAGACGGCTCTGTGACAGCTGCTCCCGCCAATGTGACACCGGGACCTCCCCCTGCGGAACTACGGCAGGACCCACTCTTCACTAAATGACTCATTAATTCCCCAAATCCCGGCCAATCAGTCCCCAAAATTATCGAGTGAGTAAGGCGAGGATTAACCGCCGCCTTTACTCTAAAATTTTCCCCTCAAAAAAGAATGTGGACCTACACTAAAGGGTAGTTGTGAACATCCCCATGCACACACAACACCTTCACCAATTGTGCTCCCCTCAATGCCTCGTTTTGCACCAGGCTTTGGTGGATTGAGTTCTGATTACAGCCGGAGTCCACTAACGCCTGATATGTATCCCCTTGGACACTCACCGGTATGCGATACGCTCCGGCCTGATCGAGGGTGGCTCCTGGCGCATCAGGGATCTGAACCACCACGCCCACCTCCATTTCTGAGCACTGCTGTTGGAGGTGGCCCAGCTCCCCGCAGCGCCAGCAAACTGGCCCGGGCTTCCTCTCTGCACTGGTGCTCTGGGGCTTACTCACCTGAGGGGGGGGAGAGACAGACACAGAAGGGAGAAACGGGAGGGCACTGCGGGTGTGGCGGGCTGGCTGGAGTAGCGCCGGCCCCTGCCTCCATGGTGGGGGAACGGGGTGAGGACGAGACACAGGAGGGGAGAGAGAGAGAGAGGGAGAGAGAGGGAAGAAGAGGTTGTCTGCTGTCCTGCCATCAGGACAGCTGCCAAATGGTCCTCCGCCAGTTCGATGGCCTGATCCAGCGACGCCGGGCGGTGGCACTGGACCCACTCTGCGGTTCCTGCTGGTAGGCGAGCGATGAACTGCTCCAGTACCACCTGATCGATGATTCCCTCGGTGTCATGGTTGTCGGCCCTCAACCACCGCCAGCAGGCATCCCGGAGTTGCTGGCCAAACGCGAATGGCTGGCCGACTTCCTCCAAGTGCAGAGTGTGGAAGCGCTGTCGCTGCTGTTCAGGGGTGCGCCCCACACGCTGGAGGACGGCCCAGCGGAGGGCCGCATAGACCAGCCGGCGGTCAGCGGGGAGCTGTAGCTTGGCCAGCTGCGCCTCGCCTGTTAGCAGGGGGAGGAGGCGCGCCGCGCGCTGTTCCACCGGCCAGCCCGAGGCCTCTGCTACTTGCTCAAAGAGCGTGAGGAAGGCCTCGGGGTCGTCATGCGGGCCCATCTTCGTTAGGGTGAGGGGGGAAGGGCCCGTGGCGGTGGAGGTGGTGGACCCCGCCGACGCAAGGAGGTGCCGGAACACCTGTCGATCTTCCTGCTGTGCCAAAACCAGGGCCTCGAACCGTTGCTCTTGCTCCTTCCGGGGAGTGACTAGCGCCTGGTGCTGGCTCTGCTGGGCTGTGGCGAGGGCATGGACCAGGTCAGCGAAAGGGGAGGACTCCATGGGGCTGTTCTTCTTTTGCACTCCAGTTCCCGGGTTTCAGCACCACTGTGGCAGTTTGTAGGAGTGGGAGGAGCACAGAAGGCGGCAGGCCAGAACTGAGTTTCGTAACTCTCTTTTTTTATTTTGACACTTTTCAGTTGTCTCTTGCACACTCTCGTACACACACACAGACACGCGTGCACACACATCAGGTGTCTGGTTGGGGAGAGAGCTCCTCCTCTGCTCTCGCTCTCTCCTTAAATAGGGCACGGTCACTGGGGAAGACACAAACACACGTTAATCAACATCAGGTGCAGTGATTCTGCCACTTACCTTCCCTGACTCCACCCTCCGGTCACAGGCCAATGCTTGACCACGCCCCCGCCACCACACTTTTATGTTTACATTTGTGTATTTATGGTATTGTAATTGCAATTCATTTTGTAATTATGTTGTTTTATGTTATTATGTAGTGTATGATGATCCCAGGACTACCTGAAAAATAGTGACCTGAGTGTAAAGTGGCACTTGAAAGTTTGTGAACCCTTTATAATTTTCTATATTTCTGCATAAATATGACCTAAAACATCATCAGATTTTCACACAAGTCCTAAACATAGATAAAAAGAACCCAGTTAAAGAAATGAGACAAAAATATTATACTTGATCATTTATTTATTGAGGAAAATGATCCAATATTACATATCTGTGAGTGGCAAAAGTATGTGAACCTTTGCTTTCAGTATCTGGTGTGACCCCCTTGTGCAGCAATAACTGCAACTAAACGTTTCCGGTAACTGTTGATCAGTCCTGCACACCGGCTTGGAGGAATTTTAGCCCATTCCTCCATACAGAACAGCTTCAACTCTGGGATGTTGGTGGGTTTCCTCACATGAACTGCTCGCTTCAGGTCCTTCCACAACATTTCGATTGGATTAAGGTCAGGACTTTGACTTGGCCATTCCAAAACATTCACTTTATTCTTCTTTAACCATTCTTTGGTAAAACGACTTGTGTGCTTAGGGTCGTTGTCTTGCTGCATGACCCACCTTCTCTTGAGATTCAGTTCATGGACAGATGTCCTGATATTTTCCTTTAGAATTCACTGGTATAATTCAGAATTCATTGTTCCATCAATAATGGCAAGCCGTCCTGGCCCAGTTGCAGCAAAACGGGCCCAAACCACGATACTACCACCACCATGTTTCACAGATGGGATAAGGTTCTTATGCTGGAATGCAGTGTTTTCCTTTCTCCAAACATAACGCTTCTCATTTCAACCAAATAGTTCTATTTTGGTCTCATCCGCCCACAAACCATTTTTCCAATAGCCTTCTGGCTTGTCCATGTGATCTTTAGCAAACTGCAGACGAGCAGCAATGTTCTTTTTGGAGAGCAGTGGCTTTCTCCTTGCAACCCTGCCATGCACACTACTGTTGTTCCGTGTTCTCCTGATGGTGGACTCATGAACATTAACATTAGCCAATGTGATAGAGGCCTTCAGTTGCTTAGAAGTTACCCTGGGGTCCTTAGTGACCTCGCTGACTATTACCCGCCTTGCCCTTGGAGTGATCTTTGTTGGTCGACCACTCCTGGGGAGGGTAGCAATGGTCTTGAATTTCCTCCATTTGTACACAATCTGTCTGTCTGTGGATTGGTGGAGTCCAGACTCTTTAGAGATGGTTTTGTAACCTTTTCCAGCCCGATGAGCATCAACAACGCTTTTTCTGAGGTCCTCAGAAATCTCCTTTGTTCGTGCCATGATACACTTCCACAAACATGTGTTATGAAGATCAGACTTTGATAGATCCCTGTTCCTTAAATAAAACAGGGTGCCCACTCACACTTGATTGTCATCCCATTGATTGAAAACACCTGACTCTAATTTCACTTTCAAATTAACTGCTAATCCTAGAGGCTCACATACTTTTGCCACTCACAGATATGTAATATTGGATCATTTTGCTCAATAAATAAATAACCAAGTATAATATTTTTGTCTCATTTGTTTAACTGGGTTCTCTTTATCTACTTTTAGGACTTGTGTGAAAATCTGATGATGTTTTAGGTCATATTTATGCAGAAATATAGAAAATTCTAAAGGGTTCACAAACTTTCAAGCACCACTGTATGTTACTGGTTAAATAAATAAAGTGAAAGCAGACATCTCTCTGCATCACCCTCATCACCTCCAACCCGCTGCTGACTCTCACCTCAGACCCTACAATATCCCTGACCCTCCAGCCTGGATTACCCTTAGCAAAGAGAAGTTTATTCAAGTGTACTATGAATATACTTATTTTTTACTAAAACTGAGGAAGTATACTTGAAGTTGACTTTTTATAAACTATATTTTATATACTTAAGAATAGTATAGTGAAGTATACTTGGCTTATACTGAAAAGTATAAACAAAAGTCTAAGACTAAGTACATTAATACTAAGACTTACACTTATACTTTAATACTAAAACTTATACTTTCATATACTTTTTACGTTTTTCTGCCACAAAGCACTAATACTTAGTATATCTTGCTCCAAGTGCATAATAAGGTCAAGTCATTGACTCATGCTTAACATTTAATTTATATATTAATATAATATAATGCTGGAGTTTAAAACTTTACAGTATATAGTATGTGTGCCGGTGGCGTAGTGGTTAGTGCTGTCGCCTCACAGTAAGAAGGTCTGGGTTCGAGCCCCGTGGCCGGCGAGGGCCTTTCTGTGCGGAGTTTGCATGTTGTCTGTGTGGGTTTCCTCCGGGTGCTCCAGTTTCCCCCACAGTCCAAAGACATGCAGGTTAGGTTAACTGGTGACTCTAAATTGACCGTGAGTGTGAATGGTTGTCTGTGCCTATTGGCCCTTTTCCACTACACTTTTTCAGCTCACTTCAGCCCGGCACGGCTCGCGTTTCGACTACTTCAGAACAGCACGACTCAGCTCGCTTCAGCCCTGCTTAGCACCCAAAACTTGCACGGTTTTGGAGTGGGGCTGAAGCGAGCCAAACCGAGCTGAGTGAGGCTGGGGCGTGAGCAGACACTCCCCTGTGCACTGATTGGTGAGGAGGAGTGTCCTCACATGCCCACACACGCCCCGCGAGCACGCTGGGATCTGTAAACACCGTAAACCTGGAAGAAGAAGAATTACGAATTACGAGAATTTCTGAAGCCTTATGCGCCTCGCCTCATCTATACGCTCTTGCCAGTATCTGTTGGCGTTGTCGGTGACAACAAGCCACAGCACCAAGACCAGCAACACTAACGACTCCATGTCCTCCATGTTTATTGTTTACTCTCCGGGTCGTGAGACTACCGCTTAAAAGATCACTGATGTCACTGTTTGCGCCGCTTAACGACATCACGTGACGTCCACCCACTTTCGCTAACTCCACCCAATGTGTCCACCCACTTCCAGCCAGCACGGTTCAGCGCGGTTATAGTCGAAATGCAACTCCAACAGCCCCACTCAGCTCGACTCAGCACGGCACGGCTCAGCCCAACTCAGCCGCGTTTGTAGTGGAAAAGCGGCATATGTGTCAGCCCTGTGATGACCTGGTGACTTATCCAGGGTGTACTCTGCCTTTCGCCCGTAGTTAGCTGGGATAGGCTCCAGCTTGCCTGCGACCCTGTAGAAGGATAAAGCGGCTAGAGATAATGAGATGAGATGAGATGAGGCTCCAGCTTGCCTGCGACCCTGTAGAAGGATAAAGCGGCTAGAGATAATGAGATGAGATGAGATGAGGCTCCAGCTTGCCTGCGACCCTGTAGAAGGATAAAGCGGCTAGAGATAATGAGATGAGATGAGATGAGGCTCCAGCTTGCCTGCGACCCTGTAGAACAGGATAAAGCGGCTACAGATAATGTAATGAGATGAGAGGCTCCAGCTTGCCTGCGACCCTGTAAAACAGAATAAAGCAGCTAGAGATAATGAGATGAGTATGTGTGCTCAATTGCATTATCTTTATGTGTCTTAAAATCATACACAAAAACAGAAAAACCTTTGACTTGACTTTATTGATCAATTTCTCCAGTAAGGAAGGACTTGATTTCATAGGTCTTTGTTTTTGAAATGTTTGAAAATATATCAAACTTGTTTTCAACATTCTGTCTTGTGATTTTGTAAATGCATCACACTCTTGTGTACATACACTACCGTTCAAAAGTTTGGGGTCACTTGGAAATGTCCTTATATTTGAAAGAAAAGCACTGTTCTTTTCAATGAAGATCACTTTAAACTAATCAGAAATCCACTCTATACATTGCTAATGTGGTAAATGACTATTCTAGCTGCAAATGTCTGGTTTTTGGTGCAATATCTCCATAGGTGTATAGAGGCCCATTTCCAGCAACTATCACTCCAGTGTTCTAATGGTACAATGTGTTTGCTCATTGCCTCAGAAGGCTAATGGATGATTAGAAAACCCTTGTACAATCATGTTAGCACAGCTGAAAACAGTTGAGCTCTTTAGAGAAGCTATAAAACTGACCTTCCTTTGAGCAGATTGAGTTTCTGGAGCATCACATTTGTGGGGTCGATTAAATGCTCAAAATGACCAGAAAAATGTCTTGACTATATTTTCTATTCATTTTACAATTTATGGTGGGAAATAAAAATGTGACTTTTCATGGAAAACACAAAATTGTCTGGGTGACCCCAAACTTTTGAACGGTAGTGTACAGTATGAGTAAACTTTAAGAATACTTTAAGGAGTATATTTCCAGCATATAAATAGTAAGCTACAAGTAATATGCCAAGCAAACTTAAAGTATAACAAGTCTCATCTCATTATCTCTAGCCGCTTTATCCTTCTACAGGGTCACAGGCAAGCTGAAGCCTATCCCAGCTGACTACAGGCGAAAGGCAGGGTACACCCTGGACAAGTCGCCAGGTCATCACAGGGCTGACGCATAGACAACCATTCACACTCACTTTAGAGTAGCCAGTTAACCTAACTACATGTCTTTGGACGAAACCAGAGCAAACCCACGCAGACAGAACATGCAAACTCCACACAGAAAGGCCCTCGCCAGCCACAGGGTTTGAACCCAGACCTTCTTGCTGTGAGGCGACAGCACTAACCACTACACCACCGTGCCACCTAGTATAACAAGTAAACTAGTGAAATAACCAACGTTTATAACAGTATACGTAAAGTATACAATAATAAACTAAAAATAGGGACTCGAAGTATATAACTAAGGGGCGTCGTGGCTCCATCGACTAAGGTGCCATACCATAAACCTGGGGACCCGGGTTTGAGTCTGACCCGAGGTCATTTCCTGATCCCTCCCTCTCTTTTTCCAGCTTATTTCCTGTCTCTACACTGTCCTATCCAATAAAGGTGAAAAAAGCCCCAAAAAATCTTTAAAAAAGTATATAACTAGTACAATGGCAGTATATCGATAAGTGTGCTTGTGGTATACTTTAAGCATATGAGAGGGATATACCAAGTACATTGATAGTATATAGATGAGTGTATTTGTTGTATACTTTAAAGTGTACTTTTGCAAACTTAAAATGAACTTTAAAGTATACTTTTATAAAGTTGAAATGTTCCAATTTAGTATGAAAAAGTATTAAATTTGTATACTTTCTAGTACACTAAAAGTACATGGTCTGTAGTATATGGTACTTGCTATACTTACTGTATACTGAAGCATACTTAATAAAATGAACTTTAAGTATACTACTTTTTGCTAAGGGAACACATCACATCCAGTCAGGTGAGGAGAGAGCTGGAGAGGCTCAAACAGAGGAAAGCTGCGGGACCGGACCGCATCAGCTCTCAAGTGTTGAAGGCATGTTCCAGCCAGCTCTGTGGAGTTCTCCAGCACCTCTTCAACCTGAGCCTACACCTTCAGAGAGTGCCAGTACTATGGAAAACATCCTGCCTGGTCCCAGTGCCCAAAAAAGGACGTCCTGCTGCACTGGAGGATTACAGGCCGGTGGCACTGACTTCTCACATCATGAAGGTAATGGACAGACTGGTCCTGGCACACCTCAGACCATTGGTGTGCCCATCACAAGACCCCCTGCAGTTTGCATATCAGCCCCATGTCGGGGTTGATGACACAATCATCTACCTGCTGCAGAAGGCCTATTCTTTCCTGGACAAACCCGACACTGCAGTCCGCATCATGTTCTTCGACTTCTCCAGCACCTTCAGTACCATCCAACCCAGACTACTGAAGGCTAAATTGGAGGACATGTGGGTGGGTGCTCCCCTCGTCACTTGGATTGATGACTATCTGACGGGCAGACCGCAGTTTGTGAGACTAAAGAGCTGTGTGTCTGGTCGTCTGATAAGTAACATTGGGGCCCCTCAGGGAACTGTGCTGTCCCCCTTCCTCTTCACCACATACACTTCAGATTTTAAGTACTGCACTGAGTCATGTCATCTGCAGAAATTCTCTGATGATACGGCGATTGTGGGGTATATTGAGGGTGGGGGGGAGGCTGAGTACAGGGACTGGTCGACTGCTTCGTGAAGTGGTGTGGGGAGAGCCACCTGCAGTTGAATGTGAAGAAGACAAGGGAGATGGTGGTGGACTTCAGGAGGAATAAGCCCCTGCTGTCTTCAGTCAGCATCAGTGGGACGGATATGGATATGGTGGCCTCATACAAGTATCTGGGTGTTACACTGGACAACAAATTGGACTGGTCCACCAACACAGAGGCCATCTATAAGAAGGGCCTGAGCCGGCTTTATTTCTTGAGGAGGCTCAGGTCCTTTCATGTCTGCAACAATTTGCTGCAGATGTTTTATCAGGCTGTTGCTGTGAGCACCATCTTCTTTGCTGTGGTGTCCTGGGGTGCGGGCATCAAGACAAAGGACGCCAACAGACTAAACAAACTGATCAGGAAGGCAGAGTCTGTTGTTGGCTCTAAACTGGTCACTCTGGAGGAGGTGGTGGAGGGGAAGGATTCTGACAAAACTGCTGGCAATCATGGACAAGCCCTCTCACCCCCTCCACAAAACACTGGACAAGCTAAAGAGCAGCTTCAGCAACAGACACATTCAACCCCGCTGCTCTAAGGAACGATACAGGAAATCATTCCTACCCATGGCAATCAGACATTACAACTCATCTACCTCTGTTAGAGCTATGATCACACATTTGGACTAATTTTACCTGTCACCCTCTGCACCACATATAATATAGTATAACGTATACTTAGTGTTTATTTGGGGACATGTGACGTGGGAATATTATCTGTATTGATATTATATATCATATTTTTGCAATATTCGCATCCTATTGCACATTCTATGTACATATAGTATATTATTTAAGGTATTTGTATATCTTGTTTATATCTTCTTTTTTATTCTCTTGACCTCAGTATTTAATTTAATTTTATTTTGATTTCAGTACTTTATTTTATTCCATTGTACTTTTATTGTATTCAAATTTACCGGACTGCTATGACAATCTAATTTCCCTTTGGGGATGAATAAAGTTATCTATCTATCTATCTATCTATCTATCTATCTATCTATCTATCTATCTATCTATCTATCTATCATGTGTGCATGTGAGTTGAAGAGCAAAAATTTTATTTTTATGTCAGATAAAAAGCTACAGTAGGAGCCCATTTCTGTCCCTCAAGGTACAGTCGACACTAATGTTCCCCCTAGGGCTCATTATTGGACCTTAAGGTCCAATGTGTATACCTTTGTCGGGCCCAAACGGTACATATGGGAGACAGATCTGGACTGCAGGCAGGCCAATTTAGCACCTAGACTCTTTTACTCAGGAGCCATGCAGTTTTAATATGTGCAGAAAGCAGTTATCTTGCTGAAAGAAGGAAGGCCTTCCCTGAAAAAGATTTCAGATGGATAGCAGCATATTGCTCTGAAACATGTATATATCATTCAGCATTAATGATACCTTCCCAGATGTACAAGCTACCCATGTCATGTGCACTAATGCCCCCTCATACCATTACAGATGCTGGCTTTTGAACTGTGCACAGATAATAAGCCGGATGGTCCCTCTCCTCTTTAGCCTGGAGGACGTGGTGTCCATGATTTCTAAAAATAATTTCTACTTTTGATTCATCAGACCTTGGGACAATTTTCCACTTTGCCCCAGTCCATCATGAAAGAGCTCAGGCCCAGAGAAGGTAGCTATGTTTCTGGATATTGTTTATATCTGGTTTTAACTTGCATTTGTGGGTGCAGTAATGAAGTGTTTTCACAGATGATGGGTTTCTGAAGTGTTCCTGAACCTACACAGTGATTTCCACTACATACATGTGTCTGCTTTTAATGCAGTGTCTCCTGAGGGCCTGAAGATCACAGGCATCCAATGTCAGTTTTTAGCCTTGTCTCTTGCATACAGGAGGCGAGGTGGCCAAGTGGTTAGAGCGCTTGACTGCCAAGCGAACAGTCCCCGGTTTGAGCCTCGCCTCGGGTGGTGATCTGGGGCTCGCCTCCTGTCCACCCAGCAGTGAATGGGGACCTGGTGGAAACACTGGGGAAGTTAAAGGCAGCGAGGAAAGGAACTGGCCACCCTACCTCACCATGCTGATGGCCTAGATAGAGTGTGCTCTCTAACAGGCACTCCCCAATGTATATATACTTGACTTGCATACAGAGATTTCTCCAGAGTCTCTGAATCTTTTAATGATATTATGGACCATAGATGATGTGATCCCAAAATTCTTTGCAATTTTACATTGAGGAACGTTATTCTTACATTGTTGCACTGTTTACCCATGCAGTCTTTCACAGAGCGGTGAACTCCACCCCATCTTTACTTCTGAGAGACTCCACCTCTCTGGGATGCTCTTTTTATAGCCAATCATCTTACTGACCTTTTGACAATTAACCAAATGAGGTTTTTTTTTTTAGCATGACACAACTTTTTCAGTCTCTTGTTGCCCCTTTCCCAACTTTTCTGAAATATGTTGCTGACGTCAATTTCAAAATGAGCAAAGATTTAAACAAAAACAAAATTTCTCTGTTTCAACATTTGATATGTTGTCTTTGTACTATTTTCAATGAAATATAGAGTTTCCATGATTTGCAAATCTTCACATTCTGTTTTATTTATGTTTTACACAGCATACCAGCTTTTTTGGAACTGGGATTGTACCTAAGACAGGAAGAGAAAAATGCAAATGAATGAAATGAAATGAATGAAAAAAGTGTCAAACAAATCAAACACACAATTTGACAGCAGAACAGGAAGGAATTCATGGCTGGGGGAAAAAAAAACCACCCAAAACAATGGTGATCACCACAAAGGTGTTCATTTTCTCTAGAACATTATCTCCTGAAGTGTTTTATTCCCCTTGTGACCACAACAACATCTGTAAAACAGGTCACTTCCTGTTCTCACTTACGTTATAGCAGCTATAAACATTTTTTCTTCCTGTCCTTATCAATGAGCTGTTACTATAGCAACCTCCTAAGAGGGAGAGAAAATGTACAGAGAGATCAGTTGTTGATGTGGTTGGTGTTCAGCTGAGTGTGTGTTCCATGCTCGTATAAACTATATTACACAGACACGAGTGTTTTACTGGAAATACGCCACTTGTATTTTTCATCTGAGCTCCATCCGGGACATGGAGAACCAAAACTGTGACATAAATCTCTATATGTCTCATCTCATTATCTGTAGCCGCTTTATTCTGTTCTACAGGGTCGCAGGCAAGCTGGAGCCTATCCCAGCTGACTACAGGCCAAAGGCAGGGTACACCCTGGACAAGTTGCCAGGTCATCACAGGGCTGACACATAGACACAGACAACCATTCACACTCGCGGTCAATTTAGAGTCACCAGTTAACCTAACCTGCATGTCTTTGGACTGTGGGGAAAACCGGAGCACCCGGAGGAAACCCACATGGACAGAACACGCAAACCCTGCACAGAAAGGCCCTCACCGGCCACGGGGCTCGAACCCGGACCTACTTGCTGTGAGGTGACAGCGCTAACCACTACACCACCGTGCCGCCCCTCTATATGTCAGTTATAATAATAATAATGTTCAATTTATATAGCGCCTTTCTCAAAACCCAAGGTCGCTTTACAATTATAGGGAATAAATAAATAAAATAAAAATCCACCAAGTAAAGGTCAGGATGTCATTCCAATGGTATAGCAGCCACAGTCCCACCAAAAGGCGCACGAAAACAAGTCCCACACCACCAGCACAGCCGCTGCGCCGCCGCCAACAACATCACTCGGAACACCATGCCATGGATCCACAATGCGAGCACAGAAGCACTGCCACGCAGAGTGCCGGTACGTCCCAAACCGCCTGCACAGCCGCTGCGACACCACCGAGCAACATTGCTCGGAACACCACGCCAAGCACTAAAGCACAGAGCGCTGGACAACCACGATGTTAAAATGAGCAATGAGCTCACTGCAGTCCATAGCTAGGAGCACAGGCATCACCCACAGTGAACCAAGACCTGGAGGGAACCGACGCCCAAAACTGGGTCTGGAGCTACACCACAACCGGCAGACAAAATCACTCAAACAAAAACAAACACACAAAAAAAAAAAATTGTGAGGAAATTGATGAGTGAGCTGTTTTCATAAATTTGAGGACTTTTTTTGTGAATGTGTCGCTATAATATAAAGAAAATCACACATTGGCTTGAAGATGTGAAGTTTATCTTCTCTTGTTGAAAAACTTGCATTTTTCATACAAAATGCATCACGGATCTGAGTGATATATTTCCATAATATTGGCTGGCATTGAGTGGTATCTCTCATCTCATTATCTCTAGCCGCTTTATGCTGTTCTACAGGGTCGCAGGCAAGCTGGAGCCTATCCCAGCTGACTACGGGCGAAAGGCGGGGTACACCCTGGACAAGTCGCCAGGTCATCACAGGGCTGACACATAGACACAGACAACCATTCACACTCACACCTACGGTCAATTTAGAGTCACCAGTTAACCTAACCTGCATGTCTTTGGACTGTGGGGGAAACCGGAGCACCCGGAGGAAACCCACGCGGACACGGGGAGAACATGCAAACTCCACACAGAAAGGCCCTCGCCGGCCACAGGGCTCGAACCCGGACCTTCTTGCTGTGAGGTGGCAGTGCTAACCACTACACCACCGTGCCGCCCACATTGAGTGGTATATCAGATATATTCCATTCAGCTAGCATGATATTGAACGAGTCGAAGGCAAGTAGCTGAATGGAATATATCTGATAGACTACGGAAAAAAGCCAGCCAATATTATTATACATACACATTCCTTTCAGGTGTTCAACACTCTCTTTCAAAATTCTCTCAAAATCTTCTGTATTTAACGAAGCAAATCTGGTGGCCATGTTTGTTTACAAATCGCCCCAGTTACTCGCTAGCGCGGAAGTTTTATGTCTCCGACATGTGACGTCATGTTGCCTTGATAACCATGCAATATCGTAAACCATATTCAATGCTCATGTAGGATGAGCGATATGCTAACAATATTGCATGCTATCGAACCAAATGAATGAAACCTGCTAGAAGGGAATAGAACACATTTTTATTCCATCAAAAAAGTGTCCTGTATGAATAATAATTCCTGATATTTCACTCCAATGATGTCACTCCCAGTGTTTTCCTGCTGCATTGTCAAAACGGTAAGCCAGTTCAAAATTAAAATTCTTTTGATTAACTTGTGTATTTTTTATTTTTATTTTTTGGATGTGTCCATATAATATAAAGATCTTTGCACAATTGTGTAATATCCCCTACTGGCACTTCGTTTGTAGACGCGAGCGTCTGTGAGATATTCTTGATTCCACAAAAAGGAAGAAATCATGATGTTTAGGCAAAACAAGGCTACAGTATATCTAATAAGATAATAACTAAACTAGGCTACACCAATAGGGGGCGACAATGTGCTGTTTTAGAGATATTTACAGTCTATTAAAGTGACTGAGAGAGTTGATGAATTTACAGGGTCTGACACTCCAGAGGAAAATAGTTTTTATGTTTTATATTTCATGGCCAGGCTGAACGAGACTGCTGCAGTACCTGCAGATGAAAAAAAAAGGTAAACTGTTGAACACTGACTGCTCTAAAATTCATTCTATGTTCATCTATCTCTTTTTACCTGCGGCCGTGTGTGTGTGTGTGTGTGTGTGTGTGTGTGAGACATCCTCCCAGATGGCCCTGTCCATGAATACCGAATCGAGCCTTCGACTGAGAGATGTGTGATAGAGAGAGACGCACATTTTAAATGCTCATATTTCTCCCAAAATGGTGAGTAATAGAAGACAAGCACGATAAGGAGAAGGTTCCCAGCGGTTGTTCTGATTAAACACATTGTGCGAGACAAAGGAAGGTCATGAGTGATTTTTTTTTTTGAGAGAAAGAAATTCTGTGCTTGCAGAAATTAGACATTTTTATTGAAGTGACCTTTTCATTTCATCGGTATTTTCAAGTTGTGACGTTTTATGTCTGATAAAATGTAGTTCCTTATATAGAGGACTTTCACTAACATCGCAGATTTTTTTTTCACGCAGCATCCGCCATGTTGCCGGGTAAACAATGAAACATATCCGCGACAGTTAATAATGAAAATCAAGATGACTGCAGTCAGTACAATCTCTCTGAAATTATAAAAAATGTATTTTATACCAGCAGATTATGTTACATCCAAAAGCTGGAACATGCAGGCATCACAGATATGCATCAGTTCACCAGATTTTCATACCAGATGCTGAGATTATGGATTTTGAGTTCTACCTGATGCATTACACTACCAAGCCTCTGTATGCAGGAAATACAAACCAAAGTCAAATTAGACCAAAGAACAAACAAAAAATGATGAAAACAAAAACAAAACACATCAAAAGATGAACAAAACAAAAATACCCACACAAAAATCAATAACATGGACCAAACAAAATAAACAAAAAATAACGAGCAAGACAAACAAAAATAACAGCAGCAAAAATGAACAAAGTAAAAATGCCCACATAAAACAATCAAGACAGAACAAAAAAAAAATGAACAAAGCAAAAATAGCCACACAAAAACAAACATTCAACAAACAAAAATAAACACAGAAAATGATTAACAAGATGCAAACAAACAACAAGATGGAACAAACAAAAATAAACAAAACTAACAAGCAAGACAAATAAAAACACATCAAAAGATGAGCGAAACAAAAATACCCCCACAAAAAAAAACATGAAACAAGCAAAAATAAACACAGAAAACAATGAACCAGGTGGAATAAACAAAAATAAAAACACAGTGACAAACAAACCAAAAATAAACAGGAAAAAAAATGATGAACAAGGTGGAATAAATTAAAATAAACACACAAAAAATGAAGAAAACATAAATACCCACACAAAACAATTAACAATATGGAACAAATAAAAATAAACAAAAAATGAGCAAGACAAAGAAAAATAAATTATGAACAAAGCAAAGATACCCACACAAAACAAACAACATTCAACAAACAAAAATAAACACAGAAAAAGATTTTTTCAATTTTATCGTGTTAATAAAAAAAACTGAGAAAATATAACAAAAATAAACATCAAAATGATGAACAAAACAAGAATAAATACAAAAACATTGATTAACAAAATGGAACAAAAAATGAACACAATAATCATGAACAGAGGAAAAATACCCACAAAAAACAAACATGGAACAAACAATGAACCAGGTGGAATAAACAAAAAAACAAACTCAAATAGTGATGAACAAACAAAAACAGCAAAAAAAATGAACAAGATATAACGGAGAAAATCAAATGCAAAACTATGAAAAAACAAACAAAAAATAATGAGCAAGGCAAATACAAAAATGATGAACAAAACAAGAATAAATACAAAAAAGATTAAAAAGATGGAACAAAAATAAACATAAAAATTGAAGAAAACAAAAATACCCACACAAAACAATCAACATGGAATAAATAAAAATAAGCAAAAAAGAAATAATGAGCAAGACAAACAAAAATAACTAAATAAATAAAGTAAAAACACCCACATAAAATAACAAAGACAACACCACCACATATGGAACAAACAAAAATAAACACAAAAAAGATGAACGAAGCAAAAATACCCATATAAAACAAACAATATGGAACAAACAAAAATAAATACAAGAAACAATGAACCACGTGGAATAAACAAAAGCAAAACTCAAATAGTAATGAACAAACAAAAACAAAGTGCAAAAAACAAAAAAGAAAAAGGTATAACAAAGAAAAACAAATGCAAACATATGAAAAAACCCCCAAAACATCCACACAAAACAATCAAGATGGAACAAATATAAAAAAAAAATTACGAGCAAGGCAAACACAAAAATGATGAACAAAACAAGAATAAATACAAAAAAATTAATAAGATGGAACAAACAAAAATAAACACAAAAATGAAGAAAACAAAAATATTGACAACACTGAACAAACAAAAATAAACAAAAAATAACAAGCAAGACAAACAAAAATAAACAAAAAAGAACAAAGTAAAAACACCCACATAAAACAAACACACAACAACAATAAAACAGATGGAACAAACAAAAATAAAAACACAAAAGTCAATAAAATTCAAAATTTTGGTTCAACAACCAAAAATAAACAAAACAATTATCAAAGCAAGAATAAATACAAAAACATTAACAAGATGGAACAAACAAAAAGAAATACAATAATGATGAACAAAGCAAAAATACCCACACAAAACAAACAACATGGAACAAACAAAAAGAAACAAGAGACAACGAACCAAGTGGAATAAACAAAAACAAATCTCAAATAGTGATGAACAAACAAAAACAAACAGCAAAAAATAACAAGGTGTAACAAAGAAAAACCCAAAGCATCCACACAAAACAATCAAGATGGAACAAACAAAAATAACAAAAAAAAACAAGCAAGATAAACACAAAAATGAGGAACAAAACAAGAATACATAGAAAAAAAGATTAAAAAGATGGAACAAACAAAAACACAAAAAATGAAGTAAACTAAAATATACCTACACAAAACAATTATCACCAGACAAACAAAAATAAACACAGAAAATGATTGACAAGATGGAACAAAAACAAAAAATGAAGACAATAGCACAAAAAAACACAAAAGAATGAACGAGATTGAATAAACAAAAATAAACAAAAAATAATGAGCAAGACAAACAAAAATAAAGACAAAAACAATGGACAAAGCAAAACACTCAAAACATTCAACAAGACAGAACAAACAAAAATAAACAAGGTATAAGAAAGAAAAACAAATGCAAAAAAAACCACTCACACAAAAGCAATAAATATGGAACAAAAAAACCAAGCAAGACATACACAAAAATGATGAAAAAAAACAATCAACAAGACAGAAACAATGATAAACAGCAAAAATAATGAACATGGATCATCATATGATCCTGTCAATGAAGACAGAACAATTAAAAAAAAATGGATGAAACAAAACAAGTGGGCGGCACGGTGGTGTAGTGGTTAGCGCTGTCACCTCACAGCAAGAAGGTCCGGGTTCGAGCCCCATGGCCGGCGAGGGCCTTTCTGTGTGGAGTTTGCATGTTCTCCCCATGTCCGCGTGGGTTTCCTCCGGGTGCTCCGGTTTCCCCCACAGTCCAAAGACATGCAGGTTAGGTTAACTGGTGACTCTAAATTGAGCGTAGGTGTGAATGTGAGTGTGAATGGTTGTCTGTGTCTATGTGTCAGCCCTGTGATGACCTGGCGACTTGTCCAGGGTGTACCCCGCCTTTCGCCCGTAGTCAGCTGGGATAGGCTCCAGCTCACCTGCGACCCTGTAGAACAGGATAAAGCAGCTACAGATAATGCGATGAGACAAAACGAGTTTTCCATCACCAGGAAGTCTTTAGGACAGAAAGAGTTTACACTTTACAGTTTTTCTGGAGCTGCTTTATTTTTTCTTTTTTGAGTTTTTTTTCCAAGAGAAACAGAAAGAAATAGAGAGACCGGGACGAGAAGTACGAGAATAGGAAGGAACCTGTTTCTGAGACATTCCACAAAAGTTACCGTAACTATAAATGGATACAAAAATACAGCGTGTTGTTGGTTATTGAATAAAAATGTGATCTGTGGTGCTGTGAGAGGATTAAACCTCATCAGGACATTGCGGTATTTGAGAATAAGAGTTCCTCTGAAATAAGATGAGCTCTACATGGTTGATGATGTTTCTCCAAGTGCACAGCACTGCTGTGATTGTGAGTGAGTGGATTAAAGGGTAAGTTTGAATAAAGGCTGGAAAGCGTTCTGCTCTACTTCCCCTGCGAACAGAGAAATAACAATAAAGCGTGAAGATAAAGCGCAACACGGAATCAGCTTCGTCTCAGCAGTCGTTTGGGAGAGAAATGAACATGCAAGTCAACGAAATTAAAACTGTTAGTGCTGAATAATGTGAACGAAACAAACTCATTGAGATAAATTGTTCATTAAGCTTCACGGAGTCGTGTGAGTTTGGTTGGGATTTACAAAGTTCAGTGCAATTTGTGCAG
Source organism: Neoarius graeffei (assembly GCF_027579695.1). Taxonomy (NCBI): domain Eukaryota; kingdom Metazoa; phylum Chordata; class Actinopteri; order Siluriformes; family Ariidae; genus Neoarius; species Neoarius graeffei. The sequence continues at coordinate 6,079,842 of NC_083581.1, forward strand.
CGGAATTGATGGCCTTGTTTATTTCCAACGAGAATCCATTGTTATTAGTCAAGGTCTGAGTTATCAGAGTGTACACACACACACGCACACACACAGTTAGGGAAACGTGTGTGTGTGTGTGTGTGTGTGTGTGAGACCTTACATAATAATTACCTTTATATTAGGTATTTTCGTGTATGTGTGTGTGTGTGTTTGAGCTCCTGAGAGCAGAAACATGGTGTTTCTGCTCTCAGGTGAGAGGAAAAAGGTGAGACCAATGCATCACACACACACACTATATATACTCTCGCTCAGTGGCTTCCATTTCTCACTCCACAGTGATATTATTATATTTAGTTTTATTTACGCTTATTTAAAAAAAACCCAACCCTTCAAAATTATTGGCACCCGAAACACTTTCAAATAAATACATGTTGTTGCTGCGTCCCTATCATCACAATGAGGCAAACAAACGAAGAGAAAACACATTTGAAAGAATGTAAGAGGGCACGGCAGGTCATGTTGGTTGACACATCAAGACAGTCATGTCATGTCATGTCAGGAAGAGAAAGAGAACATGTAATTCCTGTAACTCACTGCTCACTGCCAAATGGGCGGCATGGTGGTGGAGTGGTTAGCACTGTCGCCTCACAGCAAGAAGGTTCTGGGTTCTGGGCCCGGGGTGTATGTTCGCCCCGTGTCTGTGTGGGTTTCCTCTGGGTGCTCCGGTTTCCCTCACAGTCCAAAGACATGTGGTTAGGTTAACATGGGGTGGCCTTGGGCTGAATCTTGGGCTGAAGTGCCCTTGAGCGAGGCACCTGACCCCCACCTGATCCCCAGGTGTTCACTGCTTCAGATGGGTTAAACTTCACTGTGGGCTTAAGTCTGTGCTTGAGTGCATGTGCAACTAATAAAGGCTTCTAGGCTTCTTCTAAAAAATAAGAAAGTCCTGATGATAAAGTGAGGAGAAGAGAGAAGATCAATAAACAGGATCTTAAATAAATGCATAAATACATAAATAAAATGTTAGATAGATAGATAGATAGATAGATAGATAGATAGATAGATATACAGTACATGCAGACAGATAGACAGACAGACACATAGACAGAGAGACAGACAGACAGATTGATAGACAAATAAACATGTATGCAGACAGATAGCTACATGTAGATAGATAGATAGATAGATAGATAGATAGATAGATAGATAGATAGATAGATAGATAGATGCGGACAGACAGACAGACACATAGCTAGACAGAGAGACAGACAGACAGATTGATAGATAAATGAACGTATGCAGACAGACATGCAGACAGACAGATAGATAGACAGACAGACACATAGATAGAGAGACAGAGATCAATAGACATACACGTAGACAGATAGACAGAGACAGACAGACAGATTGATAGACAAATAAACATGTATGCAGACAGATAGCTACATGTAGATAGATAGATAGATAGATAGATATGCAGACAGACAGATAGATAGATAGATAGATAGACAGATAGATAGATAGATAGATAGATAGATAGATGCGGACAGACAGACAGACACATAGCTAGACAGACAGATACATAGATAGAGAGACAGATAGATCAATAGACATACAAGCAGACAGATAGACAGAGACAGACAGACAGATTGATAGATAGATAAACATGTATGCAGATAGATAGATAGATAGATAGATAGATAGATAGATAGATAGATAGATAGATAGACACAGACAGACAGATTGATAGACAAATAAACATGTATACATAAAGATAGATAGATAGATAGATAGATAGATAGATAGACAGACAGATTGATAGACAAATAAACATGTATACATAAAGATAGATAGATAGATAGATAGATAGACAGACATGTATGCAGATAGATAGATAGACAGACAGACACATAGATAGACAAAGAGACAGAGATAGATTCATAGACATACATGCAGACAGATAGATAGATCGACAGACATACACGCAGACAGACAGATTGATAGATAAATAAACATGTATGCAGATAGATAGATAGATTCATATGCAGACAGATAGACAGACATATAGATAGACAGAGAGACAGACAGATAGATAGATAGATAGATAGATAGATAGATACATGCAGACAGATAGACAGACAGAGAGACAGACAGACAGATTGATAGACAAATAAACATGTATGCAGACAGATAGCTACATGTAGATAGATAGATAGATAGATAGATAGATAGATAGATACATGCAGACAGATAGACAGACAGAGAGACAGACAGACAGATTGATAGACAAATAAACATGTATACAGACAGACAGACAGACAGACAGATAGATAGATATGTATGCAGACAGACAGACAGACAGACACATAGATAGACAAAGAGACAGAGAGACAGATAGATTCATAGACATACAGTGGGGCAAAAAAGTATTTAGTCAGTCACCAATTGTGCAAGTTCTCCCACTTAAAAAGATGAGAGAGGCCTGTAATTTTCATCATAGGTACACTTCAACTATGAGAGACAGAATGGGGGGAAAGAATCCAGGAAATCACATTGTAGGATTTTTAAAGAATTTATTTGCAAATTATGGTGGAAAATAAGTATTTGGTCAATAACAGAAGTTCATCTCAATACTTTGTTATATACCCTTTGTTGGCAATGACAGAGGTCAAACATTTTCTGTAAGTCTTCACAAGGTTTTCACACACTGTTGCTGGTATTTTGGCCCATTCCTCCATGCAGATCTCCTCTAGAGCAGTGATGTTTTGGGGCTGTCGCTGGGCAACACGGACTTTCAACTCCCTCCAAAGATTTTCTATGGGGTTGAGATCTGGAGACTGGCTAGGCCACTCCAGGACCTTGAAATGCTTCTTACGAAGCCACTCCTTCGTTGCCCGGGCGGTGTGTTTGGGATCATTGTCATGCTGAAAGACCCAGCCACGTTTCATCTTCAATGCCCTTGCTGATGGAAGGAGGTTTTCACTCAAAATCTCACGATACATGGCCCCATTCATTCTTTCCTTTACACGGATCAGTCGTCCTGGTCCCTTGGCAGAAAAACAGCCCCAAAGCATGATGTTTCCACCCCCATGCTTCACAGTAGATATGGTGTTCTTTGGATGCAACTCAGCATTCTTTCTCCTCCAAACACGACAAGTTGAGTTTTTACCAAAAAGTTCTATTTTGGTTTCATATGACATTCTCCCAATCCTCTTCTGGATCATCCAAATGCTCTCTAGCAAACTTTAGACAGGCCTGGACATGTACTGGCTTAAGCAGGGGGACACGTCTGGCACTGCAGGATTTGAGTCCCTGGCGGCATAGTGTGTTACTGATGGTAGCCTTTGTTACTTTGGTCCCAGCTCTCTGTAGGTCATTCACTAGGTCCCCCCGTGTGGTTCTGGGATTTTTGCTCACCGTTCTTGTGATCATTTTGACCCCACGGGGTGAGATCTTGCGTGGAGCCCCAGATCGAGGGAGATTATCAGTGGTCTTGTATGTTTTCCATTTTCTAATAATTGCTCCCACAGTTGATTTCTTCACACCAAGCTGCTTACCTATTGCAGATTCAGTCTTCCCAGCCTGGTGCAGGTCTACAATTTTGTTTCTGGTGTCCTTTGACAGCTCTTTGGTCTTGGCCATAGTGGAGTTTGGAGTGTGACTGTTTGAGGTTGTGGACAGGTGTCTTTTATACTGATAACGAGTTCAAACAGGTGCCATTAATACAGGTAACGAGTGGAGGACAGAGGAGCCTCTTAAAGAAGTAGTTACAGGTCTGTGAGAGCCAGAAATCTTGCTTGTTTGTATGTGACCAAATACTTATTTTACCGAGGAATTTACCAATTAATTCATTAAAAATCCTACAATGTGATTTCCTGGATTATTTCCCCCCATTCTGTCTCTCATAGTTGAAGTGTACCTATGATGAAAATTACAGGCCTCTCTCATCTTTTTAAGTGGGAGAACTTGCACAGTTGGTGGCTGACTAAATACTTTTTTGCCCCACTGTACATGCAAACAGATAGAAAGACAGATAGACAGACAGAGAGATAGACAGATCGACAGACATACACGCAGACAGACAGACAGATTGATAGATAAATTAACATGTATGCAGATAGATAGATAGATAGATAGATAGATAGATAGATAGATAGATAGATAGATTGATAGACAAATAAACATGTATGCAGATAGATAGATAGATAGATAGATAGATAGATAGATAGATTCATAGACATGCATGCAGACAGATAGACAGACAGACACATAGACAGAGAGACAGACAGACAGATTGATAGACAAATAAACATGTATGCAGACAGATAGCTACATGTAGATAGATAGATAGATAGATAGATAGATAGATAGATAGATAGATAGATAGATAGATATGCAGACAGACACAGATAGATAGATAGATAGATAGATAGATAGATAGATAGATAGATAGATAGATAGATAGACACATGCAGACAGACAGATTGATAGACAAATAAACATGTATACAGACAGACAGACAGATAGATAGATAGATAGATAGATAGATAGATAGATAGATAGATAGATAGATATGTATGCAGATAGATAGACAGACAGACAGACAGACAGACAGACACATAGATAGATAAAGAGACAGAGAGACAGATAGATTCATAGACATACATGCAAACAGATAGAAAGACAGATAGACAGACAGAGAGATAGATAGATCGACAGACATACACGCAGACAGACAGACAGATTGATAGATAAATTAACATGTATGCAGATAGATAGATAGATAGATAGATAGATAGATAGATAGATAGATAGATAGATAGAGAGACAGATTGATAGACAAATAAACATGTATGCAGATAGATAGATAGATAGATAGATAGATAGATAGATAGATAGATAGATAGATAGAGAGACAGATTGATAGACAAATAAACATGTATACAGATAGATAGATAGATAGATAGATAGATAGATAGATAGATATGCATGCAGACAGATAGACAGACAGACACATAGACAGAGAGACAGACAGACAGATTGATAGACAAATAAACATGTATGCAGACAGATAGCTACATGTAGATAGATAGATAGATAGATAGATAGATAGATAGATAGATAGATAGATAGATATGCAGACAGACACAGATAGATAGATAGATAGATAGATAGATAGATAGATAGATAGATAGATAGATAGATAGATAGATAGATAGATTACATGCGGACAGACAGACAGACAGACAGACAGACAGACACATAGCTAGACAGAGAGACAGACAGACAGATTGATAGATAAATAAATGTATGCAGACAGACAGACATGCAGACAGACAGATAGATAGACAGACAGATACATAGATAGAGAGACAGATAGATCAATAGACAGATACGCAGACAGATAGACAGAGACAGACAGACAGATTGATAGATAGATAAACATGTATGCAGATAGATAGATAGATAGATAGATAGATAGATAGATAGATAGATAGATAGATAGATGCAGACAGATAGACAGACAGAGAGACAGACAGACAGATTGATAGACAAATAAACATGTATACAGACAGACAGACAGACAGACAGACAGATAGATAGATAGATAGATAGATATGTATGCAGATAGATAGACAGACAGACAGACAGACAGACAGACAGACACATAGATAGATAAAGAGACAGAGAGACAGATAGATTCATAGACATACATGCAAACAGATAGAAAGACAGATAGACAGACAGAGAGATAGATAGATCGACAGACATACACGCAGACAGACAGACAGATTGATAGATAAATTAACATGTATGCAGATAGATAGATAGATAGATAGATAGACAGACAGACAGAGAGACAGAGAGACAGATTGATAGACAAATAAACATGTATGTAGATAGATAGATAGATAGATAGATAGATAGATAGATAGATAGATAGATAGATAGATAGATAGATGCGGACAGACAGACACATAGCTAGACAGAGAGACAGAGACAGATTTATAGATACAGTTTTTTCAGTTGCTAACAAGCGTTCGTCCACTCATTTGGCACATTTTCAAAACTCTTCACACAATCACCACACCACCACACTTTTGTGGCCATACCATTCAGACGTTTCATGACATTTTCACACAATTTGCAGTCAGTAAACACATTTCCTCATTGCTTACATTTTCATAACAGACAAGATATGCCTCTTAACAAAATGATAGACTATTTTTATATTATTTACAATTGTTAACACACAACTTCCCAAAATAGCAAAAACAATATTCCAAACTATACATACAGCATAAATACACTTCCCTCAGCAATGATATCAGTTCAAAAACTATATATCTCAGCTGATTGACAAATATGTAATTGAATAATTGACAGCAGATATTTATTGGGTAAATTGGACCAACCACAGCTGATCATAGTATGGCTCAAATGTAGACACTTACAAAAGGAGGCCTTTGTGGAGTAATGCTTGTAATGGAGTAAGCAGAAAGAGAATGTCTGGACGAGGTAGACTAAGAGTGAGGGGCCAAGGGAGAGGTGCAGGCCCAGGAAGGGATGCAGGAAGAGGGGTAGCTGCAGGAAGAAGGGCAGATGTTGCAAGAAGAGGTGCCGGTGCAGTGAGAGGTGCAGCCCCGGTAATAGGTGTGGGCCCAGTAAGAGGAGCAGGCCAGAGGAGAGGGCATGGTAGAGGGGTCAGGATGCGTGGTGGAGGCATTAGAAGAGCTGCACGAATGGTGGTGACTGATGAAATCCGTGCCACTGTCATTGACCATGTGGTAAATCATGGTCTGTCCCTAAGAGAGGCAGGTGAAAGGGTGCAGCCCAATGTGCCAAGGTCAACAGTTGCCAGTATTGTTCGCATATTTCAACAAACCAACAGGTACGTATTTACATGGATTGTGTCTATTTTCATTGGTAAATTACTGTATACAGTAAGTATTTGTGGTAATTGTGTTTTTACATACTGCATTTTCCCTTTACTGTATTTTACTGTAAAGGATGGAACGCCTTCCTCGCTCTGGGGGAAGAGGAAGGCTCCTGAACAATGACCAAGAGCTGGCCATTGTGGCAATGGTTGTTGCAAACAACGAAATCAGACTGCGCGAAATTCAGGCCAGAATTGTTGACAAAAATGAAGTGTTTGAGAACATCAACAGCATCAGTCTCACTACCATTGCACGCACACTATCAAAACACAGAGTGCGAATGAAGCAGCTCTACACTGTACCGTTCGATCGGAACAGTGATCGAGTGAAGGATCTACGAAGGCTGTATGTGCAGGTATACTGTATTTTCAATTCTGTTTGCTGACCACTACTGTAATCATTACAATACAGTATGGTATACAGTAATACTGTAATTTGACTTACGTAAATGAACTTTGTTTCAGAGAGTCATGGAATTGGAGGCCAACCAGGTCCCTCACGAATTTATCTTCATCGACGAGGCTGGCTTCAATGTGTCAAAAAGGCGTCGTCGCGGAAGAAATGTAATAGGAAAAAGGGCTACAGTTGATGTACCAGGGCAGAGGGGTGCCAACATCACTATGTGCGCAGCAATAGCACATACAGGCTTACTTCTGCACAGGTCTCAGGTCGGGCCTTACAACACAGAGCGCTTCCATTGCATTCATGAATGACCTTCACCAGCAACTGGTTCCAAAACAATATGATGAGGGTGACAACATCAGCACCTTCATGATCACGTGGGATAACGTTGCTTTCCACCACTCACAGGCAGTGACGGCATGGTTCAGGGACCACCAAAGATTTGTACGCCTCTTCCTTCCACCATATTCACCATTCCTAAATCCGATAGAGGAATTCTTCTCGGCATGGAGGTGGAATGTGTATGACCATCGGCCACATGATCAAATGACCCTCCTGGATGCCATGGATGCTGGCTGTAGGGACATAACAGCGGAAGACTGCCAAGGCTGGATCCGGCACTCAAAGCGTTTTTACCCTAGGTGTATTGCCTTGGAAGACATAAGATGTGATGTAGATGAAAACATGTGGCCAAACCCAGATGATAGAAGAGATTAGAGATGGATTTTTTTGCTGTATTGTTTGATTGTTTCTCTGCTTTACGTATCTGGGCATTTTTATTTGGAAGTATTGATCTTTTGTGTTATTTTTTTGTTTGTTTTTTTTCTGTTCTGTCACAGTATTTCAAATGTACCTACTGAAGTAGGTACTGTAAACAGTAAAGGAAAAAAATCTATTTGCTTTTTACTGAAATTCTTTTGAATGTGACTATTACATGTCAACATACAAGATATTTGGGGTAAAACAGTGGATTGCATTTTTGCATGCAAATACAGTACATTTTACGTAAAACTGAAACAGAAAAGTCTATGCACTTTTTGTAATGTCAACAATATCCAGTATTTTGAAACCTGGTGTACTTTGATAGACTCCATGTAACTTGTGAAGTGAAAACAAATGTTATTGTTTGACATAAGTATTTAATTTTGAGTCAGAATTCTTGTGTTTTGGGGAAGTTAGTATGTACAGAAAAAGATTTGCTCTATTTTGAAAAGAATCTTTGGTATATTTTTAACAGTATGTGCTTTTGAGAAGAAAATTAACCATTTGGCCAATTGTGTGCCGTAGGTGTCAGTCTGTGTTAAGAGTTTAGAAAAAGTATCATAAGTATGGGTAAATGCTTGTTAGCAATTGAAAAAAACTGTAAATAAACATGTATGCAGACAGACAGACAGACATGCAGACAGATAGATTGACAGACAGATGCATAGATAGAGAGACAGATAGATCAATAGACATACACGCAGACAGATAGATAGACAGATATATAGACAGAGAGACAGACAGACAGACAGATAGATAGATAGATAGATAGATAGATAGATAGATAGATAGATAGATAGATAGATAGATTCATAGACATACATGCAGGCAGATAGACAGACAGACAGACATACAGAGAGACAGATTGATAGACAAATAAACATGTATGCAGATAGATAGATAGATAGATAGATAGATAGATAGATAGATAGATAGATAGATAGACAGACAGATTGATAGATAAATAAACATGTATGCAGACAGACATGCAGACAGACAGATAGATAGACAGATACATAGATAGAGAGACAGATAGATCAATAGACATGCACGCAGACAGATAGACAGACAGACAGACAGACAGATAGATAAATAAGTATGTATGCAGACAGACAGACAGAGAGACAGATTGATAGATAAATAAACATGTATGCAGATAGACAGACAGACAGACAGACAGACATAGAAACAAGAAGTTAAGTACAAGGAAATAAAAAACATTAAATACAGACATAACATTACTAGTACATCTCAAAAAAATAGAATATCATGAAAAAGTTCATTTTTCCATAATTTAATTCACAAAGGTAAACTTTCATATATTCTATATTCATTAAATGTAAAGTGAAATATTTCAAGCCTTTTCTTTTTTGTTTTAATTTTGATGATTATGGCATATAGCTCATGAAAATCAGAAATCTAGGATCTTAAATTGTTAGAATATTTCCTAAGATCATTCGAAAAAGAATTTACAATGCAGAAATGTCCAACTTCTGAAAAGTATGTCCATTTATACACTCAGTACTTAGTTGGGGCTCCTTTACCATGAATTTCTGCATCAATGGGGCGTGGCATGGAGGTGATCAGTCTGTGGCACTGCTGAGGTGTTATTGAAGCCCAGGTTACTTTGATAGCAGCCTTCAGCTCATCTGCATTGTTTCATCTTCCTCTTGACAATACCCATAGATTCTCTCTGGGGTTCAGGTCAGGCGAGTTGGCTGGCCAATCAAGCACAGTAATATCATGGTCAGCAAACCATTTGGTAGTAGTTTTGACACTGTGGGCAGGCGTTAAGTCCTGCTGGAAAAGGAAATCGGCATCTCCATAAAGCTTGTCAGCAGATGGAAGCATGAAGTGCTGTAAAATCTCCTGGTAGGTGCTGCATTGACTTTGGATTTGATAAACTACAGTGGACCAACACCAACATCAGCAGATGACATGGCAACCCCACAGACTGTGCAAACTTCACACTGGACTTCAAACACCTTGGATTCTTTGCCTCTCCACTCTTCTTCCAGACTTTAGAACCGTGATTTCCAAATGAAATGCAGAATTTACTGAAAAGAGGACTTTGGACCACTGAGCAACAGTCCAGTTCTTTCTCTCCTTAGCCCAGGTAAGACACTTCTGATGTTGTCTCTGGTTCAGGAGTGGCTTGACATTAGGATACGACAGTTGTAGCCCCTTTCCTGAAGACGTTTGTGTGTGGTGGCTCTTGATGCACTGACACCAGCCTCAGTCAACTCCTTGTGAAGCTCTCCCAAGTTCCTGAATCAACATTTCTTGACAATCCTCTCAAGGCTGCACTCATCCCTGTTGCTTGTGCACCTTTTCCAGCCAGCCTTTTCATCAATGACCTTCTGTGGCTTACCCTCCTTGTGCAGGGTGTCAATGATTGTGTTTTGGAAAACCATCAAGTCAGCAATCTTCCCAATGATTGGGGTTGTGTGGACTGAACTAGACCGAGAGATACACGGTATTTATACTGTTTTACTCAAACTCAGATTGAAATTTTCTGATAATTTGAGATGTTTTTTAACTGTTTTTGCATTTTTGGCCACAACTGTAAAAGTTTAAAATTGAAAAATGCTAGAAATGTTTTTGTTTACTTGTCATGAGTTGAGGATATATTCAATTTTCACTTTCTTAAATAACTGATGGAAAATATTAAACCTTTTCATGATATTGTAATTGTTTGAGATGCACTAGTAGATACAAATAGACAAACAGCAAATAGACAAAGAGATAAAATAGGTAGTTTAAAAGAAAGAAATAATGTTAGAAAGATAGATAGATAGATAGATAGATAGATAGATAGATAGATAGATAAAAACTAGTAATTAAATACAGTAAAAGAAAAAGATAGATAGATAGATAGATAGATAGATAGATAGATAGATAGATAAAACCTAGTAGTTAAATATAGTAAAGAAAGAAAGAAAAAAGTTAAATAGATATGCAGACATAGATAGATAGATAGATAGATAGATAGATAGATAGATAGATAGATAGATAGATAGATAGATAGATAGATAGATAGTAATTAAATACAGTAAAAGAAAAAGTTAGATAGATAGATAGATAGATAGATAGATAGATAGATAGATAGATAGATAGATAGATAGATAGATAGATAAAACCTAGTAGTTAAATATAGTAAAGAAAGAAAGAAAAAAGTTAAATAGATATGCAGACATAGATAGATAGATAGATAGATAGATAGATAGATAGATAGATAGATAACTAGTAATTAAATACAGTAAAAGAAAAAGTTAGATAGATAGATAGATAGATAGATAGATAGATAGATAGATAGATAGATAGATAGATAAAACCTAGTAGTTAAATATAGTAAAAGAAAGAAAAAAGATAGATAGATAGATAGATAGATAGATAGATAGATAGATAAAAACTAGTAGTTAAATATAGTGAAAGAAAGAAAGAAAAAAGTTAAATAGCTATTCAGACAGGCAGCTAGACAGAGATAAAAAACAAATGGTAGAAAGAAAGAAAGAAAGAAAGAAAGATTTTAAGTCATAAAAGTCCTACAGGAAACGGGTTGCACTCAGATGTGTGAGAAACAGAAAAAGGGACAGATAAACAGAAATAGAGTGAGTAAAAGAGAGATGAATGAGTGACAGAGCACCATGAGGGAGTGTTTTTGTCAAACGTTAAAGCAAAGCATTATGCCGTATCTGACACGGCATGCTAATGCCTCCTCTCCTGCTCAGAGAGAGGTTTATTCCTCAACGGTTTCCCATCAGCTGACAGTCCATCATCACCTGATATCACACGGGCCTCAGTGACACCTTACAGCTCATCAATACTCCTCTTCCAGTGAACTCGTAGGAACTAAACACCACCGAGCTCGTGTGCTAGCGTGTCAGGTTGTTGACATGACATGAACTTGCTCTCCAAAAAGTTTCGATGTTGTGAAAGTTTCTTTCACAGAGTTTAGAAAGAAAGTTTTGTGTTATTTTTTCCCCAGTGTTAGCCATTTCCCATCATGCCCTCGCTCCATTCCTAATCTTTTCTCCCAATGATATTTCATGCTTCATATTTCCTCCAATAACATTGCATTGAGATTTTGTAATATCACAGTTGGGGTTCCAAACTTCTGCACTTTAATATATATCAAAAACACCAACAGTTTACTGATGTATCGCTTTGAGAATAAGTGTTTATAACTGTGAACTAAGAACAGGATCGACAGAAAATCAAGAAATACCTAAAGATAGATCTTTATGCTGTGTTTGGCTTTGTGGTGTTGTGTTTGGATTAGTGGTGTTTTTGGCATGGTGCTGTGTTTGGGTTTTTGGTGTTGTGTTTGGTTTTGTGTTTTGTGGCATTGTGTTTTGACATGTTGTGATTGGTTTTGTGATCTGATGTTTGATTTTGTGGTGTTGTGTATGGTTTTGTGGTGTTTATGGCATGCTGTTTGTTTTTTGGTGGTGGTTTTGTGGTGTTGTGTTTGGTTTTGTGGTTTTTTTTGGTGTTGTGTTTGGTTTTATGTTTTGTGGCATTGTGTTTTGAGGCATTGTGTTTTGATATGCTGTGATTGATTTTGTGATCTGATGTTTGGTTTTGTGGTGTTGTGTATGGTTTTGTGTTGTTTCTGGTGTTGTGTTTGGGTTTGTGGTGTTGTTTATGGCATGCAGTTTGATTTTTGGTGTTGGTTTTGGTGTTGTGTTTGGTTTTGTGGGGTTTTTTTTGGTGTTGTGCTTGGTTTGGTGTTTTGTGGCATTGTGTTTTGACATGTGATTGGTTTTGTGGTGTTTTGTTTAGTTTTGTGGTGTTGTTTTTGGTGTTGTGTTTGGTTTCATGGTGTTGCTTTTGATGATGAATTTGGTTTTGTGGTGTTGCTTTTGGTGTTGAATTTGGTTTTGTGGTGTTGGTTTTGGTGTGGTGTTGTGCTTGGGTTTTTTTATGTTGTTTTTGGTGTTGTGTTTGGGATTTTTTTTTTTGCTGTTTAATCAACAACCAAGACAAAATCTAAATGGTAATTGAGTAATCACTCACCTTTCTTTTCGGTATACATGAGAAAACAGAACAGCGTTTTCCCTGATTAATTGTTTTTACCTCTTTGTATTTCATTAGCATGTGGATAAATCTTGAAGAAAGGACAAATGATTGAATATTTTTCAGGCTGAGATTATTACATCACAAATATAAGGCCATTAATCCTGTTTCTGGATGTATTTACTAACCTCAAGCTGAAAGTACTGAGTTTTTTAACTAAAATTGCTCAGAATTAAAGCGAATATATTTTACAACATTTAATACATAAAAAGACAAAATAAAATGAAATAAATTAATATTATAAATCAGCATTAAATCAAGAAACTAAATCAACATTAAAAACAAACCCGAAAGCTGCAATAAGATTGAAAGTTTACCATCATGTTTACTTTAGTTTGGCATTTTCAAGGCACTTTTGAGGCTGAAGATATAACTGCACTCTTCCACAAGAGTCATGCGCTTCCTGGAAATGTCAACAGTTTGACATCAAGTGCATCAATCATGTGAATAAAAGTCTTTCACTGCTCTCTGAACACCACACAACTCCAGCAAGTGAGTCTATGTTTTGAAAATGCATGAAAATCTTTTTTTCTTTTTTTTTTTTTTGTGTGTCCTTAAAACATTTCATAACACAGCGCTGTTGAATTCTGGATTCGGATTGGGCAGAAGGTGTTGATTAAAGTCAAACAAAACCCCAAAATAAACACCATTTGCCGATCACAACAATGCCCTGATGTTCCCTCTGCATGTTTAAATTAAATTATTAGAAGAAGTTATCCATTTTAAAAGTTACGATCTTGCAAAAAATAGATTTACCTGGACGCAACCATATGCACTGAAACCTGATATCCGGCTGTGATGTTAATGAAACACTAGTACACTATTTCCCTTCATTACACAGAGCCATTAAATAAAGGCTTCTAATTTAAAAAAAAATCCCCAGGCACTACTGCTCTCTCTCTCTCTCTCTTTGTGTGTATGTGCATGTGTGTTCTCACTGCATCAGATGGGTTAAATTAAAAAAAAAATCACCAGATTCCACTGCTCTCTCTTTCTCTCTCTCTCTCACTCTGTGTGTGTGCGCCACTCACTCAGCTCAATGGCGGTGCACACAGTTGCAGCAGCTCAGTGTCTTTGCAGTTGGTGCCATGTATGGCTGTTTTTGTATGTGATGTTTATTGTTTTGTGTATGTTCTGTCAGGCGAATAACATCTACAGCTGGCATGATCTCCTCAAGATCAGACTTTGTTATGAACGATGCGTAACAAGAGAGTTCCTCCACACACACAAGATTCCGGTGGAGTTAGTGAGGAGCCCCAGCTCTCCATGGATTACCATCCCAGTAGGGAGGAGGCGCAAGCGGTGTAGAGAGAGGAGGCAAAAGCGAGGCTGCAGGGCTGGCGGGCTAGTCAGGCTATGGAGGCAGCCATTCAAACCACCGCTTCCCAGCCTATTTCTCACGAATGCCAGATCCCTCACGAACAAAATGGATGAATTGAGGCTACAGACTGCAGCGAACAACACTGTGAAGGATTCATGCATTCTGCTTATCACAGAGACCTGGCTTCACCAATCCATTCCAGATTCTGCGATTGAGCTAGCAGGCTACACCACACAGCGCCATGACAGAACAGCAGACTCCAGTAAGAGCAGAGGAGGGGGGCTCTGTGTGTACGTGAACAACAGCTGGTGTACCAACACAGTGATTGTGGACAGTCACTGCTCTTCAGAGTTAGAATATCTGACTGTTAAATGCAGGCCCTTTTATCTCCCAAGGGAGTTCACTGTCATTTTGACAATGACTGTTTACATACCACCGGATGCTAATCCTAGCTCAGCTATCAGACTTTTGCATGGAAACATCACCAACAAGCAGAACACGTATCCTGACGCCATGAATATAATAGCAGGGAATTTTAATCATGCGGACTTAAAGGCAGCACTCCCGAAATTCCACCAGCATGTTAAGTGTGCTACAAGGGAAGATAACACCCTGGACAAGATTTACTCTAACATCAAACTGGGCTACAGGGCCAGACCACTACCACACCTGGGCCAGTCTGACCACCTGTCATTGCTTTTAATCCCCGCATATGCCCCCCTTCAGGAAAACTGCTCCTACTATCACTAAGACTGTTGCCACATGGCCGGAGGGTGCCTCCCAGCAGCTGCAGGATTGCTTCGAGAGGACCAACTGGGGGGTCTTTGAACATCAGGACCTGGAGGTGTTCACAGACAGTGTCCTATGCTACATTAAGAACTGTATAGACACTGTCACGGTGGACAAATGCATCTAGGTCTACCCCAATCAGAAGCCCTGGATGACACAGGAGGTCCAGCAGCTGCTAAAACGGAGGAACACCGCCTGGTGGTCTAGCAACAAAGACCTCTACAGCACAGCTCAAACCAACTTAAAGATGGGCATCAGAGAGGCCAAGACAGACTACAGGAGGAGGATAGAGGACCATCTGAGCAGTAACAACAGCAGGCAGGTGTGGCAGGAAGTCCAGCATCTGACCAACTACAGGACCAACCTTGGAGCTGCTGAAGGTGACCCTGCACTGGCAGAGGAGCTGAATACCTTCTTTGCCCGCTTCGAGGTCACAGCACCAGAGTCGGCACCCCTACACCATATGGCATACAGCAGCATAAACCTCACAATTGAAGAGCATGAGGTGAGGCGCACGCTGCGGGCCGTCAACCTGAGGAAGGCAGCTGGTCCTGATGGTGTCCCAGGATGTGTGCTGAAGGACTGTGCAGATCATCTGGCTGGAATCTTCGCAAAGATCTTCAACCCGTCCCTGGCACAGTCCACTGTCCCACCCTGCCTTAAATCCTCAATTATAGTCCCCCTGCCCAATAAACCTCACATTTCTAGCCTCAACGACTACCGACCAGTGGCACTCACCCCAGTGGTGATGAAGTGCGTTGAAAAACTGGTCTGTAGTCACATCACAGCAGCCCTGCCCTGCAGCCTTGACCCCCACCAGTTTGCCTACAGAGCAAATCGATCCACGGAGGACGCCATAGCCATAGCACTCCATACTGCACTATTACACCTGGAGCAGCAGGGGAGCTATGTGCGGATGCTCTTTGTGGATTATAGCTCTGCATTCAACACCATCCTCCCTCACAAGCTTGTGGTCAAACTGGGGGACCTGGGGCTTCCACACACTATCTGCATGTGGATCAATAGTGTCCTCTCTGATCGCAGACAGAGGGTTAGAGTGGACCACTACACATCCATGGCCCTGAGCCTCAGTGCCGGCTCCCCCAGGGCTGTGTGCTGAGTCCCTTGCTCTACTCCCTCTACACACACGACTGCTCCCTGTCCATCACAGCAACACCATGGTGAAGTTTGCGGATGACACCACAGTGGTGGGCTTATCCCCGGGGGGGGGGGGGGGGGGGGGACGAGTGTGCCTACAGAGATGAGGTGGAGCAGCTGTCAACATGGTGTAGAACCAAGAACCTGCTCCTCAACACCTCAACGACCAAAGAACTCATCATAGACTTCAGGAGAAAGAAAACAGAGGTACCACCACTAATCATCAATGGGGACTGTGTGGAGAGGGTGGCAGACTTCTGATTCCTGGGAGTCCACATTGAGGAGAGCCTATCCTGGAGTGTGAACACCTCTGAGCTGCTGAAAAAGGCCCTGCAGAGACTGTATTTCCTGAGAATACTCAGGAGGAACAACATCACACAAAGACTGCTAGTATCCTTCTACCGTGCCTCCATTGAGAGCATACTAACATACTGCATGTGTGTATGGTACACCAGCTGCACAGTGGCTTAGAGGAAAGTGCTCCAGAGGGTCATCAGCACCGCCCAAAAGATCGTTGGCTGCCCTCTTCCCACACTGGAGGAACTATACAGTTCTCGTTGTCTCAAAAAAGCCCAGAACATTATAAAAGACACCTACCATCCCAGTCACTCCCTGTTTGAATTGCTGCCTTCAGGCAGATGGTACAGATCAATACACGCAAGAACAAATCAACTCAGACACAGTTTTTATCCAACTGCAATAATAACCCTCAATGCTGCTAAATAATGTGCAATACAAAACCTGAGTGTGAAACAGACCGATGTAATGACAGAAAGTATGCATGTCTGCAGATGTATGTTCATATGGTTACTGTCTGTCCATACTGTCTTTTTTGATGACTGGGTGTGTTCGTAATGACAGGAAGTATGCATGTCTGTAGATGTATGTTCATACGACAACTGTGTGTCTGTACTGTCTTTTTTTGCAATCACTGGGTGTGTTTGACTGTGTGTTCATGTATGCTGCTTATACTGTTACATGTTTTCTATGTATTCTTTTTAACTTAAATTATATTTTAGAGACTCAATGAATGAGGCACTGACTGGAGAGCACTTTAAATTTCGTTGTACTTATGACAATGACAATAAAGACCTATTCTATTCTATTCATTTTCACTGCTTGAGATGGGTTAAATGCAGAGAAAGAACTTCACTGTGCTGTAATGTATCTGAGACAAATAAAGGCTTCTAATTCTAAAAATCTAATCATAAATTTTCTGTAACCATGTGATTTTTACTGGCAACAAAATCTGCGAATCAACAGACTTCACTTTAATGAAGTTTAAATCTCACTCGGCTAGATAACACACATGTAGTACTGACACAGATACAGTGGCGCTTGAAAGTTTATGAACCCTTTAGAATTTTCTCTATTTCTGCATAAATATGACCTAAAACATCATCAGATTTTCACACAAGTCCTAAAAGTAGATAAAGAGAACCCAGTTAAACAAATGAGACAAAAATATTGTACTTTGTCATATATTTATTGAGGAAAATGAGCCAATATTACATATCTGTGAGTAGCAAAAGTATGTGAACCTGTAGGATTAGCAGTTAATTTGAAGGTGAAATTAGAGTCAGGTGTTTTCAATCAATGGGATGACAATCAGGTGTGAGCGGGCACCCTGTTTTACTTAAAGAACAGGGATCTATCAAAGTCTGATCTTCACAACACATGTTTGTGGAAGTGTATCATGGCATGAACAAAGGAGATTTCAGAGGACCTCAGAAAAAGCGTTGTTGATGCTCATCAGGCTCGAAAAGGTTACAAAACCATCTCTAAAGAGTTTAGACTCCACCAATCCACAGTCAGACAGATTGTGTACAAATGGAGGAAATTCAAGACCATTGTTACCCTCCCCAGGAGTGGTTGACCAATAAAGATCACTCCAAGAGCAAGGCATGTAATAGTCAGCGAGGTCACAAAGGACCCCAGGGTAATTTCTAAGCAACTGAAGGCCTCTCTCACATTGGCTAATGTTAATGTTCATGAGTCCACCATCAGGAGAACACTGAACAACAATGGTGTGCATGGCAGGGTTGCAAGGAGAAAGCCACTGCTTTCCAAAAAGAACATTGCTGCTCGTCTGCAGTTTGCTAAAGATCATGTGGACAAGCCAGAAGACTATTGTAAAAATGTTTTGTGGATGGATGAGACCAAAATAGAACTTTTTGGTTTAAATGAGAAGCGTTATGTTTGGAGAAAGGAAAACACTGCATTCCAGCATAAGAACCTTATCCCATCTGTGAAACATGGTGGTGGTAGTATCATGGTTTGGGCATGTTTTGCTGCATCTGGGCCAGGACGGCTTGCCATCATTGATGGAACAATGAATTATACCAGCAAATTCTAAAGGAAAATGTCAGGACATCTGTCCATGAACTGAATCTCAAGAGAAGGTGGGTCATGCAGCAAGACAACGACCCTAAGCACACAGGTCATTCTACCAAAGAATGGTTAAAGAAGAATAAAGTTAATGTTTTGGAATGGCCAAGTCAAAGTCCTGACCTTAATCCAACGGAAATGTTGTGGAAGGACCTGAAGCAAGCAGTTCATGTGAGGAAACCCAACAACATCCCAGAGTTGAAGCTGTTCTGTATGGAGGAATGGGATAAAATTCCTGCAAGCTGGTGTGCAGGATCGACAGTTACCGGAAACGTTTAGTTGCAGTTATTGCTGCACAAGGGGGTCACACCAGTACTGAAAACAAAGGTTCACATACTTTTGCCACTCACAGATATGTAATATTGGCTCATTTTCCTCAATAAATAAATGACCAAGTATAATATTTTTGTCTCATTTGTTTAACTGGGTTCTCTTTATCTACTTTTAGGACTTGTGTGAAAATCTGATGATGTTTTAGGTCACATTTATGCAGAAATATAGAGAATTCTAAAGGGTTTACAAACTTTCAAGCACCACTGTATTAGTCAACAATCTCATTGCCATAGCAATGCAATTTTTGCCATCTAAAAAGATTGCTTTTCTCATTGAATAAAACCAAACAAAAGTATGTCACATAAATTGATCAATGATTGGGTTTAATTTTAAACCCAAACACTTGACACTTGGGATCTTTTGGGTTGATTACAACAATTTAGAAGCGATGTATCCATTAGATCCACTAGCCTCGGTAAGTCATGTGACGTGTAGGTGATGTCATGATTTGCACTCAGAGTGCGATATCTGAACCTCGGAGAGAGTGTGATGTCAGCGCCCAGGGATAGTGTTTTGAAATGAAACCTGTACACAGTATACAGGTACAATTATTAAGGAGTGAACACAAACGTCTTGTACGGATATTATCTGTCCATATAAAGGAGTTTATTTTTGGGTTTTGTTTGGCTTTGACTTCTATAAAGTGGGGCAGCTGCAAAAAAAACCTTAATATCAGCTTTATATTAATGACCGCATTCTGATGTGTTATCATTTCTATAGTAACAACTCCTTGGGAAAGACCTAGACAGCAGACACACTGCATAACCAGATAATGAAAGGAGTCTCCAGTGTCAGTGCTTTGGAGCAGTCAGTGCGTTTTTTGACATCTTCAGGACAGAAGAGTTTCAGTTTTTGTGGTTTCTCTGTAACGAGCTGTGATTGTTGTCTTTGTAACTTCAAAAGAGAGACAAAAGAAGAGAGGCTGGTGACGGAATGACCGTTTATAGCTGCTATAACCTCAGTGAGAACTTGTTTCTCATGTTTGCACATCATTACATGTAACAGTAAATGGAGAAAAAGTATGATATGTTGTTCTTTAATAAAGAAAAAATTGTAACAGTCATTAAAAGTAATAATAATAATAATAATAATAATAATAAAAATAAATAAATAAACAATAATAATAAATACTACTACTACTACTACTACTACTAATAATAATAATAATAATAATAAACAATAAACATCACCAAATGTAACAAGAAATGAACAAAAAGTATGATGTATTCTTTTATAAAGAAAAAAATTGTAAGTCATTAAAGTAATAATAATAATAATAAATGATAAACAATAAACATAATTAAATGTAATAAATGGACAAAAAGTATGACATTTTGTTTTTTAATAAAGAAAAAAATTGGAACAGACATTAAATATAATAATGAACAATAAACAACAACAGCAACAACAACAACAATAATAATAATAATAATAATAATAAACATTATAAAATGTAACAATAAATGAACAAAAAGTATGATGTGTCGTTCTTTAATAAAGAAAAAAATAGTCATTAAATGTAAGAATAATAAATAAACAATAATAAACAATCATAGAAAATACTAAAAAATACAATAATAATAATAATAAATTATTATTATTATAAACAATAAACATCATTAAATGTAACAGTAAATGAACAAAAGTATGACATGTTGTTCTTTAATAAAGAAAAAAATGTAAGTCATTAAGTGTAAGAAGAATAAATAATAAGCAATAATAAACAATAATAGAAAATACTAAAAAATACAACAGCAGTAATAATAATAATAATAATAATAATACAAAAAGTATGACCTGTCATTGTTTAATAAAGAAAAAAATTGTAAATTGTAACAGTAACTCCGCTTCATCACCCCACAGCAGTGTTAATTATTTTCCTATAACTGCATGACACGAGGGGTGGCACGGTGGTGTAGTGGTTAGCGCTGTCGCCTCACAGCAAGAAGGTCCGGGTTCGAGCCCCGTGGCCGGCGAGGGCCTTTCTGTGTGGAGTTTGCATGTTCTCCCCGTGTCCGCGTGGGTTTCCTCCGGGTGCTCCGGTTTCCCCCAAAGACATGCAGGTTAGGTTAACTGGTGACTCTAAATTGAGCGTAGGTGTGAATGTGAGTGTGAATGGTTGTCTGTGTCTATGTGTCAGCCCTGTGATGACCTGGCGACTTGTCCAGGGTGTACCCCGCCTTTCACCCGTCGTCAGCTGGGATAGGCTCCAGCTTGCCTGCGACCCTGTAGAACAGGATAAAGCGGCTACAGATAATGAGCATGACACGAGAGTTTATCTGTCCAGCAATCTATCTATCTTTCTGTTAAAATGTCTTTTTTCTTTCTTTGCATTTAACATCAGTATTTCTTTCTTCCCTTCAAACTTCAAACAAACAAACAAACAAACAAACAAAAATCGTACATATGACAGAAATCAGCACAGCTTATTTATTTGTTGCTTGTTTGTTTGTTCATCAGCGTGAACAAAAAAAATCTGAGAATAAAAGGGAGATTGACATGGTTTCATGGTGAACTGAATGAGATGAAAAGCCAAATTACACACTCTAAACAAGAACATTTCAATCAATTAAAATAAAAAAAGTCAATTTTCAGGTCCGTGGAACAGCATGACCCAGGCGTTATTATTCCTTACATGAAGAATGAATTAATATTTTCCGTTTCTGTAAGTAAGTACAGTATTTTTAATAAACTGTATTTATAATAGTTTTTCCTGCAGGATGTTTTTGTTTTTCCTTCCTGACACTCAGCCGTGTTGTAATCCAGAGAAATGTCCTTCTGTTAATTTCGACCTAAACCGTGCTGAAGCAGCTCTGTTGTCAGTATTAAACTTTTATAAATCTCACAGAATGGTGGGAGCTTTCGGCTCCTTTTGTCTTGTACAGCAGCACGATGCTCCATGAGCAGAAATGAGTTCGAGGCTTCTGCTCTTTTCTGTGTTAGAGTTATTGACAGAAATGCCGGAGAGCTGCTGCTGTAGTTCGTGGAGTGAAATATGGGAGTGCAGCTGCTGGGTTAAAGCCCAGGACTGAGTGTTTTATTCTTTCCACCGTGGGTCAGACTCCATTGCTGCTCCCGCAAAACAACAGAGACAACTTCATGTGCGTTTGTGTTTCGTCTTTTATACAAACTCAAACATCTGAGGAGGAAAAAGAAAAAAAAAACATACAACCCAGATAAGACTCACAAAAACAAACACAACACCACAAACACCACCACAAAACCACGGACAATATCACAAAACCAAACTCAACACCACAAACAACACCACTGTAGTATCGGACCAGGTGGGTGGAGCACAGAAGCACGGCAGGCCAGAACTGAGTTCTCAAAAAACGATTAATTTCTAGCTTTTCAACCTTTTTCTAATTCCCAGCCACGCACACACACAAGTGTTCTGGTTGGGGAGAGAGGGCTCCCTTTCTCTCCTCTCCTCTCCTTTTAAAGGACGCGGTCACTGGGGAAGACACACAAACACAGGTTAATTCCCATCAGGTGCAATGATTCCACCACTTACCTTCCCTGACTCCGCCCTCCATTCACAGACAGACGCTTGGCCACGCCCCCGCTGCCACAACCACAAAACCACGAACAACATCACAAAACCAAACTCAACACCACAAACAACACAAGGCCAAACACAACACCACAAACCCACAAACAACACCACAAACACAACACCAGAAAACCAAACACAACACATGACCACAAAACCAAACACTAAACCACAAACATCATAAAACCAAACACAACACCACAAAACCAAACACAACACCACAAACAACACCACAAAACCAAACACAAAACAACAAACACAACACCACAAAAACAACATGACAAAACCAACACAACATCAATAACACCATAAAACCAAACACAACACCACAAACACCACCACAAAACCAAACACAAATCAATAACACCACAAAACCAAAAACAGCATCAATAACAACACCACAAACACCACAAAACCAAAGACAATGCCACAAACAACACTACAAAACCAAACACAACACCACAAACAACACCACAAAACCAAACACAACATCAGTAACAACACCACAAAACCAAACACAACACCACTAAACCAAAGACAACACCACAAACAACACCAAAAAACTAAACACAAAACCAACACATCAATCACAAAACCAAACACAACTCCACACACAACAGCAGAAAAACTAAATACAGCACCACAAAACCAATACAACATAACACCACAAAACCAAACACAGCATCAATAACAACACTACAAAATCAAACACAACTCCACACACAACAGCAGAAAAACCAAATACAGCACCACAAAACCAATACAACAACATAACACCACAAAACCAAACACAGCATCAATAACAACACTACAAAATCAAACACAACTCCACACACAACAGCAGAAAATTCAAACACAGCACCACAAAACCAACACAACAACATAACACCACAATCACCACAAAACCAAACACAACACCACAAACAACACCACAAAACCAAACACACCACAAACACAACACCACAAACCCAAACACAACACCACAAGCAACACCACAAAACCAAACACAACATCAATAAAACCACAAAACCAAACACAACACCACAAACAACACCACAAAACCAAACACAACACCACAAAACCAAACACAACACCACAAACAACACCACAAAACCAAATTCAACAATAACAACACCAGAAAACCAAACAAAATACCACAAACACCATAAAACCAAACACAACGCCACAAACAACACCACAAAACCAACACAACACCTCAAACACAACACCAGAAAACCAAACACAACACCACAAACAATACCACAAAACCAAATTCAACAATAGCAACACCAAAAAACCAAACAAAATACCACAAACACCATAAAACCAAACACAATGCCACAAATAACACCACAAAACCAAACACAACACCACAAACACCACAAAACCAAAGACAAACAACATCACAAAACCAAACATAATGTCACACACACACACAACACCACAAACAATACCAAAAAAACAAACAAACACAACACCACAAAACCAATGCATCAATAACAACACCACAAAAAAAAAAGTTTATTGTATTTATCCCAAATTATGTTTGGGCTCAAAACAGTTTCATCACTTCCATAGAGTTTCTTTTCTTTTTCTTTTTTTTCCTTTTGCACAGTCCATTATCTATATTTCTTTCAGACATCTGGCAACCCTGCACATCATCATCATCGTCATCACTGCTGTGCAAAGTCTTTCCCAGTGAATGCTGAAAAACCTCACTGTACTCAGTAAAAATCGATGTGCTACAGAAAACCCATTTGCGAATATTTCACACTTTCCTGCTGTTCAGTTTGCTGGGTGTGAACAGGCCTTTCTGGGAACTTGTGCACGGTTTACAGTGTGTGTTTATTGTTTAAGACTGTTGTGTAACTACTGCATTTCATATATATGAAAGGAAATTGCTCTATTAGTAATGCTAGATAGCTTTCATGCTCTTTGGTTCCTTCTTCTGCCACTGACAAACTCGAGACGCTGCACTTGGCTAGCTTAATGTTTCACACGAGAAATCCGCTGCTGGGAAATTATCGCTTTTATATACGTCAGATTTCTCATTATCGGCAAACTGCTCGTGATCCTTTGCAGGGAGTGGATTTTCAAGGCAGAGAAGAGACAAGAGTGCGCACAAAAGAAATGTAATTGCATGTTTTGTAATTGCAGCATCGCAGCTGCAAATCTTTCATTAGGCTTCATGTTCCTTATTTAACGAGACCTAATATTCGGCACGGGGTTTCCATCGCATCCAGTACATTAGCCATAATAGTGTTTAATCAAATGTGAAAAATCCGTTTCCATTTCGGTTTTGCGAAATATTGCTAATAATATTGCTAATATTAACAACACAACAAAACCAACACAACATCAATAACAACACCACAAAACCAAACACAACACCACAAAATCAAACACAACACCAATAACAACACCACAAAACCAAACAACACCACAAAACCAAACAACACCAATAACAACAGCACAAAACCAAACACAACACCACAAAAACAACACTGCAAAACAAAACACAATACCAATAACAATAGCACAAAACCAAACACAACACCACAAAAACACCGCAAAACAAAACACAATACCAATAACAACAGCACAAAACCAAACGCAACACCACAAAAACAACACTGCAAAACCAAACACCACAAAACCAAACACCAATAACAACACCACAAAACCAAACAATACCAAAAACAACACCACAAAACCAAATACAACACCACAAAAACAACACCTCAAAACCAAACACAACACCAATAACAATAGCGCAAAACCAAACACAACACCACAAAAGCAACACTGCAAAACCAAACAACACTAAAAACAACACCACAAAACCAAACAGTAGTAGTAATAGTAGTAGTATCCAGTATTTGATTATACTGCTGCGGGAGTCCCTGACACAGGGGTAGGCAGCAGTTGGCTAGTCTTCACACTGTGTTTCCAGGCAGCTCTGTCCAGCGGATCCACACTGGTGAGGCCGCACAATTTGATGTCCTTCTTGACACACTCCATCCGAGATTTCCTCGGTCTACCACGACCTCTGTTGCCTGGCAACTGCAACTTGGTGATGATGTTGATGCAGCCACTGGCTCGTTCAACATGTCCGTACCACTGGAGTCGGCGTGACCGCAGCACTGAGGTGATGTTCTCCACATCAAGTCTAGCATGTAGGGTTGCTGAAGGTGTCTCATCCTGGGGTTTGATGCCGCAGATCCATCTAATCATGGATCTGTCATTGCGGCGCAATCGCTGGAGATCCGAGGCGGCAGGGGCCCAAGTTTCACTCCCTTGGAGCATGGCTGATTGCTTACAGGAGTTAAACACCTTGCCACGGGTTTTGAAGGGTAAGTGCCTGGAGGTTAGGATGGGCAGGAGCTTCTTAAACTTTCCCCAAGCAACGTGGCATCTGGTAATGGCAGCAAACTGACACCCACTGCTAGCACAGAGCATGTCCCCAAGGTAGCAGAAGCTGGCTTCTATGTCCAGCACCGCCTCGTCCACTGTGACTTGTGTCATACATCGACCGTCAAGTGGTCTGGCTTCTCCTCGACACCTCAGACAGATGTAGTTCTGCATGGCCAGCAAGCCACATCTTATGTCGCAGCATTTCTTGTGGACCCAGAACCCACACTCGGTTAACACCAATGCCGGAACGGCATACAGCACACGGGAAAGAGCCAGTGTCCTCCAGTTTGTTCAGACTCTGGCCAGATATCAAAATCTTTGTCTTTTCATGTTAACCTGTAGGCCTTTGCATTCCATGCCCGACTTCCAAGCCTTCAGTCTTGCGATACATTCTTCCAGGGAGTCTGCAATGATTACCAGGTCATCGGCATAAAGGAGCTCCCAGGGCACTCCGGTGCAGAAATCATGGGACAGAGCTTGTAAGACAAAGATGAACAGCAGGGGACTGAGGACTGATCCCTGATGCACCCCTAGTCCAACACCGAACACCTCGCTGTATTGTCCATTGACCAGCACACGGCTCCTGGCATTTGTATATATGGCCTGGATCACCTTCACAGTAGAGGTCTGCATGGGACAGAATTTTCAGTCCCGCTCCCGCATTGTGCAGTCCCGATCATACCCGCTCCCGCAAAGAATTATGATTTTCAGTCACGCTCCTGCCCGCGCCTGCCATATTTTGTCCCACTCCCGCCCGCAAATCCCGCATGATGCAGACGTTCGCGTTATTTCTCACTAAAGTTCTTGTCATTGGCTTGGGGAATTAAACATGCTGAGCTCTCCACTGACTGATCCTTCACCTAGCGCACGTAGCGAGGGTGCGCGTTGCCAGGCGGCATGCACAGCTGAGGCTTTACAGAGATACCCATTGTGAGCTTCACTAGAGGAGCTCTGCTCTTCTGCCATGATCAGAGATCTCAAACACGGAAGAGCGGAAAGGAATCGGAAACGTATGCGAGATTAGACCACTGTGGCAGCGGGGGCATGGCCAAGCAGCAGTCTGTGAATGGAGGGCGGGGTCGGGGAAGGTAAGTGGCTAGGTCATTACACCTGATGTCAATTTGTGTGTGTGTGTTTGTTGCAGGGATGGAGTATAAAGGGAGGGGGAGAGGAGAGAAGAGGGATTCACTCCCCGACCACAACACGTGTGTGTGAGTGAGTGAGTGAGTGAGTGAGTGAACGAGTGAAAGAAAGAAAGCTGAAAAGCTCAATAAAGTGAGTGGGTGTGAACACGAACTCTTGCCTGCCATACTTCTGTGCTCCACCCACATCGGGGATTACTACAGTGGTGCTGAAACCCAGGACGCACACCACTCACTTTATTGAGCTTTTCAGCTTTCTTTCTTTCATTCACTCACTCACTCACTCACTCATACACACGTGTTGTGGTCGGGGAGTGAATCCCTCTTCTCTCCTTTCCCCCTCCCTTTATACTCCATCCCTGCAACAAACAAACAAACACACACACACACACACACAAATTGACATCAGGTGTAATGACCTAGCCACTTATCTTCCCCGACCCCGCCCTCCATTCACAGACTGCTGCTTGGCCACGCCCCCGCTGCCACAACCACATCCGCAAATTTAGGCATCTTAAAATGTTTTTATTAACGCCAAATAAAATATCCAGTACAAATTATATATGATAGACATAAATTAATAATTTATAAATTTTATTTTAAACACGTTTTTAGTTAGCAGGACTGCAGCTTATCACCTCTCCCGCCTGCGCCCGCATTGTGCACTCCCCCTCCCGCCCGCGCCCGCAATGAGCTTTCAAAATTTGTCCCGCGCCGCACTGCTTTGCGTTGGGTCCCGCGGGTCCCGCGGGAGTGCAGGGCTCCACTTCACAGCCCACTCCTCTACACCAAGACTTCTCAGTGCCTACCACAGTACTCTTCTTGGAACTTGGTCAAAAGCCTTCTCCAGATCAATGAAGGTGAAATAAAGAGGTTTATTTGCAGCAATGAACTTCTCTTGTAGCTGACACACGATGAAGATGGCATCGGTGGTGCCTCTGCCAGGCACAAAGGCGAACTGAAGATCGTCAATGTTCACCATCTTACAAATAGCTGAGTCCAACATGCATTCCAGTAACTTCATGACATGGTCCGTGAGCTTGAGGCCCCTATAGTTGCCCCGGTCTAAGGCCTCACCTTTCCCCTTGTAGAGGTTTAGGATGAAGCTTTTCTCCCACTCACTGGGCACAGTTCCGTTACTGAAAACCACTTCAGCCAGTTGCCTAGTCAACTCAATACCCTCCTTGCCCGCAGCTTTTAGTATCTCAGTGTTGATGCCCGAAGGGCCTACAGCCCTACCAAACCTCATTTTGCCAAGTGCTTTGCTGATCATCTCAGTGATGACTGGTGGGGGAGATCCTACAACAGGAGCAGCCTCGGGGAGTTCATCCATTGGCCACTCGAATTCCACATTCAACAGCCTGCTGTAGTGTTCGACCCAAGCCTTCATCTTATCCTTGTCATTGAGAGTGAGTTCATCTGTGTCATTACGGACACACTTTTCACCTACAACATCCTGGTTTGAATGCCCCATTCACTTGGAGATGCGGTACACATCTTCACCATGAGAGTCGATGACAGCAAATGTCTCTTTCTCAGCTTCAGATTTGGCCAGCCAAACAGCATGCTTTGCAAGTCATTTGGCTTCGCTGTAGGCAGTTTTCGCGACTTTAGCCTCAGCAGTTTAACCTAGCTTCTTGAGGGAGTTGTAAACCTTAAACTGAGCCCTTTTCACAAACACAGCCTCGTCTACATGATCGTCCCACCACCAGATCTCAGGTTTCCACTGATGGCTCTTGGAGTAACCACACACTTTGGCAGCCACATCCAGGAGTGATGTCTTCAACCTCGACCACGACACAACCTCGAGCACGACTACACAACACTGCAAAACCAAACACAACACCAATAACAACACCACAAAACCAAACTCCAATAACAACATTGCAAAACCAAACACAACACTGCAAAGCCAAACAACACCAATAACCCAAATATAACACCACAAACAACACAAAACCAAACACAACACCAAAAGCAACACAACAAAATCAAACGCAAAACCAAAAACTACAGAAAACACAACACCACTAAATCAGACATAACACCACAATACCAAAAACAACAGTACAAAACTAAAAACAACAGAAAATATAACACTACAAAATCAAACACAATGCCTCAAAGTCTAACACAACACCACAAAATCAACCAAAACCCCAAAGACAACACCACAAAAGAACCACAAAACCAAAAACAGCACCCCAGAAACAAACAAAACAAACAAAAACATTACACTTTGCCCTTTTATTTCAGAAAAAAAAGTTCCAGAGAATTCTCACATGCACACAAGATAATTTTCACAAGAATTTTTTAATGGTCCTGTCTTTCCTCAGTTTATTTCTCTGCAGTTTATTGTATTTATCCCAAATTATGTTTGGGCTCAAAATTGTTTCATCACTTCCACAGAGTTTCTTTTCTTTTTTTTGCACAGTCCATTATTTATATTTCTGTCAGACACCTGGCAACCCTGCAGATCATCATCATCATCATCACTGCTGCGCAAAGTCTTTCCCAGTGAATGCTGAAAAACCTCACTGTACTCAGTAAAAATCGATGTGCTGCAGAAAACCCATTTGCGAATATTTCACACTTTCCTGCTGTTCAGTTTGCTGGGTGTGAACAGGCCTTTCTGGGAACTTGTGCACGGTTTACAGTGTGTGTTCATTGATTAAGACTGTTGTGTAACTACTGCATTTCATATATATGAAAGGAAATTGCTCTATTAGTAATGCTAGATAGCTTTCATGCTCTTCGGTGCCTTCTTCTGCCACTGACAAACTCGAGACGCTGCACTTGGCTAGCTTAATGTTTCACACGAGAAATCCACTG
Organism: Neoarius graeffei; assembly: GCF_027579695.1. Lineage (NCBI taxonomy): Eukaryota > Metazoa > Chordata > Actinopteri > Siluriformes > Ariidae > Neoarius > Neoarius graeffei. Next base: position 6,109,938 of record NC_083581.1, read on the forward strand.
CTGGGAAATTATCGCTTTTATATACGTCAGATTTCTCATTATCGGCAAACTGCTCGTGATCCTTTGCAGGGAGTGGATTTTCAAGGCAGAGAAGAGACAAGAGTGCGCACAAAAGAAATGTAATTGCATGTTTTGTAATTGCAGCATTGCAATTGCAAATCTTTCATTAGGCTTCATGTTCCTTATTTAACGAGACCTAATATTCAGCATGGGGTTTCGATCGCATCCAATACATTAGCCGTAATAGTGTTTAATCAAATGCGGAAAACGCATTTCCATTTTGGTTTTGCGAAATATTGCTTTGTCGAATCGTCTAAAAAACCCATCTTACAAACAGACAACTGTTTATCAGATGAGGTTCACACAGGTCCACCACCTCTCCCGTTAAGTGCGGGGTCCCTCAGGGATCAGTTCTCAGCCCTCTTCTGTTTTTAATCTACATCCTACCCCTTGGTCATATCAATCATAGCCATGACCTTAAAAGGATCCTCCAGGGGATTTATTCTCAAACTTATTTTAAGTAAAAGTTGTTGCAGATTTCAAAAATCAAACTTTCATTTTCGCACTGCAAAAAATTATATCTTACCAAGTGAACATATCTTGAAAATAGTTGAAACGATCTAGCATTTCTTATTAGAAGAAAACAAGACACCAATTTTGAGATTATTAAACCTAGTTCTAGATTGCAACCAACTTATTCTAAGATGTCTTTCCAAGTGTTATTATCTTACTGCACTGGCAGATTATTTCACTTGATTATAGTCTAAATGTTCTCAAATTTATTATGGTTTTCCTTATATTAGGATGGCTAGTTTTTGCAGTGCAGAGACCAAATAGTGTTCAAGAAAAATGAATTTTCTTTAAAACGCGCTATGAGGTACGGCACGGTGGTGTAGTGGTTAGCGCTGTCGCCTCACAGCAAGAAGGTCTGGGTTCGAGCCCCGTGGCCGGCAAGGGCCTTTCTGTGTGGAGTTTGCATGTTCTCCCCGTGTCTGCGTGGGTTTCCTCCGGGTGCTCCGGTTTCCCCCACAGTCCAAAGACATACAGGTTAGGTTAACTGGTGACTCTAAATTGACCGTAGGCGTGAGTGTGAATGATTGTCTGTGTCTATGTGTCAGCCCTGTGATGACCTGGCGACTTCTCCAGGGTGTACCCGGCCTGGAATAGGCTCCAGCTTGCCTGCGACCCTGTAGAATAGGATAAAGCAGCTAGAGATAATGAGGTGAGATGCACTATGAGCTTGACGAATGTGATGATGTCAGGTAGCGGTTGCTTAGAGCAACTCAGCTGTTTATATTCTCTGTTTACATCATAGTTTTCTAGTTTTACAAGTATTTTTACTGGATTTATCAGTTTTTATTAGCTCATCCAGCCGTAGGCTAGGCTGGATGAGTTCATGCAATCACACATCGTCGTCATCTGTCCACAATTTACAAAAATCACTACTCCTACAGGATTGATCAGATTTCAATCAAACTCACAAACAATGTTCCTCAGGTGGGTGTGCATAAAAGTTGTCAAGAGGGTGGTGCCATCTGTCATATTTACAATTTTATGGGCATCTGAAATTTTTGGGTGACTCATCATATTAAATGCTACTCTTCGTATACTGCTGGAATGTTTTCACTGAAACTCACCCAAAAGACTCTAAAGACATATTCCAACAAGAATTGTTCACCAGGTGGCGCCACCTACCATGGATGAGGCTACAGAGGGGTCATGTGCAATTTCACGAAGATCATTACTCCTCCTACAGGAGTGATCAGATTTTGATCAACTTCACTGTGGCAGCGGGGGCGTGGCCACGCATCAGTCTGTGAATGGAGGGCGGAGTCAGGGAAGGTGAGTGGTTGTATCGCTACACCTGTTGTCAATTAACGTGTGTTTGTGTGTCTCCTCCAATGACCGCGCCCTACAAAAGGAGAGTGAGAAGGGGAGGTTGGCGCCGAGAGCTTGATAGTAGCCTGTGTGTGTGTGTGTGTGTGTGTGTGTGTGAAAGAAGAGAGAGTTTTGAGTTGTGTGCTGAAAAGCAGCAATAAAGAAAATAATTAAGACGCAAACAACCGCCTGCCATGCTTCTGTGCTCCACCCACATCAGGGTCTCTCTACAGTGGTGCTGAAACCTGGGAGTGCAGAAGGGAACTGTAGAGAGACCCTGATGTGGGTGGAGCACAGAAGGGCAGGCGGTTGTTTGCGTCTTAATTATTTTCTTTATTGCTGCTTTTCAGCACACAAATCAAAACTCTCTTTTCTGCTCTCTCTCTCTCACTCTCTCTCTCTCACACACGCACGCACACGCTACTATCAAGCCCTCAGCGCCGACCTCCCTTTCTCACTCTCCTTTTGTAGGGCGTGGTCACTGGAGGAGACACACAAACACATGTTAATTGACAACAGGTGTCACGATACGACCACTCACCTTCCCTGACTCCACCCTCCATTCACAGACTGACGCTCGGCCATGCCCCCACTGCCATACTCACATACAATGTTCCCCAGATTGGTATGTATAAAAGTTGTCAAGACGGTGGTGCCACCTGTCATATTTAACATTTTATGGGCATTTGAAAATTTTGGGTGACTCATCGCACCAAACACTACTGTTCATAAACTGCTGGGATGTTTTCACTGAAACTCACCCAGAAGACTCTAAAGACATACAAACAAGAATTGTTCAATAGGTGGCGCCACCTGCCATAGATGCGGGTACACAGGGGTCTTATGTAATTTCACAAAAATTGCTACTCCTCCTACAGTATGGATTGGGTTTCAAACTCACACACAACAACAGTGGCCGGTATAAGCCACAGCCTCATTGAGGCTATTTTTAAATAAGTATGCCTCATTATGTCACAGATAAATGCCACAGTATTGCTAAAAAGAAAGTACAAACTGGAACTAGACTGCATTTCCACAGAGAAAGTGCAAAGTGTGCTTGATCAGCTGTGGCAGGGGTTCACCAACAGAAACTGGATCAGATATGAGAGCTCGTGCTATAATATCTTTTTTTCACATGATCTACAGAAAGTATGTGTGGCTATGCAGATGATATTCAGCTCTATCTCAGTACAAGCTCACCCGCAGACTCTCCTCCCAGTACACTAAGTGACTAAACATTCTCATATTAAACACTGAGAAAACTGAACTCCTATTGGTTGGGCCCAAATCCCAAATCTGAATCATCCAACTTTTTTTTTTCTATTAGTATTGGTGGTGTGCTTGTTCAGCCTGCTCCTGTTGTCAGAAATCTCAGCATACTATTTGATCCATCACTCAGTTTTGATTTTCATATGAAGTCATTCATCAAACTTGGGTTCTTTCACCTCTGTAATGTTGCTCATCTCCATCCCCCATCCCCTTCTGACTTGCAATGATGCACAAACTCTGGTTCATGCTTTCATTATGATCATGTCTCATTTAGATTCCTGTACTTCATTCTTCATAGGCCTTCCTGCAAAGTCTTTACAAAAACTATGTTATATTCAGAACTCTGCAGCTTGAGTTCTAACTCATACTAAACACTGCTCATATCTCCTCCATCCTCTCTCTCAGCTACACCGGCTCCTGGTTCTGTCTCGGATCAAATTTAATATCTTGCTTGTCTCTTTCAAAGCCTTGAATGATCTTGCTCTGATGTACCTTAGCAAACTCCTGACCCTACACACCCTCTTTCTCACTAAGGTCTTCTAGCAAGAATCTCCTTGCTGTCCTACACACCAGACTTTCCACCGTGGCAGGCAGGTCCTTCAATGCCATTGCCTCCAAACTCTGGGATTCTCTTCCCCAGTCTCTCTGTGACTGCTCTTCTTTCTCAACTTTCAAACCTCAATTGAAGACTCATCTCTCCAAGAAACATTTCTCGTCCTCTCTTACTGCTTAGTCTCCTCCCCATCCCCCCCCTTCTGTAATGTGACCTTGGGATTGTGAAAGGCGCTCCAGAAATTTAACTTATTATTATTATTATTAGTAGTAGTAGTAGCTCATCCAGCCGACAGGTGATGAGTTCATGCCATTGCCCATCCATCGTCCATCTGGGTACATTTCATGAAAATCACTTCTCTCTCAATTCTTCACTGATTTTTATTCTTTTGGCAGGAAGGTAGGTCTGCCTGGGGTGCATATAACTTCTAAATTTGCATAATTGCAATTAATAATGACGAAATGGAGTAATTAATCAATCCCTAATGAGAGCAGTTTCCATACAAATCGCTTCTTCTCCCTCAATTCTTCACTGATTTTGATTCTTTCTGGCATGAAGGTAGGGGTACCTAGGGTGCATATAACATCTACCTAGACTTGCTTCATTACAATTATTAAGTTATGGACTAATTAAGCCTTAATGAGCAGTTCAACAAAAATACTTTTTTCTCAGTCAATTCCTTGCCGTTTTGGATTCTTTCTTGCAAATAGGTGGATATTCCTAGGGTGTATATAGCTTCTATATATAGCTTGTATATAGTGTATATAGCTTGCAATATTTATTGTGCAAGGTGGCCCACTTTAGATCATTCCTTCTAGACTAGGCAGGGCCAGAGTGAGCTACACCATCATTGATGGTTTTGTTCTTATATTGTTCCTCTTCTTCTTCTTTTTCTTCAAGACTTGGCCATTTTTGAGGTGGTTCCTATGGGCAAACATTCATGAACTTTGGTACACCCATCAATCCTGGCCATCACTACTCAGGTATAGAGGCTTGTCCCCAGGTGTGTCCGACATTCTCCTAGGCAGTTTGTTGGATTCATGCTAGATTTGGTTTACCAGAGGTGTTCTGGCCCTTCATCACCACTTGTGGTGAAATGTTGTTGTTGTTATTATTATTATTATTATTATTATTATTATTATGTGGCACGGTGGTGCAGTGGTTAGCATTGTCACCTCACAGCAAAAATGTTCTAGGTTCGAACCTCACAGCTGATGGGGGCCTTTCTGTGTCGAGTTTGCATGTGTTCCCCATGTCTGTGTGGGTTTCCTCCAGGTGCTCCAGTTTCCCCCACAGTTCAAAGACATATGGGTTAGGTAAAATACCCAGCCACTGGGGTTGCACAAGTCAGTACTGTACTGAGTGCCGGTCCCAAGCCTGGATAGATTGTGGAGGGTTGCATCAGGAAGGGAATCTGGTGTAAAACTCAAAAATGCGGATCATGAATTGGGATGGATGATCCACTGTGGTGACCCCTAATGGGAGCAGCAAGAAGAAGAAGAATATTATATTTATGTTAACATTTAACCCCAAAATCATGAGCAAGGGTCACAACCATCCATCCATTATCCATAACCCCTTATCCTGTGCAGGGTCGCAGACAAGCTGGAGCCTATCCCAACCGACTATGGGTCAGAGGTGGGGTACACCCTGGACAAGTCACCAGGTCATCACAGGGCTGACACAGAGGCAAACAACCATTCACACTCACATTCACACCTATGGTCAATTTTGAGCCACCAATTAGCCTAACCTGCATGTCTTTGGACTTTGGGGGGAAACCTGAGCACACCCATGCAGACACAGGGAGAACATGCAAACTCCACACAGAAAGGCCCCCGTTGGCCACTGGGCTCAAACCCAGACCCTTCTTGCTGTGAGGCAACAGTGCTAACCATTACACCACCATGCTACCCCAGGGTCACAACCAGGAAACAAGAAACAGGGAACTTGAGAGCACTAGGGCTTTGAATAAACAGGACAAAAATATAATCAGAGTTTTATGAAGAGAAAAAGAAACAGCAGAGTGAAAATAAAGAAGCTGATCAAAGGCTGAACAATTGGCGAACACGCTGATGACAGGACAAGGGCAGAGTCAGAGCTAACACAGAAAACCAAAAGCACATGGTAGTGGAAACAAACCGAGACCATCAATGACAGTGTAGCTCGCTCTGGCCCCATCTAGTCCAGAAGGAACAATCTAAAGAGGGCCATCTTGTGCAGTTCTCCTCTCAACCAGTTCAGCTCAAATATTTGCCAGAAAGAATCCAAAACAGCAAGGAATTGACCAAGAAGAAGCGATTTTTGTTGAACTGCTCATTAAGGCTTAATTAGTCTATAACTTCATTAATAATTGTAATAAAGCAAATCTGGGTAGAAGTTATATGCACCCTAGGTACCCCTACCTTCATGCCAGAAAGAATCAAAATCAGTGAAGTACTGATGGAGAAGCGATTTGTGTGGAAACTGCTCTCATTAGGGATTGATTAATTACTCCATTTCGTCATTATTAATTGCAATTATGCAAATTTAGAAGTTATATGCACCCCAGGCAGACCTACCTTCCTGCCAAAAAGAATAAAAATCGGTGAAGAATTGAGAAAGAAGAAGCAATTTTCATGAAATGTGGACGATGTTGGATAGACGACGGACAACACATGATGGCATAAACTCATCACCTGTCAGCTGGATGAGCTAATAATGTGCAAAGACAGGAAAGAAAATAAAACAAAACAGAAAAGTGCAATCCTGTTGGCTGATTAAAGAGATATTTTCATGTCAATGCCATCACTGTGTATAACAGTAGATACTGACAAATAAATAAATAAGCAAGCAAGCAAGCAAGCCAGCCAATTGACACAATTATCTGGGTTTGTAGGCAAAACAACCTCTTGAAAGTTGTGTATGCATGTATTAAGTCAGCCAGAAATTTTATCTTGGAGGCAAATTTCTAAAAAAAAAATACATATTCCAGATGGCTGAAACTATTATATCACTGATTTTGCACCAGACTGGTTTGCATGAACAACACGCTCTAACATACATCAAGCTGAACATACTGTATAAAATGTTTTTCTTTCATTTATACAAAATCAGCATTGTGCAACTCTATTATTAAGACCCAACTTTTTATTATTTCACCAACCAGTAACAGCAGAAGAAAAAAAATCCTAAAATGCTGCACATAAAGAGAATGGAAAATAAATAAACCAATAACTATGTTTCTGTTTGTGTGATTATAGTGTGCTGAGCAAAAATGATATTGAAGTGCATTCTGTCTTTATTTGCAGTTATCGATCAGCTTTTGATGACCAGCCAGATGATTGTTCAAGGGGAAAATTGAATGCAATCAAAGTTTGTGGAATAGTTTCAGTGAGCTTTGCTGCATTTTCAACTCAAAACCTTTGTCCGCCCCCCGAGATGCCTGCAAATGGGTTTGCTGCTGTAAGAGAGAAAAACAACTGATTGAAATTATTTTTTTATTTTCATTTTCTTTTGACCGGTTATTATTTCTTTGACTGTATGGTTTGTTTTAATGAGTCTGTGCATTACAGGCCAGACAAGCTGCACTGAAATTCGGACATGTGAAAGGTCCAGAAATGTAAAATGAATTTTCCAGAAGTGGTCCCAAAAGAAAATTGATGTTCAGTTGGATATTCTGATGAAGAGCAACAAGTTTCAGCATTCAAAAAAAAAAAAAGGTCAATGTAGGTGCACCCCAACGCTGATTTTTTTTTTTTTTGAAGCCAAAGTGCATAATCACTCACTCTGATAGTGTAGTGGAAAATCAGAAGAAAGAAAATGAACATGATTTCAAAATGAATACTATTAATACTAAAACTATGAATCAAATCAAACATGAATGTAACGATTATATTAAGCAGGAAACATTAAAATAATAAAAAAACACTGATTTTTTTTATGGCGGTTGTTCCAGACCTTTTGGAGAACTTGAAATTTCTTTCTTAATTTTTTTTTTTAGATAAAATCGCTGACAAAATTATACACAATGAACTAAATGCCTCAGACAGATTTGTGATACATAGTTCCTTACATCACATGTGACATATAACAATTTTATTTGGTTTTGTTTTTAACTAAAGGAAAAATACTTCTACACATTTGATACTTGCCCATCGGTCATACTTCTTCTTCCTCTTCGGCCTCAGCTGAGATGGCCCCACACAACCCTTTGCCATACCTCTCTATCAGCCACTGCGTTTGGCAGGTCATTCACATCGATCCCAGTATCCCTCGATATAGACGCAGGGAAGATGAGTTTTCTTGACCTTACTGGTCAGTGACTCGGGCTCCACAACAGGAGGTGAGATATTGGTTCCTCCCTAGCACAGAAGCAGTATCTGGCAAAGAGCACCCTTCTTTGTTTGATAAATTTCCTATTGGGTAGCATGAGCGGATCAGTGGATATTTCGTACACGATGTAGTAGGTTAGTATAGGTTCCATCTAGTCGCTGTTGTTGTTTGACTGTCAGCGTCCAGGTCTCAGCTCCATAAAGGAGGATGGGCTCTACGACAGATCTGAACAGGTCAATTTTCAGATTGTTATCCAGGCTAGAGCGCCATATCTTGTCAAGGGCAGTACAGGCTTTCCAGATCTTAAAGTCCTGATCCTCCTGGAAACCAAGAAAAAAAATGTGTCTCTCAATTTCTCTTTTGTTGTGATTTCCTTACTAGGAATTTCCCAGGAACCCTCCTAGTCACATGATATATCATTGGAAAGCCCAGGATGTACTCTTTACAAGACACCAGGATTCAAGTGAATAGCTTGAAAGAGTAAGAGGGTCTGCATGTAAAACAAATGTCAACTACAGAGGACACAAGTCTATGGGTTGGTTTTCAGGAGGTTATAGAAGTCCATTATGTAGGAGCCTAGGTACTGTACTTGAAGCCTTCAACATGGTTAATCTCCTTCCCAGATAGAGAAGTTATGACAAAAGGATCAGGAGAAGTGGATATGTATTCCATCTTGATTTCATTACAGTAAAGCCCAACTATCCATCCATTATCTGTAGCCACTTATCCTGTACAGGGTCGCAGGCAAGCTGGAGCCTATCCCAGCTGACTATGGGCAAGAGGCAGGGTACACCCTGGACAAGTGACCAGGCCCTCATTAGCCACTGGGCTCAAACCCAGGACCTTCTTGCTGTGAGGCGACAGTGCTAACCACTATACCACCATGCCACGTAAAGCCTAACTAGATTTGCCAAATGATAATTGAAGTTTGAGGTTGTCCTCATCATCTCCTCAACAGTTCTCCTACATATGGAATACATAGCAGTGCATTTTTTCCCACTGCACAAGAAGTCTGTATAAGCAAAGTGGACAATCCTGGGGCGTTCTCTTCAGGCATTTTAGTGCCACTAATGTTAGTTTGTTCCTGAAGATGACATATGAACAGGTAAATGTGCATTCTCTTGCATGAAATTAGTATAAAAAATTAATGTAGATATAAATATCTTATGCCAAATTATTATGGCATGTTACAAAAAAAATAAAGAAAAAATCTGAGTCCTCGTCTCCAATTTACAAGTCCGAATGCAGTTAATGCATGAATCCGAGTCCAAGTCCGAGTCATCAGTGCTCAAGTCCAAGTCAAGTCACGAGTCCTTAAAATTAGGGCACGAGTCGGACTCGAGTCCAAGTCCTGGACTCGAGTACTACAAGCCTGCTGTGAAACAAGTTAGGAAGATATTTGGGAAGACATAAGCTAGGGTTAGGGTTAAGCTAATGAACCTCAGCATCTCTCTATTCAGCTCACCTCAGATCAGGGCAGATATGATCATCTGTGTCTCTGTTCACCATCTGGCAGCTTACTGCGGAGGAAAAGCAGTGCATAAAACGGCTGCTGAAAAACAAACACAGGTGTAGACTATCATTCATTACCTGCTCGTTCTCTGAGACTGCTGTTATAGATGGACACAAGTGTGTAAAGTCCGTGCATGCTTTATGATTTAAGTGTAATCCAAAAATCAGAGTGTGTGGTTCATACTACAGGCAGATGACAAGAAACTGGAGTCATCCATGATTACATTCGAGACATAAAAACGACAAAGGTTAAAGCCAGGAAGTGCCTTAGAAGCCATGGCCTAATGGTTAGAGAATAAGCTTTGGGACCTAAAGGTTGCTGGTTTGTTTCCCTGGACCAGCAGGAATGGCTGAAGTGCCCTTGAGCAAGGCATCTAACCCCCAAGTGCTCCCCAGGCTGCTCTGGGTATGTCGTATGTCACTCTGGATAAGAGTGTCTGCTAAATGCCTGTAATGTAACAGAAACACAAGAACACAGAACTCTGCAAAATCTGGCATAAAAACACATGACATCACAACAAATGGCGGTCCAGTTCTACTAACCAATACTCCTAAGGTCACTGTGACAGACCTTATGCATCATTTCTCATCATGATGTAGGTTTGTGAAAATCAGGTCATCCAATCACTGATCATGCACAGTATAAAGTGCATGTGCTGTTGATTGAGTGTGTTTTGTTTGTGTTCTGTGCATTGGTTGAACTGTGGTTTAGTACAAGACTTTGAGCACAGAGGCTAATGGGGCACTTTTGGTGAACTTGTAGAGGTTTGGTTGGTCATTGGTTGAGCGGAGTTGGTCATTTGGTGTGTAATGTTCAGAGCTGAGTCTGTCAACATTACTTTCGAAAATTGTGGATTTGTTTACAACCATGTTAGGTTAATTATTTTTGTTTTGTTTTCTTTAGTTGTCACAGTGCTCAGTGTACAGCGTACTGTATTTGATGTCCAGTGTTCGATGCTATACTCATGTTCAAGAAGAATAAAACAAAACGCATCTGCTCCCGTAAGAGACTCTAATGTTGTTTTTAATGCCGAGGGCTGCTGATGTTGGTGATTCCTCATATCCGAGTATTTTTTTTTTCCTTCCGGTCACATCTGATGGTGGGCTTGTTGATGGCTGATTAGCCCAATTCTAGTTCTGAAAACTTGGAGGCATTGATGGCACTGAAAGGTCAGTGGTGGTTGGGGTTGTGCCTCTTTCTCTTTTCTGCGCTGTTGCTTAGTTTCCAGATTCGTTCTTCTGTTCGCTTCAAAGAGTTCCATCTTTGTATGGATGGTGTTTTGCCACTTGGTATGCTGTCTAGCTGCTTCCTCCCAGGTCTTGGGGTCTATGTTGGTTGACTTGAGGGTCTGCTTCAGCTGGCCTTTGTAGCATAGTATGGGGCAACCCCAGGGGCATTTCCCTGTGCTCAGCTTGCCAAAGAGGATCCTCCTTGGAAGTCTTGTTTTGTCCATGTGGGCAATGTGACCTAACCACCAAAGACGGTGTTTCATGATGGTCGCTTCTATACTGGTTGCCCCAGCTCTTTCAAGGACTGTGATGTTGGTCCAACTACATCACCAACATCACAGTCCTTGAAATTGCTGGGGGCAACATCCAGGGGCTGCTACAGTATTAGTAAATAATCCCACATTATTTTTAAAAAGCTAATTAAAAATAAGTGCTGGATAAAAACCCATCTATCTTATGGAAATAAAGATACACATTTTGTTGTCTGGTGGTCAAGTGTTTATGAGGGATGTTGCCTTGCACTTATGATTGGGTTCCCTGTGGTGGTACTTTGTCCGCAAAAGTCATGAAAAATCAGGTCGATGCATTACCATATTTTCTTAAGTATGGAGCGCTGATATAACATGGGTCTCTTTCTAGGAAAGTGGTCACACCTTCTTTGATCATTTACCTTTGTTAGCTCATCTAACTGATGAGCTGTTGCCATGGCGTGGCATCCGTCATCTGTCCATTGTCCACAATTCAGTTAAATCATATCTTCTCCATCAATTCTCCACGGATTTCCATTCCAATTATTTTGTTTGAAAGAACTCATCACTTTGCACAAAACTTGGTCATTGTTTTGTAATTTTTTTACTAACGAGTTACTAATTAGGCCAAATGAACACATTTTTCAGGCCTCTCACTAGAATTGTATCTCCTCTCGCAGTTCTCATCCGATTCCAGTTCTGATTGATGTTTTGGATAGATCTTCCCATGAGGGACAAAACTTGGTGGTTTGTTTGTTGATTTTCCTGCTGTAAACAATTTGTTTACAACTTTTTTATTTTCAGTTAAATAATATCTCCTCCTTCAATTCTCAATGGATTTCAGTTCTGATTGCTAATTAGGTCAACTTAACACATTTTGGGACTTTTCGTTAGAATTGTATCTCCTCTCGCAGTTCTCACCCGATTTCAGTTCTGATTGATGTTTTGGTTAGATCGTTCCTCAGGGAACAAAACTTGGTCATTCATTTGTTGATTTTCTTGTTGTAAACAAGTTGTTTCCAACTTTGTTTATTTTCAGTTAAATTGTGTCTACTCCTTCAGTTCTCAATGGATTTCAATTCTTAAAGGTTTTTTTGGGGGGGGCTTTTTTTCACCTTTTATTGGATAGGACAGTGCAGAGACAGGAAATGAGCAGGAGAGAGAGACGGGGAGGGATCGGGAAACGACCCTGGGTTGGAACCGAACCCGGGTCCCCGGATCGGCGCCTTATCCACCCAAGCCACGACACCTGATTGTTTTTTTTTTTTAAAGAACTCAACCTTCTGCACAAAACTTGGTCATTGTACTGTCAATTTTTTTTTGTGAACAAATTAGTCATTAGGTCAACTTAACACATTTTCTTCTGACTAGAATTGTATCTCCTCTCTCATTTATCATGCGAATTCAGTTCTGATCGATATTTTGGGTTGATCTTGCCCTGGGGAACAAAATTTAGTCCTTTGTTGATTTTTCTGTTATAAACAATTTGTCATGGAGGTTGGTCCTCTCTCACATCATCACATTTCAGTTCTGTTTGATGGTTTGGTCATCATGGTTGTTTTGATGGCAGGCCAGATGAACAACTACGTCCTTGATGTTCTGGTTTTTTTTTTTAATATTATTATTATTATTATGGAGAACAATTGACCAAAATTAACCTGATTTTCCAAATTTCAGAAAATTTAAACATAATTTTAAAGTTTTTTTCAAGCAATACCATTTATGATACAGACACATCAGGTTTGTTTTCTTCTCACATGCCTACTAATCATGCAGAAATCTAATGCTTATCAAGTTCAGAGATGAGCCATACACAAACTTGCTCTGGATATCTGGTGGTTGTTTTTTTTTTTTTTCTGGATCCTTTTCTCTGTAAAATCTACTTGATCAATGGGTTGCAGCTTTAGAAATGCACATAAACAACAAGATGAGTTTGTAACAAGACAAAAACACAAGAGGGTATATGCAGAGAAGCAATCAATCAGGAAGTAATACAACACAAGTGACTACAAAGGTGGGAAATAAACAAGTGACAAGACGGGAAGAGTGAAGACTGAAATGATTAAAAAAATGTGCATGGCTGTATAGAGTAATTCATGACAATAGAAAATTCATCAACACCTTCTGACCAATCAGAATCGAGAACTAAACAGTGCTGTTGTATAAAAGGAGAATCACTAGCGATTCAGATTTGTGATCTTCCTCGGCTGAAAAGTTTTAACTCCAGCGAAACACATCAGATTTATTTCCTCTTTAAAAGTTTTTCACAAAGAGCTCATGACCTTTGTGACGGTTTCTAATTCCGACTGTAGACACAGTTATTGTAACACCTACTCTACAACGCAACGATTTTCCAATATTTACCCAGAGAAAGGAAATCTTTGTGCCAATCCTGCATTTTATCCTGTAAGCTCAACTAATTGGTATTAATTATAGATGCAATTATCCTCGGCAATGAGATGAATTTAATTATCACTTATTTTCATGCATTTGCAGCAATATTTCTGCCACCCAGGTTAAGGTGCTTTTATGGAGATTCTCTGGCACATTAGAGATGATAATTATGAAGGAATAATGGTGCCAAATATTTTTCACCCACACAACAATGTATTCATGAATATTTAAGTGTGTTACTATATCTGAGGCCGAGCAGTGTGGAGTAGTGTGTGAGGAAAAAGTGCAATCATTTTATTTTCATTGTTATCATCATCATCATCATCATCTTCGATCGTCTTCGTCATCATATATGCTGTATGTAAATACACATACACCCACACACCCACACATACACCTTACAGAAGGGGTTCAATTACAGGTCACAAGCTTTCAGTCACTGTCAGGCTGCACTGCCTTTGTGTGTGTGTGCGTGTGTGTTACTTCCCTCAGTGCAAACGGTCACCTGTGTACCACTTAGCTCAGAAGTCTCCCGAATGGACACTTGGCCTTTTCCCTCAAATCTATCCATTATTTCTGCCCTCACAACCTGGCCTCTGTCACACACACACACACACACACACACACACACACACACACACACACACACAGAGGCTCCTATCTTTTAAGAACATTTTTTTTACAAGGCTAGTTTATAAAATATCTCAGCAGTTTATAAAGCATTGCTGTTGCCTGAAAATTTGCTATTCAGGACTTATGAACCACCTGGAATGAACATCAATATATCAGGGTATGTGAGAATTCAACAACCACAACTATGACCACCACCACCATCAACAGGACCACTATGGTCACCACAACAACCACAACTATGACCAACACCACCATCACAACCATCAACACCACCACTATGGCCACCACAACCACTGCCACCACAACAGCCACCACCACCACCACAACTGCTGCCACCACCACAACCCCCACCACCACCAAAACCACAACTATGACCACCACAACAGCCATCACAACAACCACAACTATGACCACCACCACCATCACAACCTTAAACACCACCACTATGGCCACCACAACTGCAACCACCACCACCACAAACACAACTATGACCAACACAACCACCACCACCCCAACTATGACCACTACCACCATCACAACCTCCAACACCACCACTATGGCCACCACAACTGCCGCCACCACCACCACAACCACAACTATGACCACCACCACAACCACAACTATGGCCACCACAACCACCACCACCACAACCACAACTATGACTAACACAACCACCACCACAACTATGACCAACAGCACAAACCCCCCACCACCACAACCACAACTATGACCACCACAACCACCATCACAACAACCACAACTACTGTATGACCACCACCACCATCACAACCATAAACACCACCACTATGGCCACCACAACTGCCACCACCACCACAACCACAACTATGACCAACACAACCACCACCACCATCACAACCTCCAACACCACCACTATGGCCACCACAACCTCCACCACCTCCACCACAATCACAACTATGACCACCACCACAACCACAACTATGACCATCACAACCACAACCACCACAATTATGACTAACACAACCACAACTATGACCAACACCACAACCACAACTATGACCATCACAACCACAACCACCACAACTATGATTAACACAACCACCACCACAACCACAACTATGACCACCACCACAACCACAACTATGACCATCACAACCACAACCACCACAACTATGATTAACACAACCACCACCACAACCACAACTATGACCACCACCACCATCACAACCATAAACACCACTACTATGGCCACCACAACTGCCGCCACCACCACAACCACGACTATGACCAACACAACCACCACCACCCCAACTATGACCACCACCACCATCACAACCTCCAACACCACCACTATGGCCACGACAACCACCACCACCACAACCACAACTATGACCACCACCACAACCACAACAATGACCACCACCATCACCACAACTATGACCACCACCACCACCACAACTATGACCACCGTCACCACAACTACCACC
Organism: Neoarius graeffei; assembly: GCF_027579695.1. Lineage (NCBI taxonomy): Eukaryota > Metazoa > Chordata > Actinopteri > Siluriformes > Ariidae > Neoarius > Neoarius graeffei. Next base: position 6,125,435 of record NC_083581.1, read on the forward strand.
ACCACAACAACTATGACCACAACCACCACGACCACAGCGATGTGGTCGACAGAAATGACACATTTCTCTCCATGCACTTGCGGAAGGTGGTCGCATTCTCTCCCTCTCCCTTCCCTTATCTTTCCCACTTCTGCTTTTGCTGTCTCGTCTGTCTAGTGTCTATATTTTTGAGAGACTCTCTCCGCATTGCTCTCTAACTAAAACCATGGAATTGATAAACTGGTCTCTTCACGCAGTTGACACAATCTTCTCGATGAGAAGCCTGGGTTCGGGGGAACCAGCCTGTCCTGCCAGAACGTTTGCAGCTGGCTACATGATGGATGCATGGGAGAAGTGGCGAGTCGTGTGCCTGGCGGTTCTTTCTGTGGAGGACATTGAAGACATCTACCTATTCGGAACCATGATTACAGGACTTTTGCTGATTGGATTAGGCATTGCCCTGGTTTATCGAGAAAATCAGAAAACGGTGACAGCTGTTCAAAGCCCCATAAAGCTACCTGACATGATTGAAACGGTGGGCAGAGCTGTCGGCACTCAGACTGTGGCTATTTAGAACTTGAACTGCAACGTGGATAACATCGTGGAGAAGTTTTTGGCTTTGCAATGGAAATTAGATCGTTTTGGAGACCAAGATGGACATAGTGGACATATGGCATAGGCGTGCAAAGGAATGTGTCTGCTCGCTAAGACCAAACAAATTCCAATCTTATCTATTTTTGGCTCCCTAGCCAGCACTGGCCTTGGCCAAGGCCATTGCTGGGACAACAATTCCCCTGGAGAACACTGCTGTTAGACTCTCTCGTATTCCTTCCCCCACTTTCCGCGGTCGCCAATATCACCCCCAGTGTGACAAGCAGGTGCGTGACCAGCGCCCTCATGGCTGCAGGAGCGGACGGCTGCTTGCTTGCGCTGAGTTACCTCTACCTCCTCCCCTCCCCCCCTTACCCCTCACCCCTGACCCCCCTTTTCCCCCCTTCCCCCCCTCAAGTCCCATGTTTTCATGTTGTAATGTGTACTTGTGTTATTTTGTGCTTATGTGGTTTTCATGTTGTAAAGTGTACTTGTGGTTTTTTTTGTGCTTATGCGCTGAGGTTTTTTTTAATGTTCCCACACTGTACTCCTCACAGGAGCATAGGGTGGGCGTTGCTTTTTTCTCCTCTCCTTTCCTCATGTTACTTTGTAATTTTCTTTTTTCCCTGTCTTCCTGTCCTGTCTATTCATAAGGACAGGTTGATAGTCAATTTCACTGGTACAGTGATAATAAAGGGTTCATTCATTCATTCATTCATTCATTCACAACCACAACTCTGACGACCACCACCACAACCACCGCCACCACAACCACAACTGCCGCCACCACCACAACCACAACTATGACCACCACCACCATCAACACCACCACTATGGCCACCACCACCACCACAACTATGACCGTCACCACCATCACAACCACCAACACCACCACTATGGCCACCACAACCACAACTATGACCACCACCACAACCACAACTATGACCACCACAACTACAATCATTATAACCACCCCCACAGCAATCAACACAACCACCACAACCACCACCACCACCAAAACTACCACAACCACCATCATGACCATGACCCCCACAACCAACACCACAGCCATGACCCCCACGACCACCACCACCACCACCACAACCCCCACAACCACCACCACTATGCCCCAACCAATACCACAACTATGACCCTCACAAACACCACCACCAAAACCACCACCACTACAACCACCACAACACCCACAGCCACAACCAAGAAGAATAATAATCACAAGATCAGGGTTTTCTGAAAATCTTGCAGTTATAAAAACAACACAAAAAGAAACAACAAAATAACAACTAAGCAAACAAGCAAACAAATAAGACAACTTTGGACAAACATACAATCATACAAAACAAATAAGCAAGCAAACAAACAAATGATTAATCAGTCAACCAAATAAACAAATAATGCAACTGAAGTTGAAGGTTAACTGACAATCATGCATCATACTAAAATAAAATATTTTCACATCAGTAATTTTGATAGAGTTTATAAAGCATCTCTGAGGCCCCTAATAATCTCATCTCATTATCTCAAGCCGCTTTCTCCTTCTACAGGGTCGCAGGCAAGCTGGAGCCTATCCCAGCTGACTATGGGCGAAAGGCAGGGTACACCCTGGACAAGTCGCCAGGTCATCACAGGGCTGACACATAGACAACCATTCACACCTACGGTCAATTTAGAGTCACCAGTTAACCTAACCTGCATGTCTTTGTACTGTGGGGGAAACCGGAGCACCCAGAGGAAACGGGGAGAACATGCAAACTCCACACAGAAAGGCCCTCGCCGGCCCCGGGGCTCGAACCCAGGACCTTCTTGCTGTGAGGCAACAGCGCTAACCACTACACCACCGTGCCGCCCACCCATAATAATAATAATAATAATAATAATAATCACTCACTTACTCACTCATGCCCATTACACCAGGTGGCGTGTAGGGCAGTAACGTGATCCTTCCACTTCTGCCAATCTTTCGCCATGACTGAAATGCTGCTCCAGGTCTTTCCCATCTGCTGCATTTCTTTCTCCACCATCCGCTGCCATGTAATCTTCGGATGACCCCTCCTTCGTTTTCCCTCTGGTGTCCAGTGCAAGGCAGTCTTGACAATGGAGGCTTCTTGGCGGGTTACATGGCCAATCCACCTCCAGCATCTCCTCATTAGGATTGTAGCCAAGGATTTGGTTCCACATCTTTCAAGCAGGTGCTTGTTTGAAATGGTTTTGGGCCAGAAGATGCGTCGAATTCAGCGGAGGCTCTTGGTGTGAAACGTGGAAAGCTTTGTTAAATTGTTCTCAGTCAGCCTCCAGCATTCCGAACCATATAGGAGAGTTGTGAGGACACAGCTGTGGCAGAGTTTCAGCTTGGTGTGAGTGCTGTAGGTGGAGGAGCGCCATACCTTGCTCATCATGTTGAGAGAGTTTCTGGCCTTGTTGAGATGGCTCTGGATGTCCAAGTCTGCCCCCTCCCCAATACTGATGATGCTGCCAAGATAGGTGAACCTGTCCGTATACGGGAGGTCTCCATTCTCAATCTGGACTGGGCTTCTGTTGGTGGTGTTCAGTGCCATAATTTCAGTCTTCTTACTGCTAATGTTGAGACTGACTTGCTTTGCAAAGATGTTAAGTTGCCGGGTCTTCTCTCAAATGTGAGAATGGCTGTGTGATAATAGCGCTAAATCATCAGCATAGTCTAGATCTTCCAAGTAGGAGAAGGGGGTCCATCTGATGCTCCGTTCCTATCCTCTGTAGTGCGCCACATGATCCAGTCTACAACAAGATTGAAAAGCACTGTGGACATAACACACCCCTGCCTGACACCAGTCTTGACTTCAAACAGGATATCACCGTCACCAACAGAACAGGTAAAGTTACAGTAGAAACTTCTAATGATCTCGATAAGGTGGGAGGAGATTCCATATGCTTGTAGAATCTGCCAACTGCTGTCCCGGTGAACACTGTTGAAGGCCTTGGTGAAATCTACAAAGTTCACATACAGAGATTGCTGCCACTCGGTACATTGTTCAATAATGTTTCTAAGCGTGAAAATGTGGTCGATACAGCCTCTTTCTCTCCTGAAACCTGCCTGTTCTTCTCGCAGTTTAAGGCCCACAGCCAGTGACAGGTGCTTCATGATGACTTTCACTAGGATCTTGCTAGGGAAGTATAACAATGTAATGCCGCACCAGTTACTGCATTCTGACAGAGCCCCTTTCTTTGGTATCCTGATGATGATGCCTTGACTCCAGTCATCAGGAATGTTCTTCTGTCCCATATGATGTTAAATAGTGGTTGCAGGATGCTTGCAGTGGTCGCAGCATCAGCTTTAAACAGTTCAGCACTGAGGCCATCTTTGCCGGGTGCCTTGTGGTTCTTCAAGGACTTTATGGCAACAATGATCTCTTCTTGCCTCGATGGTCCATTTTCAACACAGGTCCTGTTCAGCTTCTGATATCTTGGGCTCCTCTTCTGGTGCTGGTCTGTTAAGGACTTCCTTGAAATGTTTGACCCATCTTACTTCTTGGTCTTTCTCAGAAGTGAGAAGCTGTCCCTGCTTATCTCGTATGGGGACATTCCTGCTGCCATTGTATTTCCCACAGACCAGTCTGGTGATTTTATAGACATTCCCCTGCTCTCCCTTTCATGCTGCTTCCTCAGCTTGCTTTGCCAGTTCTTCGACATAAGCCCACTTATCGGTTTGGATCTTCCTCTTGACACACCTGTTGGTCTCAGCGTACTCCACCCTATACCTCTCTTGTAGTCTAGCTGATCTACTATCATGTATCTTCTTCAGTCGGCACCTTGGACAAAGAAGCCTTCTATGAGCAGCTTCAAGCGACCTTTGAGGGCGCCCACCATAGGGACGTACTGCTAGTGATGGGCGATCTGAATGCTAAGGTTGGCTCTGAAAATGTAAACTATGAGAGAGTGATGGGAAAGGAAGGGTGTGGAGTACAGAATGACAATGGGGAAAGGCTGACAGAGGGGTGTGCATTCAACAACATGATCATCGGAGGAACGATATTCCCTCACCACAACATCCACAAACTCACTTGGACTTCTCTGAATGGACAGGATCAGAACCAGATTGACCACCTCATGGTGAACAGCATGTGGCGTTGCTCTCTGCTTGATGTCAAAGTGAGAAGAGGAGCTGACGTGGGCAGCAACCATCATTTGGTGACTGTATGCATGAGACTGAGCCTAAGGGCAGCAGGGCCCAAGAAGCAGTTCAACCCCAGATATGACATCAGTGGACTGCAAGATCCCAGGATTAAGATTGCCCTTGTACTACAACTGAGGAACAGGTTTCAAGCCTTGAGCCTCATGGATGAGCCAGAAGCGGAGGAAGAGGATCTTGTGAATCAACAGTAGAAGCAAGTGAGGAGTATCTTCAATGAAGTGAGTAAGAACTGCCTGGGGATGCAGAAGACAAGGAAGAGGAAAGAATGGATAACATCAGATACATGGAATAATAATAATAATAATAATAATAATAATAATAATAATAATATACAATTTCTAGACCCTACATAGTGCAGTCCATACAGTATGAATGAATGACTTTCACATCTCACAAAAAGTACACTAAAATGGTTTAGGCAGACTATGAAGTGCACTTTAGGTTTAATAAACAGGCATTTAGGACTGATCCCGATGGCATACCCGGTACATCTGACATTGACAATAAATTGTACAAAGTGGTAACTGTCCATTAGGGTTCCTTCATACAACTGTGTACATCTTATATACAGTATGTGCACTACTTAGGGCACCACTCGCTCACTAGCTGCTCAAATAGCACTGCAGTGATTTTCACTATTCATTCACAAGTCATTCTGAGTTCATTATTTTCAATGTGAGAGTTGTGTTTGTGTGTGTTTGCTGTGTTGTGTGTCTAATGAGAAACTAATAACCTTGACCCTGATGGAAATATTGTTTTCTTTTTGGCGCAAACTTTTTTGTACACAGCCTCTGGCCATTAACAGGAGAGTTTGCTGAATTAATTATAGCAGAACAGCGCTGTTGACATGGAACTACGCTAATGGTTGACCCGGCTTATGCACTTGTGTGTGTGTGTGTGTGTGTGTGTGAGTGAGTAAACAGAATTTCACCCGAGATGTGGAGTATGTGTGTGTGTGTATGCCGAGCCTTGGGATGAGTGTTAGTGTGTGTATCAGACTGTGCAGTGGAGCGTGTGTAGGATGAAGAGACAAGAAAAAGGTTGGTGTCGATTTGATGTTGCCTTGTTGCCTTGACCACATGGTCACAGGACAGTGAACACAGCTGCGCAAACATGATGTGTGATAGGAAACACACACACAAACACTATATGACTTCTCCACCCCTCATAGCATATTATACAGCGGGGCAAAAAAGTATTTAGTCAGTCACCAATTGTGCAAGTTCTCCCACTTAAAATGATGAGAGAGGCCTGTAATTTTCATCATAGGTACACTTCAACTATGAGAGACAAAATGAGAAAAAAAATTCAGAAAATCACATTCATTGATTTTTAAAGAATTTATTTGCAAATTATGGTGGAAAATAAGTATTTGGTCAATAACAAAAGTTCATCTTGATACTTTGTTATATACCCTTTGTTGGCAATGACAGAGGTCAAACATTTTCTGTAAGTCTTCACAAGGTTTTCACACACTGTTGCTGGTATTTTGGCCCATTCCTCCATGCAGATCTCCTCTAGAGCAGTGATGTTTTGGGGCTGTCACTGGGCAACATGGACTTTCAACTCCCTCCAAAGATTTTCTATGGGGTTGAGGGAGACTGGCTAGGCCACTCCAGGACCTTGAAATGCTTCTTACGAAGCCACTCCTTCGTTGCCCGAGCGGTGTGTTTGGGATCATTGTCATGCTGAAAGACCCAGCCACGTTTCATCTTCAATGCCCTTGCTGATGGAAGGAGGTTTTCACTCAAAATCTCACGATACATGGCTCCATTCATTCTTTCCTTTACACGGATCAGTCATCCTGGTCCCTTTGCAGAAAAACAGCCCCAAAGCATGATGTTTCCACCCCCATGCTTCACAGTAGGTATGGTGTTCTTTGGATGCAACTCAGCATTCTTTCTCCTCCAAACATGACAAGTTGAGTTTTTACCAAAAAGTTCTATTTTGCTTTCATCTGACCATATGACATTCTCCCAATCCTCTTCTGGATCATCAAATGCTCTCTAGCAAACTTCAGACGGGCCTGGACATGTACTGGCTTAAGCAGGTGGACACGTTTGGCACTGCAGGATTTGAGTCCCTGGCGGCGTAGTGTGTTACTGATGGTAGCCTTTGTTACTTTGGTCCCAGCTCTCTGCAGGTCATTCACTAGGTCCCCCCGTGTGGTTCTGGGATTTTTGCTCACCGTTCTTGTGATCATTTTGACCCCACGGGGTGAGATCTTGCGTGGAGCCCCAGATCGAGGGAGATTATCCGTGGTCTTGTATGTCTTCCATTTTCTAATAATTGCTCCCACAGTTGATTTCTTCACACCAAGCTGCTTACCTATTGCAGATTCAGTCTTCCCAGCCTGGTGCAGATCTACAATTTTGTTTCTGGTGTCCTTTGACAGCTCTTTGGTCTTGGCCATAGTGGAGTTTGGAGTGTGACTGTTTGAGGTTGTGGACAGGTGTCTTTTATACTGATAACGAGTTAAAACAGGTGCCATTAATACAGGTAACAAGTGGAGGACAGAGGATCCTCTTAAAGAAGTTGTTATAGGTCTGTGAGAGCCAGAAATCTTGCTTGTTTGTAGGTGACCAAATACTTATTTTACCGAGGAATTTACCAATTAATTCATTGAAAATCCTACAATGTGATTTCCTGGATTCTTTACCCCCATTCTGTCTCTCATAGTTGAAGTGTACCTATGATGAAAATTACAAGCCTCTCTCATCTTTTTAACTGGGAGAACTTGCACAATTGGTGGCTGACTAAATACTTTTTTGCCCCACTGTACATCCAGGACCCATGAGGAATTCAGTTCCTACTACCTACACTACACAGGGTATGAATTAGTGACTTTTGTTCCATATGTAGGGTGGCACGGTGGTGTAGTGGTTAGCACTGTCACCTCACAGCAAGAAGGTCCTGGGTTCAAGCCCAGTGGCCGACGGGGGCCTTTCTGTGTGGAGTTTGCATGTTCTCACCGTGTCTGTGTGGGTTTCCTCTGGGTGTTCTGGTTTCACCCACAGTCCAAAGACATGCAGGTTAGGCTAACTGATAGGTGTGAATGGTTGTTTGTCTCTGTGTGTCAGCCCTGTGATGACCTGACCACTTGTCCAGGGTGTACCCTGCCTCTCGCCCATAGTCAGCTGGGATAGGCTCCAGCTTGCCTGCGGCCCTGTGCAGAATAAGTGGTTGTGGATGGATGTTCCCTATGTACAGTATAGACACTATAGAGGGATTCCTCCTTCTTCTTTTGGCTGTTCCCATTAGGGGTCGCCACAGCAGATAACATCCCTCCATCTCCTCCTGTTCTCCATATCTTCTTCTGTCACACCAACCATTTTCATGTCCTCCTTCCCCACATCCATAAATCTCATCTTTGCTCTTCCTCTTTTCATTCCACCTGGGAACTCAAGCTCCAGCATTCTTTTCCCAATATACCCTGGATCTCTCCTCTCTATGTGTCCAAACCATCTCAATCTCACCTCTCACACTCTCACTTTCTCTCCAAGATGTCCTACATGTCCTGTCCCTCCAATATACTCTGTCCAACTTAATCACTCCCAATGAGCATCTCAGCATGTTCAGCTCTGCTCCTTCCAGTTCAGCCTCCTGTCTTTTTGTTTCCAAACCATACAACATCACTGTTCTTACTGCTGGGATTCATCCTACTTGCGTAAGTGCATTATATAGAGCAGATTAACAGCTCGGGGCGGCACGGTGGTGTAGTGGTTAGCGCTGTCGCCTCACAGCAAGAAGGTCCTGGGTTCGAGCCCCGTGGCCGGCGAGGGCCTTTCTGTGTGGAGTTTGCATGTTCTCCCCATGTCCGTGTGGGTTTCCTCCGGGTGCTCCGGTTTCCCCCACAGTCCAAAGACATGCAGGTTAGGTTAACTGGTGACTCTAAATTGACCGTAGGTGTGAATGTGAGTGTGAATGGTTGTCTGTGTTTATGTGTCAGCCCTGTGATGACCTGGCGACTTGTCCAGGGTGTACCCCGCCTTTCGCCCGTAGTCAGCTGGGATAGGCTCCAGCTTGCCTGTGACCCTGTAGAACAGGATAAAGCGGCTAGAGATAATGAGAGAGAGAGAGAGATTAACAGCTCCTACAACCTACACCAGAGTCTCATTTATGTCCAACAGGTATGTCAGTAGGCAACATGGTGGTATAGTGGTTAGCACTGTCGCCTCACACCAAGAAGGTCCTGGGTTCAAGCTCAGCAGCCAGCGAGGGCCTTTCTGTGTGGAGTTTGCATGTTCTCCCCGTGTCTGCATGGGTTTCCTCTGGGTGCTCCGGTTTTCCCCCACAGTCCAAAGACATGCAGGTTAGGTTAATTGGTGGCTCTAAATTGACTGTAGGTGTGAATGTGAATGGTTGTTTATCTCTGTGTCAGCCCTGCGATAACCTGGCAACTTGCCCAGTGTGTACCCCGCCTCTCGCCCATAGTCAGCTGGGATAGGCTCCAGCTTGCCTGCTTGTCCCTGTAGAACAGAATAAGCAGCTACAGATAATGGATGTATGGAAGGTATGTCAGTATTTATACAGGGAAAGTTCAGTGTATTCAGAGTCCCTGAAAGTTCAGTGTGCCCGAGCCCTGAGCCTGTTTCCATCTCTGGTCTGTTTCCTGTGGTGGTTACATGACATTGCATTACATTACATGGCATTTAGCGGATGCTCTTACCCAGAGGAATGTACAACAAGGGCAAAAGTCAGGTACATGAAGTGCTGAACTTTTAGACAAGAAAGTTCTAGTGCCGACTGAACAAGTGGCAGTAATACCTAGTGTAATATGCTGTTGAAGTACCAATACTCAAACAGCCAAGGAAACCAACCAACCATATAAAGTACAGCTAAAGAGAGAACTCAAAATGGCTAACCCCTGGTTAGACCATAAACATCCTGGGTTAGTCAAGACCAAAACACAGTTACACAGTGGGCAGAGAAGAAGGGGAGAGGTGCAGCCTGAAAAGGCGAGTCTTCAGTCTGTGCTTGAAAGTGGTCAGGGAGTCAGCAGTTCTGACCTCAAAGGGAAGGTCATTCCACCAACAGGGAACCAGAACAGACAGGAGTCTTGAGCGGAGAGGAGGAGGGGTCAAGTGACTAGTATTAGCAGAGCGTAGGGCTCTGGCTGGCATGTAGGGGTGGATCAGACTCTGGAGGTATACTGCTGGCCCTAACCTCTTGAGAGCCTGGTAAGCTAGCTTCAGTGTCTTAAATTTGATGCAAGCTGCAATACGCAGTCAGTGGAGGTCAGCAACCAGAGGGGTGACATGGGAAGAACAAGGGAGGTCATAGACCATGTGAGCTGCAGTGTTTTGGATGAGCTGCAGGGGTCTGATGGCAGAAGCTGGAAGGCCAGCAAGAAGACAGTTGCAGTAGTCCAAGGAGGAGCAGATCAGTGCTTGGACCAGGAGCTGAGTAGAGTAGGTGGTAAGAAAAGGGCGAATCCTTTGGATGTTGTAGAGGATGAATCTACACATCCGGGCCACTGCAGCGATGTTCGCTGAGGAAGAGAGATTGTCATTGAACACAACCCCTAGGTTCTTCGTACTGGGTGAAGGAGACCTAGAGATGTCCCCCAGGGAGATAATGTCCATGGGTGGAAAGGATGGAGCAGGAATGTGGATTACCTGTGTCTTGCCTGGGTTGAGCTTCAGGTGATGGTTGTCCATCCAGCTCTGGATGTCATGCAGGCAAGGAGAGATGCAAGCAGAGATCTGTGTGTCAGAAGGAGGAAAAGAGAGAAACAGTTGGGTGTCATGCATTGGTTCTTCTGCATGAGTACTTTGTTGTTGTTGTTGTCTTTATCACCATTCTGGAAGATCTTTCTCAGCCAGTAAGAGTCAGCAAAAATGCAGTCCAAAAGTTGGTGTGTATTTTGCAAACCAGTGTTAATTCATGTCTGATGGTCATAAGTAACGGAACTCAACACAGCAGTAGTGAGAAAGAAAATCAGTAAAATAAAACACAATATGAAAGAAAGTACAGTTTATTCAGAGCCGATAAAATACAGTCCATGCGCCAGCTTGGATATGAAGCAGATTGTGTGTGTGTGTGTGTGTGTGTGTGTGTGAATTTGCAGAAGTATAATGAGCTGCATTTTGTTTTGTTTTAGGTGTATGTGGAATGCAATGATAATTACACACCTGACAGTGGCTGATAAACCTGTGTGTGTGTGTGTGTGTGTGTGTGTGTGTGTGTGTGTGTGTGTGTGTGTGTGTGAGAGAGAGAGACACTTCTCCAATTAAAACCGCTTCTTGATACCCAAGACATGCTGAAGCTCCTCATGTGAACCGAACCATGTGAAAATTCTTGGGTCTGAAAATCAATTTGTGCCAAATCTCTCTCTCTCTCTCTCTCTCTCTCTCTCTCTCTCTCGCTCGTATTGTTATTTTCTCTCTCTCTGTCAAGTTCAAGGTATACTTTATTGTTTTGCGTCTCTCTCTCTCTATCTCTCTTTCTCTTTCAGTCTTGTTTTTCTTCAATCTCTCTTTCATTTCTCTCTCTCTCTCTCTCTCCCTTTGTAGATGTTATGGTAGTAAAGCTGAAAGATTTATTGTAAAGTATTGAAACAGATCTTCTTCTTGTTTCCATTATGAGGGCCGTGATGAATATTTATGGGCACCGAGCCCTGAGAGCGGCTCTCATTAACCCGGGCTGTGGCTCAGCAGGGATGAGTGGGGCTGAGTGTTTATGTGCTTGCTGTATTTCCTGATCTGAGCCATGTGGACCCCCTGCACTCATCACATCCCCACCAGTGTTCGATATGATGTCTGAGTTCAGTCCGATATGAAACGACACCGAGTCACAGGAGACGCATGTGATCATGAATTCACTCTTCTGATTGGTCAGAGGAAAAACTGTCCTATAGCAGATTTCTATTAATTATTAATGTGCACTAACAGCTTTCCATTTCTATGATAACAGCTCCATCTTCTAAACTTCAACAGAGAGAAAAAAGAGTGAGGGAATGACTGTTTACAGCTGCTATAATGCAAGTGACAATATTCTCTCTCCACCTCTCTCTCTATGTCTCATTTTGTCTCTCCATCTCTCTGATCATCTCTCTCTCCATATATCTCTGTCCATCTCACTATCTATCTGTCTGTTTTTCTCTCTCACACTCTCTTTTTGTTTCTCTCATCTCTCTCCATCTCACTATCGCTCTCCCTCTTATACTCTTTCTCCATCTCTGTCTCTCTCTTTTTGTCTGTCTCTCTCTCTCTTTTGTTTCTCTCCATCTCTCTCTCCATCTTACTATCTCTCTCCATCTCTCTGTCTCTCTTTTTGTCTCATTGTCTGTCTCTCTCTATCTCACTATCTTTCTGTCTCTATCTCACTATCTGTCTGTGTGTCTCTCTTTTTGTCTCTCTCTCTATTTCACTATCTGTCTGCCTCTCTCTCTCTTCCTCTCTGTCCATCTGTTTCTCTCTCTCTCTCTTATTCTCCTTGTCTTTCTCCATGTCTCTCTCCAAATATCTCTGTCCATCTCACTCCCTGTCTGTCTGTCGGTTTTTCTCTCTCGCGCTCGCTCCCTTTTTGTTTCTCTCCATCTCACTATCTCTCTCCCACTTATACTCTTTCTCCATCTCTCTCTGCCTCTCTCTTTTTGTCTGTCTGTCTCTTTTTGTTTCTCTCCATCGTCTGTCTGTCTCTCTCTTTTTGTTTCTCTCTATCTCTCCATCTCACTATCTCTCTCCATGTCTCTCTTTTTTGTTTCTCTCCATCTCACTGTCTCTCTCCCTCCATCTCTCTCAGTCTTTTTGTTTCTCTCCATCTCTCTCTCCATCTCACTATCTCTCTCTCTCCATCTCTCTGTCTCTCTCTTTTTGTTTCTCTCCATCTCTCTCTCCATCTCACTATCTCTCTCTCTTTTCTGTCTGTCTCTCTCTTTTTGTTTCTCTCCATCTTTGTCTCCATCTCTGTCTCCATCTCTCTCTCTGTCTGCTTGTCTGTCTGTCTCTCTCTCTCTCTCTCTCACTATCTGTCTATCTGTCTGCCTCTCTCTCTCCATTTCTCTCTGTCCATCTGTTTCTCTCTCTCTCTCTTATTCTCCTCTTTCTCCATGTCTCTCTCCATATATCTCTGTTCATCTCACTCTCTGTCTGTCTATCTGTTTCTCTCTCTCTCTTGTTCTCTCTCTTTTTGTTTCTCTCCATCTCTCTCCATCTCACTATCTCTCTCCCTCTTATACTCTTTCTCCATCTCTGTCTCTCTCTTTTTGTCTGTCTGTCTCTCTTTTTGTTTCTCTCCATCTCTCTCACTATCTCTCTCTCCATCTCTTTTTTCTGTCTGTCTCTCCTTTTGTTTCTCTCCATCTCTCTCTCCATCTCACTATCTTGCTCTCTCTCTCCCTCTCTCTCTCTTTCCCTCTCCATCTCTCTGTCCATCTCTCTGTCTCTCTCTCTCCATTTCTCTCTGTCCATCTGTCTGCCTGTCTGTTTCTCTCTCTCTCTCTTTTATTCTCCTTCTCTATCTCTCTCTGTCTCTCTCTTTGTCTGTCTGTCTATCTCTCCATTTCTCTGTCCATCTCACTATCTGTCTGTCTCTCTGTCTCTCTCTCAGTGTCTTACATCGTGGATATTTCACAACAATCTCATCTCATCTCATTATCTCTAGCCGCTTTATCCTGTTCTACAGGGTTGCAGGCAAGCTGGAGCCTATCCCAGCTGACTACGGGCGAAAGGCAGGGTGCACCCTGGACAAGTCGCCAGGTCATCACAGGGCTGACACATAGACACAGACAACCATTCACACTCACACCTACGGTCAATTTAGAGTCACCAGTTAACCTAACCTGCATGTCTTTGGACTGTGGGGGAAACCGGAGCACCCGGAGGAAACCCATGCGGACACGGGGAGAACATGCAAACTCCGCACAGAAAGGCCCTCGCCGGCCACGGGGCTCGAACCCGGACCTTCTTGCTGTGAGGCGACAGCGCTAACCACTACACCACCGTGCTGCCCTTCACAACAATCAATTGATACAAATTATGACCTGTACATACTCGTTAATAAATTAAAAAGCGTAATTTTTCTCAAATTGCTGTGGAATAAAAGGAATAAAACACTTCATATAATGTTGTTATACACCACAGCATCACTGATTTATTTCCTAGAACAGCATGACACTGGTGTTAATTCATTACACAAACACCACAGATATTTTACATCGTAGCTGCTTCAGTTGGATGTTGGATGGTTTGTGAAATGAAACATTCTGATAATAATAATAATAATAATAATAATAATAATAATAATAATCAGTTCAATTTATATTGTGCCTTTCTCACACCCAAGGTCACTTTACAATTAAGGAAAAAAAAGAGAGTCCAACAAAAGAGGGTCAGGATGTAATTCCAATGGCGTAGCTACCACAGTCCCACCAGGTGCATGAAGATAAATCCCATACCGTCTGCACAGCTGCTGCGACGCTGCCAGGCGACATCACTCGGAACACCGTGCCGTGGATCCACAAAGCGAGCACAGAAGCACCGCCACACAGAGCGCTGGACAGCCACGATGTTAAAAAGAGCAACAGGTTCACTGCAGTCCATAGTGAGGAGCACAAGTATCACCCACGGCACACCAAGGCCTGAAGAAAACTAAAACTGGGTCTGGAGCTACACCACAACCGGTGAACAAAACACTCAAACAAAAAAACAAACATCAAACTACACAAACACAAAAAAGAAAACAAAAGGAAAAAAAAGAAAAATGAACTGCTCCGGTGAGAAGTGGCAGCCAAAACGTGCACGGTGTACTCTCAACCGGAAACGGAATATTCTGATGTTGTGAAATACAATCAAACATGATTTTATGTTTTTTTTTTTTTCCCACAAATGCACAGTAATTCCACAACTGAATAATCTCAGGATTAAAAGTTAAAATAAACTATTAGCAGGTTTTAGCTACTAGCCTGTTAATAGCTGATATGTATAATCTTAATGATTATGTAACGTAACTGAGCTAAAAAACATCAGGAACTAACCCTGTGTTACGGGTGAAGAAGTGTATCACAAAAATAAAAAAAAGTTAAAAAAAAGTGTGTAAAGAGGACACCAAGACAGATTTGAGCTTTAGTCCTGGCTTTGATAAAAGTCCACTCGCGAGGTCAGGAACGCTTTGAGTTCTCCATAATGGAGCTGAACCCATTCACCTGATAATTACAGATAAGTGAACGAGGGATTTAGAGCTTTCACAGGCTTTCTGTCTTTCTCTGCTGCTTTCCGAAAAGCCTCAAAGCAAAAAAGCATGAAGAAGTGCTTACTCCATCATCACGATTACGACCACAGAAATGAAATCTGATAAAAGACGCTGAGACTTTTTTCTTCTCCCGGAGTTCGCTCCAGGTAAATGCAGGTCCGGGCCGAGGGCAAGGAATTACCTGCCTCGCTTTTCATTTCATTTCCCCTTTGATCTGCCAAGGAAGATGAAATTATTCAATTTCACACACTCTACACGAGCTAATCGCGTTCCTGAGTTAAGGGGCGAGTGATCTGAGGATTCAGGCTTTCTGCATATGTACAGTACCAGTCAAAAGTTTCGACATGTCTTCTAATCCAGTGGTTGTTTTCTTTCTAAATATTTTTTATGAATTAAAAGTCACTTCAGGTCTTAAAGTGATGATGGATGTCATTTCTTTTTACTTATTCGTTCAGTTCTTGATATAATATGGACGGATTATTGCAGTTATGAATGGAATAGGGCTGTTTACTTATAGTATTATTATTATTATTATTATTATTATTATTATTATTATTTACTGTTTACTATTCACTTTATTTTGATTTCAAACACATAACAAAGGCACTAAACTCGTCTACTAATTAACTTTTGACGAGGCACACACGTTAACTGAAAAGCATTCCAGGTGACGGCCTTGTGAAGCTGGTTAAAACAATGCCAATAGTATGCAAAGCGTCATCAGGGTACAGTAAACACTGGATAATTTGAAAAATCTAAAATATCAAACATATTTTTGAACATTTCATAGTTTTGATGTCTTCAGTATTGTAGAAAATAAAAAATACACAAAAATCTACGAATGATTAGAGTATGGGGTGTACATACTTTTGACTGGTATTGTGTATTGCTGGGTTTCACATCCGCCTCATTAGTTATTCAAAACTTTAGCTGGTGGTCTACCAAAGCTCAGTTGACAAAGCGTTTGTACGGAGAAGGTTCATTGCTGGCATGAAAAATGCCTTATGCTTGCGATGTTCGAATCGCTCAAACTGTGAAACTGATAAAAGTTTCTTCAGGGTTCACCGTGAACTAATAAAAAGGGTGAACAAACACAGGATTTCACAAAAAGACGTGGAGAAAGGTGGCTTTTGAACCTCTCAGTGAAATCGAAGGGAGCCGAGTCGAAGCATGCTCGAGTTTCACTTGGTGAAAGGTTTGTATTTCCCTCTCAGCTCTGTCCTTAGTGTTTTCCAAGTACTTTTCTTGCTATGTTTCATTATTTTACGTAACTTTTTTTTAAATTACGAAGCGCTTTGTTTACTCCTCACAAAGTCCATATGCATGAAGGTTGCGACAAAATTCTTACCCAGTGCGCCGTGATCACTTCTCCATCTTGTTTAACTAAGATCCAGGTCTTTAAAGGGGTTTCTGATGATCTCTGTGAATGATTTACCTGAGAGATAAGAGCCAACACAAGTGAGAATCAAGCCAACTGTTGTTTGTTTACACTTCAACTTGTAGCGCTTCGTTGTAAAGACGCGAACGAAAAGCTTAAAAAAAACATACAGTACTTACACGGGCAAAAACAATCCAGGATTCATTGGGCAGCGACTTGATAGCGAGGTCCTTTACCCAGCCACATACAACAAAGTTGTAAGCCTCCATACTCTTCTACGCTTTCATCTGTTTTGCGGTGTAGAAGGACGTCTGCAACACCAGATAGTTCGAGATGTCGGGGAACTCGACTGAAGGGTAGTTTTTGAGATCGTATGACAAATCCTTCTTTCCCAGACTGTAGGGGTCGATTCCATTGCACATAGCAATCTTCTGAATATATCTGAAGTGAGCAGTGGCTTCTAGATTACGAGCGTACTCTGATAAGTTATCGCTAGTTGTTTGCTCTGTGGCAGCCGGTTTGGTTTGCTAGACCACCAGCTATTTCACTTCCGGTAAAACCGCTAAGAAAAGTCATGTGACTGAAACCCAAGAATAAATACACTCACTGTCCACTTTAACAGGAATGTGTTGTTGTTGATTCTAAGATTCCTGTTCTTGGCTGTAGGACTGGAACCCAGTGTGTTCTGTTCTACTATTGCATGCTGAGATGCTTTTCTGCTCACCACGGTTGTCAAGAGTGATTATATGAGTTACTATATCCTTCCTAGAAAAAAAAGCTCAAACCACCTCAAATCTGTCCCTTTTCCTCTAACCTCTCTGATCAACAAGGCGTTTGTTTTTTCCACCCACAGAACTGTCGCTCACTCACTCGATGATGTTTTTTGTTTTTCGCACCATTCTGACTGTTGTGTGTGAAAACCCCAGGAGGAGATCAGCAGTTTCTGAAATACTCAAACCTCATACTCATCTGGCTCAAACCAACACCCATGCCACAGTGAAAGAAAGTCACACTTAGTTTGAGATCACAATTTTTTCCATTCTGATGTTTGAACATTGTGAACATTAACCAAAGCTCTTGATTTCTATCTGCATGATTTGATACATTGGGATTGGCTGATTAGAGAACCTCATGAGTGTTCCTACTAAAGTGGCCAGTGAGTGTATATTCCGTGAAAATATGTAAGGAATAAAATGCCCTGTTACACATCCTGAAGTGTTTTATTGCTCTTCTATACAGCAAATTGACACCGTTTACAACCCCGATTCCAAAAAAGTTGGGACAAAGTACAAATTGTAAATAAAAATGGAATGCAATAATTTACAAATCTCAAAAACTGATATTGTATTCACAATAGAACATAGACAACATATCAAATGTCAAAAGTGAGACATTTTGAAATTTCATGCCAAATATTGGCTCATTTGAAATTTCATGACAGCAACACATCTCAAAAAAGTTGGGACAGGGGCAATAAGAGGCTGGAAAAGTTAAAGGTACAAAAAAGGAACAGCTGGAGGACCAAATTGCAACTCATTAGGTCAATTGCCAATAGGTCATTAACATGACTGGGTATAAAAAGAGCATCTTGGAGTGGCAGCGGCTCTCAGACGTAAAGATGGGAAGAGGATCACCAATCCCCCTAATTCTGCGCCGACAAATAGTGGAGCAATATCAGAAAGGAGTTCGACAGTGTAAAATTGCAAAGAGTTTGAACATATCATCATCTACAGTGCATAATATCATCAAAAGATTCAGAGAATCTGGAAGAATCTCTATGCGTAAGGGTCAAGGCCGGAAAACCATACCGGGTGCCCGTGATCTTCGGGCCCTTAGACGGCACTGCATCACATACAGACATGCTTCTGTATTGGAAATCACAAAATGGGCTCAGGAATATTTCCAGAGAACATTATCTGTGAACACAATTCACCGTGCCATCCGCCGTTGCCAGCTAAAACTCTATAGTTCAAAGAAGAAGCCGTATCTAAACATGATCCAGAAGCGCAGACATCTTCTCTGGGCCAAGGCTCATTTAAAATGGACTGTGGCAAAGTGGAAAACTGTTCTGTGGTCAGACAAATCAAAATTTGAAGTTCTTTATGGAAATCAGGGACGCCGTGTCATTCGGACTAAAGAGGAGAAGGATGACCCAAGTTGTTATCAGTGCTCAGTTCAGAAGCCTGCATCTCTGATGGTATGGGGTTGCATTAGTGCGTGTGGCATGGGCAGCTTACACATCTGGAAAGACACCATCAATGCTGAAAGGTATATCCAGGTTCTAGAGCAACATATGCTCCCATCCAGACGACGTCTCTTTCAGGGAAGACCTTGCATTTTCCAACATGACAATGCCAAACCACATACTGCATCAATTACAGCATCATGGCTGCGTAGAAGAAGGGTCCGGGTACTGAACTGGCCAGCCTGCAGTCCAGATCTTTCACCCATAGAAAACATTTGGCGCATCATAAAATGGAAGATATGACAAAAAAGACCTAAGACAGTTGAGCAACTAGAATCCTACGTTAGACAAGAATGGGTTAACATTCCTATCCCTAAACTTGAGCAACTTGTCTCCTCAGTCCCCAGACGTTTACAGACTGTTGTAAAGAGAAAAGGGGATGTCTCACAGTGGTAAACATGGCCTTGTCCCAACTTTTTTGAGCTGTGTTGTTGTCATGAAATTTAAAATCACCTAATTTTTCTATTTAAATGATACATTTTCTCAGTTTAAACATTTGATATGTCATCTATGTTCTATTCTGAATAAAATATGGAATTTTGAAACTTCCACATCATTGCATTCCGTTTTTATTTACAATTTGTACTTTGTCCCAACTTTTTTGGAATCGGGGTTGTACATTTCCCATCAATTAAAGAATGGCATGAACTCTTCACCTGTCAACCGGATGAGGTAATAATGATGCCAGAAAACGTACAGCTTTACTTTTGACTGTTACAAAGTGCAGCCACTGGAGACTCCGTCCAACACAAAAAGCGTCACCATATCACCGATTAGTTTTAATCACTTCCTTTTGGAGCATCTCCCTGTCCATGAGCCATTGCTATAGAAATCATAACGTGTCAGAACGAGCACATTAATATAAACCTGTTATGGAAAATGAGTGTAAATATTGGTATCATGATCTATAACGAAGAGATAGAATACATGCAGTGATATTTATCCTGATTGTGCAAATCACACACACACACACACACACACACACACACACACACACACACACTCTGTATGCACATGACGTGACACTCAGGATTAGCACTCCTCTCCTCAATTCCTATCAAGTATCCAAACTGCTTACCTTCCATTCCCTTGGGGTCAAAGGTCACCCCGGACTGTACCTACACCCTACAGCATGAAGCCCACTTCATTAACAGCATTCAAGGGAGTGGATTAAATGGTGTGTGTGTGTGTGTGTGTGTGTGTGTGATCTTTTTTTTTTTTATGCAGAGACAGAGTTAGACTTAACCCACTTTAGTGACCTCTCATTCTGCTGACTAGTGCACACTTCACTCCCTACTTCCTATACAAGGGCACTAGGGTGTGAAATAGGCAAAGAACAAAAAAACAAAAACAAAAAAACCCTGCAATACCCTGAGATTTAGCTGCTTCTTATCTCTATATAGGGATACGTGCACTACATAGGGAACAAAATGATGGTTTATTTACACTTTGTAGTGCACTTTAGTATCAATTTGAAATGATTTAGGATTCAGATCTCCTTTTTTTATCTAAGTGCACTACATAGGGAACAAAATGATAATTTATTTACCCTTTATAGTGCACTTTACTATCTATTTGAAACAATTTAGGATTCAGATCTCTTTTTTTATCTAAGTGCACTACATAGGGAACAAAATGATGGTTTATTTACACTTTGTAGTGCACTTTAGTATCGACTTGAAACAATTTGAGATTCAGATCTTTACTCCTTCTCTAAGTCCACTACATAGGGAACAAAATAAAGACTTATTTACCCTTCGTAGTGCACTTTAGTAATGACTTGAAACAATTTGAGATTCAGATCT